>NC_090934.1:671219816-671528427 GCF_040938575.1 Ambystoma mexicanum
TCATACCAATGATATAGAGAATTTGTCAGGAAAACAATGCATGACTACGCGTTTATCAGAGTAAACCAAGAGACTAATCCTATTTAAATATGACGGAAGTGGTTACTGTAATTGTAATTGTTTATTTGTAAAGCGCTTATACACAAGTGAAGTGCTTCAAAGCGCTTCAAGGCAGGAAGGGAACAGGGGAATACAGTCGTCATTCTTAGGCCTTGAAGTTTCTGAATGATCCAACAAAAATTACTAGCATACTAGGCCAGAGGCATTTCTACTAGTGCAAGTGCATGACAGGAAGGAAAACAAAGAGTGGGGAGAGAAGGGAGTGTGGGGGAGACATACAGAGCAATAAACTACCGTTCTAGGTCTGGCTACATTCAGATTGATTGTTGGTTGGCCATAACCTATGCGCCTATGTACAAGTATTTCAGGCGCATCCAAGCTAGGGAGAGGAGACAGAGGGGGGACAGGAGAACCAATCTTGCAAGGCCTAGTACATTTAAGGTTGTGCAAGTGCGCAGATGGGAAGTGCGAGGGAGGCGAAGGGGCACAAGTGTGCCCAGTCCAGCAGAGGCCTGGGTTAAGTGCAGGGTTTTTGCCCCTCTCATGGAACATATTCCGAGTGCAGTAGTCCCAAGCAGAGTGCAGAGGCCCGGAGGCAAGTGCAGGACTGACAGGGGAGCCTAGGACCTGCGAGGTTCTGGAGGTGCACCAGACGACCAGTCAGCGAACTGAGCAAGTTGGGGAAGAGAAAGGATGAGGGAGGCAGGGGAGAAGAGAAAGGAGGATAGCAGGGGAGAGGGCGAGAGGAAGAGAAGAGGAAGGTCTTGAGGAGTTTCCAGATTTTATCGAGGTCTGGCTCAAGACAGAGAGAGGCAGGGAGGATGTTCCAGAGGGTGGCACCTGCAGAGGATAAGGATCTCCCTCCAAATCTCTGTTTGGAAAAGCGGCTCGCCCGCAGAGAGTTGGAGGAGACAGAGCGGAGGGCTCTAGAAGGAGAGTATTTAGGAAGAGAGTGTTGTAGATAGTATGGGCCCTGGCCAAGAAAGCCTTGTGGGCTATGCAGAGGAACATGAACTTTATCCTTGCAGCCACGGGGAGGGATTTCAGCACCAGAGAGATGCAGTCCCTGGGCTTGAGACCAAGGATAAGTCTTGCGGTTTTGTTCTGGATGAATTGAAGAGGTCGGGGAGCAGGAGTAGGGAGATTGAGAAAGAGACTTGCGCAGTAGTCCAGTTTGGAGAGAACCAGGGCTCTGGAGATGGTGAGCCTCTGGGGGAAGGTGAGAAAAGGTAAAATACCTCTGAGGAGGTGCAGCTGATAGTGGGACTTTTTGGAGATGTCCAAGATTTGAGAAGTGAAGGAGAGAGTAGAGTAGAAGATGACCCCCAGATTTTTTTGCCCCACTGGTGGGCGAAGGTGCAGGACCAAGCGAGACCGGTCAGAGTGAAAGTGGGAAAGCAAAATCTCTGTTTTACTGGCATTAAGGCAGAGATCATTAGTAGCACACCAGGACTGAATTGCGGACAGATAGTCAGGAATGAGCTACGAGGTGGAGGAGGCTGGGGGTAGCCTGAAAGAGAGCTGTCATCTGCATTACACTGAAAGTTGGAGGTGAAGGCAGATATCTTGTGGGCCAAAGGGGCAATGTAGACATTGAAAACCCAGGGGGATACATTAGATCCCTGGGGGATACCACAAGTAGAGAGGGTAGCGGAGAGAAAGGACCCTAGTTTCACATGGGAAGGACGGTCAGAGAGAAAGGACGCTAGCCATGCCAGGGCCTCATCTGTGATGCCCAGGGTATCATGGAGATGGGAGATCAGGATGTTGTGGTTTACAGTATCGAAAGCAGAGGAGAGGTCAAACAGCATGAGGATAGAGGGAGAGTTAGAGTCAGGGTTTCAGAGCAGGTCTTCACATGTGTTCAGAAGAGCAGTTTCCGTGCCTCTGGATGCTCTAAACCAGACTGATGGTCATGGAGACAACCAACAGATTCATTGTGGAGGGTAAGCTGAAAGATAGCCAACTTCTCCAGGAGTTTGCCCAGGAAAGGAGTGATAGAGATTGAGCGATAGTTTACTGGAATAGAAGGGTTGGCAGAGGGTTTTTTGAGCAGAGGGCGCACAAGAGAATGCTTGAGAGAAGTGGGGGAAACTCTGCTGGCGAATGAGAGGCTGCAGAGGTCTGTCAAGGCTGGAGTTAGAGAGTCAATGTTGTCGTTGATGGTTTTGGAGGTGCAAGAGTTCATCTGTTTGTTTGGAAGAGGTGTTCATAGACCAGACGTGTCTAGAAACCTCCTCAGGTGTGACAGGGGAGAGGGAGGAGAAAAGAGGGGGCGTGGTGGAGGCGGCTGATGGGGGCCCAAGAGATGATGTTGTACGAGTGTGTGCAGAGGAGAGAAAGGACAGGATTTCCTTTGTTTTGGCAGTGAAGTGTGCAGCCAGGGCCCCCCAGAGGGACCGGATGGGTCCAATAGAGGATGAGGCTGCAGTAGGCTAGGCCAGTTCCTTGCAGACTTTGAAAAGTTCAGCCATGTTTTTGGATGCCGTGGAGATGCAGGCTTGGATATCGACTCTTTTCTTAAATCAGATGCAGAGTCTATATTGGCTTTGCAGAAGGTGGCAGGCCAGCTTGTCAGAGGGTGCACCTGAAAATCCCCATTTCTGTTCCGCTTCCCTGCACTTGCGTTTAAGGTCAGCCAAGTCAGAGTCGTACCAATAGTTGCACTTGGCACTTGGCAGACTTTAGTCAGACCCTCGTGACAGGGGCAAGGATGTCGAGAGTATGGGAGATGGAGAGGTGAAATTTAGAGAGGGCTGTGTCAGGTGGAAGTCAGCCCTGAGAGTAGGAGGAGGAGAGTAATTGGGGCAAAGGCAGCCACTGACACTTTTTTCATGGGTCGGTTGACCTTGAAGGTAGGAGGCAGTGCAGCCAGCGCTAAAGGATAAGAAAGCTTCAAGTGAGAGGAGAGAAGAGAGTGATTAGTTCATGCGAGTGAGGACGTGAGAGTGATAAAGAGAGGGATGTCTGTGGAGATGAGTTCCTCCAAAGTGTGGCCAGCATTGTGCATCGGACCAGAGGGTAGAATGGAGAGAGAGAGAGTCGCATAGGTTGCAGAAAACTCCTGAACAGTCAGGAGAGTCAAGATGGATGTTAAGATTCCCCCAGCAGAAGGAGTTGGGAGGAGGAGGAAAGGAGAGAAGATGCCAGGTCAGCCCATTCCGAGAGGAAGAGGGTGGACTGGCCTGGCAACTGATAGAAGATGTCCAGAGTTAAAGAGGAGACAGGAGAGAGAGAGAGCCTGCAGACCAGGCATTTGAAAAGAGGAATAGGCCTGAGTGTTAATGGTGGAAACAGAGATACACTCTGGAAAGATCAGAGCAACTCCCCCTCCTGGCCTGTTGAGCCTGGTCTCAGAGAGGATCTTGTAGCCTTCAGGATGAAGTGTGTCAAAACCTGTGACAGAGCTGTCCTTAAACCCGGTCTCAGTTAGAGCAAGAACATCAAGGTCCAGGTGTTCAAGGAGGTGGCAGATGTCAGAGGAGTGCTTGACTACATATCAAGAGTTAAATGTGGCAACATGGAGCAGATTACAGTTTTTTAAAGATTTATGGGGAGGTGCAGTGGACAGAGGCCCCCCACCCGTAAGCATTGCAGGTACCTGAGAGATCGAAGCAAGCAAAGGCAGAGGGGAAGAAGGGACTGTATGCAAGGGAGCCAGGACAGTGGTAGATGACAAGGGATCCACTGAAGGAGGGGCCACAGGGGGCACAAGAGCCCCAGATGTGTCGTCAATGGGTGACAAGGGCACCAGCATGGGAAAGGCTGACAAGGTTGTCAGTGCAGAGAGTGTGGGTCGGATAGCTACCAAAGTTATTGCTGTAAAGTACTGCATGGTCTCTAGAGATTAAAACCCCTAGTTATTTTATGCCATTCAGGGGCCAGGGGTTTTAATCTCTAGACACCGGGCTATACTTTAAAGCAAGGGAGCCAGGATAGTAGAAGACGTCAAAGGAGTCAAAGGAAGAGAGGCGGTGTGACCAGTGTTAAATGGTTTTTGAGTTGTCAGTGTCAATGGCTATAGCTCTGATTTACCACGCTTTACAAGGAGCCGTGAAAGGAGGCCAAAGTCTGCAACATCTTGCATTATGGGGTTGAGGTTATCCTGAGGGTTCTTGACATAGAGGATAACATCGTCCGCATACAGAAAAATGAGATCAGGGGATCCAGCTCTCCAAATACCTATATATGAGTGTTTGCATCTTATGACATCCACAAGAGGTTCACAAATAATAGCAAATAGCAATGAGGAAATGAGACACCCTAACCTATGCCTTTTTCAATTGCAATAGGATCAAAATTATGCCATTAGTGCAGCCTATGCTTGTTGGGGAGGACTATAATAGTTGGATATAAGAAATAAATCTGGGTCCAACTCTGCATTGTGCGAGAACAGTGTACATACCTATACTGCCATGAAACAGAGTCAAAATCTTTCTGCAAGTGTAAGGCTGCTGCTCCAGCCTGTACTTTTGGATCAATGTGTGCCATTATATTGAACAACCTACTTAATTTAAGAGCAGCCAATCATCCTGGGATGAAGTCAACTGATCCGGGTGGATTATGTGTCTCATCACAGGCATTAATCTATTGGCTAATTTTTTTGCAAATATTTGTATATCGGTGTTAATCAGAGACAGTGTCTATGACCCACAATCTGCTGATGGTTTATTAGGCTTTAGGAGTTAGCTATGCAGATGGATCACAGAAGCAATTGTTTGTCTAAGGTTCTCCCCATACCCTGAGGAGTTGCAGGCCTAGGAAAAGTGCCCCCTAGGTGCTTTAGAGTGAGGTGAGATGCATTCGAAGCACTATGATGGGCCACCTTCAGTATTAAAGGACTCCATTCCAATATAACCAAATATAGCCTATCCACATAGTACAGCATCGGGCGTGAACAGCATTGCTATTTTGTATAGATATTAGAAACCATAGGGAGAAAGGAAGGCCTGCATGGAAAATGCAGCATTGCATGCACTAGGCCTAAACTGCGAGACAAGGGAAATGTCCATCCATGCCCGGGCTCCCATTAGGACAGCCCACATCCCCAACTGCCTATTCATTGTTCTAATAGTGTTTAAAAGATGTTCAAGAGGAATGTGCCCTACAAGGTCGTGATCACAGAATGGCGCCTGGTGTGCATGCTATCTCACACGGGCCAAAGCATGACCCGGCCCATCGCCAGGCGACCACGAGTTATAGCCCATATAACTGATTAAAACTTAAGACCCCTGAATTTCATGACACCAAGTGCCCCTTGACCACCAACCCCAAAGTAACAAGTCTTGAAATGTTCAAAGAGGATGGACATGGCACACTGTTGAAGCAACAATTGTGTGATTTGTATTGCAAGGTGCTGGGAAGGATACATTATAGTTCAAAACAAGGGTGGAGACCTTGGAGTCATATGGCACGGAAGGGAGGGAGTGAAATGTGTGTGTTTGAAGGTTAGAGTGCCCCAGAGCCTCCTTTGGGCCTGTCTTAAGGCCTGCCAAGTGCACAGTATGAGTGATAAAGTAGTCGTATGGCAGGAGTATAAATAATTTGTTCTTTGACCTTCAACGTGAGAAGAAGATGATCACTGCATCACCCACGTGACGGATGGATTGGGCTGCAGCCAATGGCCTGGCAACCCTTATGTGGCCGGTGGATCCTGTATAGGCACACACCAACCAGCCACACAGGATTTTATTATATGTATTGCGCCATGTATGATAATGTTTTTCTTTATAAGATTCTGCTTGTACTACTTTTTGGCAGAACGTTCTTAGCAGCAGAGTTCATTGCTTTTGCTCTCATCTGCTTGTGAGATTAAAACTTGTTATCCTTACAAGACCGACTCAGGCCTTTCTTCCCTAGCGGGTTGTATTCTCTCTGCTGTGAGCATTCAGGGATTTGCCTTTATATGCTTAGAATGTTTATATAATTCAGTATTCAAGCCATCTTCCTAAGGGGGGTGGTCCTCGATTGCACGGAACACCTCTTCAGCAGTGATGGCCAAGTCAACCTGCATGCCAGTGTCTCAGGTTAGATGCGTTAGGGGGAGTTCACTTACAAATTCTTCCACTTTTTTTGTAGTGCATGTGTCCCTTAGTGCATAAAGTGCTGCATAGAAATTGTGAAAACACCATATTTGTATCCATATTTGTGTGGCAAGTGCAGCCCTCTGTCTACTTAATAAGCGTGATACAACATTGCCCTCTATCTTGTTGTATTAACCTTGTGAGTGGTCTGCCTGGCCTTTCTCCCTCACCATAACAGGAGCCCCGAATAAATATCAACGTCTTATCTGCAGTCTGACAGAAATGATCCGTTGCCTCATTCATTAATGAATAAGATATAGTAGCGGGGTCAGCAGATTGTTCAAGTTCCAAAAGTTCCAACGTATGCAGTTGTTCCTCGCATTGTTGAATACCCTACCTGATCATTTTCAAGACCCTAGATTCAGTGGCCATGAAGATTCCTCTAAAGAAAACCTTAAATGATTGCCATAGCAGGTCTTGTGTATCAACCGTGCCTGTGTTTGTCTAAAAAAACAATTTGATATTGATAGCATAATGAACATTATATTTGGACACAATGGCCCTCATTGCAAGTCAGGTGTAAAGGGTTTAACGACCCTTAACGCCTGATTCACACTTTAACGCCTGCTTTTTGCAGGCGTTAAAGTCCAAGGCGCTAAGCGACCTTGGTGCTAATTACGGCACCGTAATTTACGGTGCCGTAATTAGCGCCTTCCCCATCCCCATTATGCCCTATGGGGCAAAAATGGGAATGGGGAAGGGCAAATGGTGAATGGGGAATTACCAACCCACTCACCTTGGAATGGGGCGGTAATTCCGCCATCCACCATGGCGGGATCCAGCATGGACCATGGTGCTAATAGCACCATGTTCCACCGCCTGACTTGTAATGAGGGCCAATATCTTGAAGTGCTTTAGGCTTGAATTTCCAGTAGCGGTACTGGTTTGAATGGTTATTAGTCCTCAAGGTCGGTCAAATGGACCAGTGAGGGATGCAAGAAGGTTCTAAGAAGTATCTCTGCTGAGGTCACCTCAGCCACAAGGGTAGCAGAGACCAGCCACAGGTCTATCTTCAAGAAGGAATCATGTACCATAGAGTAAAATGTGTAGTTTTAGGTATCTGGGTGTAGTGTGTTCCATGCATTCAGGAGCGACACCCTTTGTCTCTTTTCCAATATCATGCAGACTGCTTTAGACAATTCCCTTGGGCTAGTACTAGACAGGTCTTGTACCATGTCCAAAATAGTATTAAAGTTGCCCCCCCCCCCCATAATATAAGGACCAGTGGGTAGTGTTGGATTAATGCAGCGTACAAGTTTCAACTGTGTACTAAATTCAGTGGGGCCACGAATTTCAACAGAAATAGTGTGTACCAGTTTAAAATGATGCTAAGGGGATTAGCATTGCATAGTGTAATTTATGGTGTTAATAACATTAACCACTAACTACTAACACTGCTAACAATAACTAATTATAATACTATTGACATTCGTAATTATACTTGGGTCAGAGAAATAAATACAAACACTGGAAGCTGAACAGCAGTGTGCTTTGTGGATGTTAGATTCAGAGCACAATGGGGCGGCAGAATATGCCTTGTAAAATAACATTGTCTTTGTTCAAACAGGAAAGCCAGGGAGCTGGGAGGATGCTATGCTTTACGTGTCAACCATACTTGCTTTATGGCATGGTGAACAAGAGTGCCGTAAAAAGGTAATTGTAGAAAAATCCACAAAAAGGCTGGAAAGATACTGGGAAGTTGGCCAAAAAGTGGATGGTGATTGACCAGTGGCTTCATTCATGACATCACAATAGAATGCATGGAAATGGCGGGAAAACAGTAAAGGATCAAGGAAGCTATAGGCAAAGGAGAGGTGAAGGAAGGAGAGCTTAAACGCTGGTGGAAGGAGTAAAAAAGTGGCTGGCAAAAGAAGGAGTGAGAATAGTGAGAAGAGAGGGAGGAGAAGAAGAAACATTAATGAGATCGGATTGGGTGCTGACTGAACTGAGCTGGGATGGGCTGTGCCTCACTGCAGAGGAGGAGGGAGACAAGTGCTAGATGAGGGCTCTCTGTAGTCCTGGAGACAGGCTGTGGGAGTGAGAGAGGGAATCCAAATAGAAAAGGCGAGTGTTTGCCAGCGCAGACAGAATCATTTGATACCAAATTATTATTGAGCATAGTTAAATAAAAGAGGGAAAGAATTAGTGCACCTCATAGTGTCATTAGTGAAGTGTCGAATTAGACACGAAAGAGCAAAAACACATTTTTTGTTATGCACCGAGGGACAAATGTGTTGGCTCGTGCGCAAGTAATCATTTTTTGGAAAATGGGGGTGTTTAGCAGGAGTGATGAAGTTGTTCGTTATAATCTCAAGGTTGCATACAAAGTATGCATGCAATCTGACAAGTTTTCTAAGGAGTAGCTAGTATTGGTGTAGGCGAAAGAGAAATCATTGTCTTGGTGGGGGGATGTTAAGGGAATTTATGCCAGTATAATTGTGAATAAATATATATATATATATATATGCACTGACAAACTATGACAGTTGTATTTTTGCCAAGCTATGTTTATGCTTTTCTTCCTGTTTCTTGCACGTGTTTTTTTTCTTTTTTAGGATGTAATGCAGATTTCTTTCACTGCACAATTTTTTATTCTGGTTTGTGGAATGATTACAAAGTGGCTGGGGGCATAATCGTGAAAACCTGTGTGTGCTTCCTTATTTTGTGGCCTGTTCATTTTGTGATATGTGGTGAAGTCTGCTGTATCCAGTATAGTCGATGTGAAAACGTATTGTGCCTAGTGTAGTGCTAAGCCTGACATTTCGATAGCCAAAGATCCCAAATAAAAACATAGCAATAGACAAGTAAACGATGAGCTAATTCCCTACATTGTAGCAAACAAAAATCCTAACAGTAGGTTTCACATATTTCAATCACAGTATAATATGCGGATCATCCAGGTTAGGCCCATTTGTCTTGACTAGCAATACGTCTCTACACATTAGTCTACCATAAACCATTACGTACAGCCCTGAGGTGTCTACGTGTGTCTTCCTATGTTGGAACATCAGGGATTTATTTGTAACTGTCAAAACTCTCTCGCTGGAGAGGAGCAGGACATATAATATTTCTGGGACAAAACCTTCAATGAGTCTATCTAAGGCATGCACTTCTTGCAGGAAGATTAGTTTTGCCCAATGGTGCTCTACATGTGCTAGCAACTTGCGCATTTTCATGAGTTTACTTAACACAATGTGTATTCCAACTCATACATATTAGCTCAGTCCAATCACAGCTATTTCTGAAGGCATCCAGGGATTCAGGCTGTGCTCTACATGAATGAGCTCATATGCCACCAATGTGCTAGTGGTTTGGATGTCAGAGAGGGAATTAGATGGCAATTGAGGGAAATCAGAGTCGGTAGCTCTAACAACTGGTGGCCATCTTCATCACAGCGTCCCCTCAGGCAACTAAACCATGAATGAAAGACTTCAAATGTTAGAACTAGAATTATGTTCAAGGCTTTCAACCTAAACCGCAAAGCCCAAAATGGCAGGTCTCCCAGGTGTGTGCCTAATAAATGTGTCCTATAGTCTCCAGTGGGAGCTCTCTTCTCTCACCACATTATCTTCTTTGCATTAAAAAAATGTTTGTCCTCGAAACATGTAACTGTGGTTCTGCCTGATTGTCATTTATAGTCCATCTAGCATAAGCATTTACCTTTCACATGGTTGGAACCCAACTTCTCCTTGGTCAAACTGACAGTTACTTTGTTGTGACATTAAAATATGAAAAAGGGGGTTCAGAAAACTGTTCCCTCTTGTTTATATTTCTATAGCCTTAGTACTGCTGCAAAGTCATAGTTAAACTACTCTCCACATCTCCGTAGCTCTCTTCACCATGATCTGAAAGACTATAACATGGAATTTGCATCCATTCATTCAGACTACTTTTTAACATATCCTGAAGGTCAAAGTTTCAGCTTTGAGTACCCAGTGTACTAGAGCTGGTTTGCATGTAAAAGGTATCCATTTAAGGACCTAGTAATAAAGGGACTAGAATATCTTGTTCTTTGTAAAGACTCATTGAATACTGTCTGACTCATGTCTTTTAGAATATAGTGGTTGGATAATTACAGTATGTTCACATGGGAAGTAAAGACAAATATTGCACTTGACTTTACACACCATTCCTCTAGGTACAGTAGTGATTTTCTTTCAAAAAGTTCAGTTCTCACATTCAGATGTGATCTGCTCTACCAGTGATACCATTGATGATGTCATAAGGGATGGCAAAAGTTATGTCATGAGTGATGTCATCCCCCCTCCCTGGTCCCCCGTGATGTACTTTGTTCACCCATCCCCTCCCTGGTCCCCCGTGATGTCCTTTGTTCCCCCCTTCCCTGTTACCTGTGATGTCCTTTGTGCCCCCACCCCCTCCTTGGTCCCACATGATGTCCTTTGTGCCTCCTCTGGTCCCCAGTGATGTCCTTGTGCCCCCCACCCCCTCCCTGGTCCCCCGTGATGTACTTTGTTCACCCATCCCCTCCCTGGTCCCCCGTGATGTCCTTTGTTCCCCCCTTCCCTGTTACCTGTGATGTCCTTTGTGCCCCCACCCCCTCCTTGGTCCCACATGATGTCCTTTGTGCCTCCTCTGGTCCCCAGTGATGTCCTTGTGCCCCCCACCCCCTCCCTGGTCCCCTGTGATGTCCTTGTGCCACCCACCCCTTCCCTGGTCCCCTATGATGTCCTTTGTGCACCCATCCCCTCCCTGGTCCCCAGTGATGTCCTTTGTGCCCCCCTCCCTGTTACCTGTGATGTCCTTTGTGCCCCCATCCCCTCCCCGGACCCACACGATGTCCTTTGTGGCTCCCCTGGACCCCAGTGATGTCCTTGTGCCCCTCCACCCCCTCCCTGGTCCCCTGTGATGTCCTTGTGCCACCCACCCCTTCCCTTGTCCGCTGTGATGTCCTTTGCACCCCCCTCTGCGGTACCCAGTGATGTCCCTTATGCCCCCACATCCCTCCCTGGTCGCCCTTGATGTCCTTTGTGCCCCCCTCCCAGGTCCTCTGTGATGTCCTTGTGCCCCCACCCCCTCTCTGGTCCCCCATGACGGCCTTGTGACTCCTACCCCTGCCTGGTCCCCTGTGTTATCTGCATGCCCCCATCCCCCTCCCTCTTTCCTGCTCTCCCCTCCCTCCTTTTTCCCTTCTTCCTCCCCCCTTACACCTATTCACTGCAGGAGTTGGCTTGATTCACCATGGTTTTACCATCACTGACCTTTTGCCAATGCTTTGATTTGACTTTATGGACACTTTGATTGTTGGTGCCTCACCTTCTCAACTTGTATGCATGGTGGCCCTGTATCATGCCGTTCCCAATGTCATCTTGAATCCTTGCCTACATTTTCTATATTCTCTCTCCTCTGCTCCCCCGCTCCTTTCATAGTTTATTCTCTGTTCGCTCCTCCTCTCCCTTCTCCCTTCTCTTCTCAACTCCCTCTCTCCCTTACTTTTTTCTATGCACTTACTCTATCAGAATTGTCCCTGGATCTAGTATGAGAGCAACATTTGTCTGTCTCCTCCCCCTTCCCTTCCCTTACTTGTTTGCACCCCCTCCCCCTCCAACACTATCTGAAATGTCGTCAGGCCTAGTACGATAGTTGCTTGTTTTGTTCCTCTCCCTCCTCTTTTCTCTCCCCCTCTCCCTTCACCTTTTGTATTCTCCGGCTCTACCATAAATGTCATCAGGCCTAGTACGGTAGTCGCCTGTCTGTTTTCATTTCCCGCCCACCCCCACCCTTCCTTATCTGTGTTTTAGATCTGCACTATCTGAAATGTCGCCAGGCCAAGTACGATAGTTAATTTCACATTCTTGTTGTTCATGGACTTATAAGAATGTCATTGTATTTTCCCTTGTCCCCTCCCTTGCCTTAAAGCGCTTTGAAACACATTGTGTATATGTGCTATATAAATAAACTATCATATCATATCAGTGGTGCCATCATTGTTCTCTAGTTTCCAGATATAATTGATGATATCATTGATGTCACATGTGATGTTGTTGGCTATATCATTTGTGATTTCATCAGTGTGATCATGGGCTGTGCAACCCAGGCATCAGGGTTAAGGTGGTGTAGGCTCCAACACCTGCCCAATGTAAGTGATGTTGCTGCATTAAATCAGCCCCTTAACATCACTTTAACTAAAGAGCTTTTACTGAATTTTAGAGGTTTTGTTACATTGAACTGATGCAACGTAACTATCTCAACTAAAGAGTTTCACTGAATTTCAATAATTTGGTATGCTTTAACAAACACCACTCGTACTAACGTTTTTCTTTTATTTTGATATCATAACTGATGTCATATGCAATATTATAGGTTTGTTTCCAAGCAATGCAACAAGGGTTGCTTCCCACATTATGGGTTGCTAAGCCACTGACAATGACCTGCAGCCATGAAAATGGAAGTGGTAATGAGGGACAGGCACAAATATGCACAGATTAATGAGGGACACGGATGTGCAGAGTATTGGGGGTCTGGGACAAAGATGAACATGGTCATGAGATGAGGATGCAGGCTGTAATGGGGGACCAGGACAAGTATGCATGTGGTAATGGGGGGCTGGGGGAAGAGGCATTGGAAAATGTGGGGCTGAGTTGTGAATGTTTTTGGCAATAAAAGCCTAACACGAGGTTGCCCACGGCTAAGAGGGAGTGGGATGAGGATGAGATAGGTATTTTATTTTTTTATTTTTTTATTAGTGCATTTGGAAGAACATTGTAAATCTTGTAGACTACAAACTATTCATAATACAAAATACATTAAAAATAGATTTTTCGCATTACGAGACACTTTAAAATAATTGAACATTCAATGTGTAACTTAATCTAAAAACCCAATAAAACAAATCATTCTTAATACTAGACACATTAAAAATAAAAACATTAAATTCTATACTTCATTTTACATCTTTTGCTTAAAATTGTTAAATAGAAGAGTCCAAGATATAATTCATTCAATTGGAATGTTCATCCTGACCAATGCCGATTGCCAAATATGGTGAGCGGCCGAGGCTATAACTAGAGATTCTGCTGCCATAATCATAGCCCAAATTTGGTCTGATGACACTAACCTAAAATTCCTGTAACCTTTCTCATAACCCTCTTCTAGTGCACCACAGTTGGTAGGAATATGTCTTTGCGTCTCGACATGGTTCATACATAATCTACACATCTGTGCATTCATATGGTATTCCCGGCCATGTCCCTGTGTTTTCAAACAGTGGAAGGAAGTCGCAAGGCAAGTATGAATCTAGTCAGAGCAAGGGTACTTAATTAAGTAGCTCCTCAGAGAGTTAATAATAATGCCCTGCTGAGAATATTCTACATATCAGTGAAGTTTATCTAGATGATTAACTGCTTTAATCATATCCAGTTGTCTTGTTTTCTGCTCCAAATTGAGAAGATAAAAGGCCTGCCAAGAATGTCGAGGGATGTCTATACATAATTCCCTGAAAGGAGAGGAAACCAGTTGGACCAGATCTCTATACCATCCACTTGTGGAGAAACGGCCAACATGCAAAGCTGTCAGATTCAGCAAAGTCACCTTCTGTGGCCCACTGAACTGAATTTTTGCCCACAGCTTGCATGCCGCCAACCTCCAAAGTGACATCAGAGGAGGAAGCCCCAGTTCCACCCATATGGACTCTACTGGAACCATTACTGGTAATCTACTAGAGAATGCAAAATCTTTGCCTCCAATTTTGGCAGCCAGTTAACTAATCTCATTGTGAAAACCTCTGATGCATACAGGATACAGGGGACAATGGAACACTTATATGCTCTGATCTTTGCATCCACAGATCGGCCCCCATGGGAGTCCATGGTTTTCTTTAATACCATCCATTTCTTCCATGGTTTACTACCAATGGATTAAGATAGGTGTGATGAGGTCATTTTTGGTCTGATGACCACTTCTAGATATTTATACTCTTTTACTTGTTCCAAATGGACCCCAGCTAAATTCCACCGAATAGATGACACTGCATTGCCCTTCTACCCACAATCATTATCTTTGTTTTTGTGGGATTGGGGCTCAATCCCAGCTCTCTGCCAAAAACATGTAGAGCCTCTAGAGAGTGTTGTAACCCTATGGGTTTTAAGGTCCAGAATAACTGTGCCATTCGCATATGTAATGAAATGGATTACTTTGTTGGCAGAGTGAGGTGGGTAATTGCATACCATTCTAAGTGCTGCTGCATATATACATTATAAAAGAAGGGGGCCAAAGGGCAACCCTGCTTGAGCCCTCTATTCGTATCAAAGGCCCTGGTGAGTGTTCCTTCCTGAGATGTTCTTTCCCTCACCTCTGTGTCAGAGTAAAGTGCTTTGATGAAATACAGCAATTAAGCATCTATACCCCACCTTTCTAGCTTCTCCCACAGCCTTCGACTTAAGACTGCAGAGTAGTCTACAACAGAGAGGTACAGAGCAGATCCTCTATGGGAGTAAGTGTCTGTCATTAGAGTCAAAAGTGCCCATATAGGATCAATTGTTCCACTCCTCTTCCTAAAGCCTGTCTTGTGAAAGGACAAAAGCCCCTCTCTCTTCACCCAGTCAATCAAAAGAGAAAGGAGAATGAAAGTGTATAGCTTTGCACTGCACTCTAAAATCGCCAAAAGTCTAAAGTTGGCCGGCAAATTGAGGGGACCTTTCTTATGTACAGGAATGAGTATCGAACTCCTCCACATGCATGGAATCCTTCCCTCATCACATATGTGTTGAAAGAAATGTCGCTGAACCCCTGACGATCGGATTGCTCCTGATTACCACGTTAGACAGACCGTCTGGGCCATTGGCCTCGGAGGGTTTCATTCTGACCTACCATACCCTCCAAATCGATATCCTTAATTCAATCAGCGACCAAGGTAGACCACATAGAACAGACCCCCCCTCTTCTCTCACTTCTGAATCCAACCAGAAATTCTCCTGAATAAATGTGCCCCATTGGGCCTCAGTTACACTACTAACTTCCATTACTGCCCTACCTGTCTCGTTAGTACGAATGAAATGCCAGAGCCTCTTGGAATTGTTTGTTCTTATGAGGTAGGTAATAAACTTCCAAGCAGCAGTGTTTGCTCCATGTCTATAACATCTAAGACAAGTCTTGAATCTAAGCCTCGCTATTGCCAGTAACTTGTTCTTTTTCTCCTCTGGTGTGATGTTCTTTCTTTTAGTTTTGAGAATCGGGACATTAAGCTCTTTCTTTTTCTTGGCAATGCCAATATCAAGCCTTCTCCCTTCATTAACCAATGCATTGGCCATAGTGCCCTGTCTAATGTTAGGGGAGAAAAAAGACAACATTGTACCCCACTCCCGATCACAATGCGTCAGAAGCTTAGCTTAGTCTCTACCTAACTCTTTTACGGTCAGATCAAAGCATTCAATTCCAGCATTCGTCCACCAAAGCCTGTTCCCTTGGGCGTTCACCATCGGCTTTCCACTGCCAATAATAGCAGGCTTATTTTTCTATGGGCCATACTTCATACTAAGCATAACTTGGTCACTAGTGTGCGCTGGGATGGTTGTCAATTCTGGCAGATATTTCAGAATCATTGCATTCACAAAAATGAAATCAATACAACTGTGATGGGTACCATTAGAACCATGTAGATTGGTTCTCACCCTCCTTGGCCCTCAATGGGGAGAGATCAAACTTGTCCACGGCCTCACACCAACCCCCGGCCCTGGAATCCAATCCTTTCCTCCCTGTTAGCTTAGTGCCGTGTCTAGGGTGCACGCAATCTACATTAAAACCCCTGGGCAATATGATGCCAGACTATGGGAATTTTGTGGACCAGTTCCGGAGAGTGTCTATCGACACCTCCCACAGTCCTGAGGTTTGTTCCCCATCTGGGGAATCGTAAAGGGCTATTACCTGTGTGGCCTTTATTCCAGGGTTTAGGTTAGGGATATGGCCACAAAGTATATTCTGATGGAACTTAAAGGGCTGGTATTGAATGAGTCACATGCATGCCCTAGCACCTATGCAGAGTCTGCCCTTTGGGTGCCGCTTTTCTAGACGTGGTGAGGACCTAAACAAGGTCTAAAATCTGTTCAGATCAAGGTGTGAGGTTAACCAGGTTTCTTGTAAACAACATTTTTGTGCCTTCATTATCACATCTAGTGCAGGTTGGTAGTTCATGAAGTAACCATGGCCCCTCGAATTGCAAGAAAGCACCTGGAGGCAGTTCCATTCCTCCCCATCTATTGGTCAATGTAGTGCCTGTTTGACCGGAGACCAATGCCCCTTCTGCCAGCCCTTGCCAGACCCTCCCCCCAGCCCATTGAACTGGTAGAGGTCATGGTTATTAATGAATGCTGCAACTTCATAAAAATGCGCGGGCAACGGACGAAAAACCGTTATGTCAAAACCCAGTTTCGTCAAAACCACTGCATTTTTACAAACAGTTTCCAGAACAAAAGAAGATTCAAAATTCACTACAACCCAGTTAGAAACACGGTTGCAGGCTGGTTATTCCAGCCTACTAAAATCCTTCCTTGTTATGGCTTTGAGCTTTGGTATTAAATGCAGCAACTCCAGTAGCCATGAACTATTTAAGAAAGGGCTGTTCTCTGTGGGGTTTAACTCTACAAGTGTAATGTAATGCAGGCCTGAAAAGGATACCCTTCTTCCTTGGGGTGGCCTAGAAATCTGTTTTACCGGGCATTATTCCTCCACACGGTACAGTCAGATTCAGCAGGTAGGCCGAAGGGGTTCATCCAGAGCCAATACAGTACTGTTTTTCCCCCCACCTCCCTCTCCTCATCGAGAGCTGGGACCGGCCCCTGTGCTCTCCAGGCCCAACTTTTAGAACCACCATAAATGTCTGAAGCACCTCTCCCCACAGCCCCTTGTGAAAAAATGTCCTGCTGTGGTTGCTGTTTATCAGCAGTGTCTTCTCCATTTATTGGAGCAGCATTTTGTGGCCCAGTACCTTCATATCTTGTCTTAATAACATTTGTAAAGCGCAACATAAGCCCCAAGGCATCTTGGCGCTGAAGCAAGCGAGGTAAGATCAGACCTAATAGAGTCCCATAGAAGTTAGAAAAGAAAAGTCTTCAAAGCCTGACAAAACCACAGGTGAGCCTCGATATTACTCAGGGCAAAAGGAAGAGTGTTCCAAGCTTTAGTAGCCATTAGAGAAAAGGCCAGGCCATCAAGCCGGGAAAACCTAGCCTTGGGGGCTGAATAGTCCTCAAAGCCTGGGAGCGGAGTGGCCTAGCAGGTTTGTAAAAGCAGAATGTAGCCTAAAGAAACTCTGCACCTGTGAATTTGTGAAGAGCCTTGTGGACCAGGTACAGAGACTTAAATCTGATCTGTTGCTCCACTGTGAGCCAGCAGAGTTGACGCAGACATTGAGACATATGGGCTCCAAAGGGGGAGCAGAGATCAGCCCTCGCCGCCGAGTTCTGCAATAGCTGGAGGCGGTGAAGCAAATGCCTAGGAAGGGCAAGATAGAGAGCATTGCAGTAATCAATGTTACGACTAGCTAATGAAGAGACCACTGGAGCGTGGAGCGTCTGGGGAATGAAGGCAAGACTTTCCGAAGAGTCCAAAGTTTGTAATGGGCTTTTTGACAAACAAACGAAATGTAATCGGTCATAGATAATGAGGCCGAGATCTTTACCCCAATGTCTTGAACTGAAGACACTGGAAGGGGAAACAGGCCAAGACTCTCCGGCCAACACTCTAGGGGCCAAAACAGTGAAGGAAATGAAGTCCCAACCACCAACACCTCCGTTTTTCCACTACTGAGCCTCAGCCTGTTAGAGGCCATCCAGTCACCAATGGCTTGAAGACAATTTCTAAGACGAGCCACAGTTTCAGGTTGACTAAGATCACAAATAACTGTTTATCATCGGCATAAGGATAGCACAAAAAGCTGAAAGCATGAATGATACACAGCAGCGGGTGGATATAGAGATTAAACAGAGTGAGAGACAGTGAAGAACCCTGGGGGACACCACAAAGCAAAGAGATCAACTGAGAACAGAAAGGAGGAAGAGAAACAGATTGAGAGCGTCCTGTCAAAAAAGAAGTAAACCAGGCTAGCACTTGACCAGAGATACCCGATGAGGTGAGCCTGGTGATCCTGGTGATCAGGGTACCTCACGGTAGTTGGGTGCCCCGAGAAATCTTTCCTCCGTTCGTGCCAGAAGCAACCCACTTATGCATCGGGCCTTGGAGCTGCACCATTCTAACTGTGCTGTCACCTATGTCCTTGATGATGGATCTTTTTTCTGCTGCCTTTTCTCACCTCAGTCACCTCCCTGATTCTGTGGTATTGTCATCACCTTCTTTGTGGAGGGTTCGGCAAAACACTCTTATGAAGAGGGGGCCTTTGTGCCGAGTGCTCCAGGGTGGCGATGGAGGGGTTTTAATAAGTGAATTTTCCACCAAGAGAGCCTCTAATGCACAGCTCTCAGATTCAGCCACCACATAGCAGGCTTCTGATGGCTTTGTTTCCTCATCTTTGCCAATAACGTGAATGCTATTTGTTAATATTGGAAAATGACTGAAAAAACTATACACAAATACGCTCATGCACTTTAAAGCATCATAAACGCTACTCTTATATGCTTCCCATATCATCTCTGTGTTTAATCTTTTAAATGCCATGGATTCCCCCCCCCCCCCAGTGCCAAGGCCTTTTTTGGTGATTTTGGTATCTCGCCATTCAATGCCTTCTAACGTTTTCTGTTTGTGTAGCATGCTCACGAGTATTTGTTCAATTGCCATGAATATACAGTGATGTCTTTTAACTTCTGAATGTTCTTAGTACTATTACCCTTTTTTTAAAACAACTGCTGTAAGAATTTTTACCAAACCAAAAAAGACGCTGTTGCCACACTTTGTGCCAACCCAAAAACAAATGTGTTGCAAATCCGTCCAGTGATTGAGTCTGTGCTGCTGTTCAATGACTGTATATTTTTTATGAAAGGCAAGCCAGTGCAAACATTTTTAAAATACACCCTTTTCCCACGTATAACTTTTAAAACGTTGGTTGGATTTGCACCAAACCTGTATGTTTATTTTGCCCTAAGCCACCAAATGATTTTGAAAATGCCATGTTGATGCGCTGTGTCAAACGTGTGATAAGTTAATAACCATGCAATATTTCAAGAAATTACCATTGCCTTCATGTATTAAGAGAGAGAGAGAGAGAGAGAGAGAGAGAGAGAGCGAGAGAGAGAGAGAGAGAGAGAGAGAGAGATATTCAGTGAAAAAACTTAAATTGAATGGACGCTATGTTAGGCTGATGCATTCCAAAACATGCACATTGAGTGAACAATCTTTAGTTGATGGGACATTATGGTTGCAGTTCAAAATCGAAGAATCGTAGATATTCACCAGTTATGGGAGGCTATGCACCCACAACCTTTGCTCCTACCATACACTGCTCATACTGAGACATATGACATCACAGATGATATCACAAATTGTATCACCAATGAAATCACTGATGACATAGTCTATAACATCACCAATCACATAATGTGTACATGGTGACACTTTAAGAACACTCTGCAAGGATATTGCACAATAATGTTGCCTCACATAATTTCAATGGACTATGAGACTCCCTTTCTTTAGTGACAGTAAACAGTATTTTACCTTTAAGAACTCAGCACATTGACAATGGCTGTATATGCAGGCCTTAACCTTTCGGAATGGACTTCGTTCAGTGTCCCTAGGATTTTACGTGTGCCCATGGTGCACACATAATGAACGTATGAGCAGTACATAGAGAGATTGTACCATTCATTTAGCTTATATGTATGATGACTAGTACTTTCATGTTCTGGTCTTGGAACCCATTTCCTTTCTATAAGTTGTCACGTAATTGTGCATCAGATATGTAGACAGCAATGCTTTAAGTATACTCTCTACATCAACACACATACCTAGCAATTAAGGTTTTTTAGACCCTGCAAGGCTAACGTTACTTAGACCTCTTATAGGCCCGAATGTGTAATTGTACTGCCCGAGTGCAGTAAATGAGGCATGCTTTACTTCCCTCTTCCATGCTTTGGCTATGGCCTGGGCCAATGCTTTATAAAGTTGATATGCTGTATACAGACCTTCAGTAGACAGTTTCTCTCATGGTAAGTACATTTGTAAAGTATACCCAAGTTCATGAGAGGCCTGCCTCTCACCCTGCATATTCTTTGCCTACAACTGCCATTGACGATGTTTTATGTGATGTAATCTGTGATGTCATGTGTCACAGTATGAGCAGTGCATGGTGGGGACACGAATTATGTTTTCATAGCTTCTTATAACTGGTAAAGTTCCAGGGTTTACAGATACCTTCAAATAAAGATATTTCACTGAATTGGCATGTCAAAGCGTTAGCCTAACCATAACATTGCTTCAACCACTACACTGAACATCACGTATTAAGACTCCCTCTTTCTATAGACATCACTTAACAATAACATCCCTTCAATAAAGTATGTTTTCAGTGAATATGCATGATTTGTAAAGCATATGCCTAACCATAGTATCAACTGTATCATTATGTCCCTGCAATGTATGTAACTTGTTAACATGCCCTCGTTCTAAATACGTCACTTAACCCTAACATCCCTTGACCAAAGGTATTTTTTGGAGTGACATTGCTCTCTGTCAGTATGAGCAATGCATGCTAGGGACAAATGTTATTTTTGCATTGACAGGGCGGGGCCTCTAGTCACACCTAGCCCCGACCAAGCCACCCATCGTATCCACAGGGGCCTGTCCTACGGTGAGGGCCAGTGGCAATGCTAGCCCCATAATCGGTTGGTGGACCACTGGCCATGGCCTATGGCCATGGTCAGTGGACATATTTCCTGGGTTGTGTCCGCAGGCCCTATTAAGCCACGCAAAGTAGCCATTAGGCACTTTCCCCCATGTTACGATTCTGAAATTTGGACTAACAATACAAATGTTTCCTTTGGATCTTTGGACCTGTTGAAAGGACTGTACTTTGCCTTGAAGCAGATTATTTGCCTGGTGGCCATTGAGTCCTGGAAGACTGTCGGCTTGGGGGGTATTGTAGTCTGGCTGCTGGTGGATCGTGAAAGAAGGACTGTAAATGCTTGCTCTTGATGCCTGGAACAGCCAGACCCCTAATTGAGCCATGGGCCTAGTGGGATCTGGCTGTTTGATTAATTTGCCGACCTGTGGAAATCTACTATGGGTTCTTTCACAGTAACTTGGACGTTTTGCTGACCAGGCGCTTTCTGAAAGCAGCTTGAAGGATGTCATGTTATGTTATTGAGTTTTATACAGCACACCACTGCCATTTTCATGGTCTCCAGGTACTCCCATGGGTCTGAAAGAGAAGAAAGGGGAGGGAAGTTAGCGTGAAAAGACAAGGAGGAACTGGCGTCTGTGTGGGTGAGTTCTGTTGTTTCTCCAGAGGTCAGGTCTATATCTCCAGTTGGGATGACTGGAAGGAGCAGTGGCACTTGTGTGTTGTGGGTGGGTTTTAGCAGTTGGTTGGAGAGGTGTAGAGCTTTGACTAAGTTGTGATGGGCTAAGGTATTTGCTTCATCCATATTTTGTGTGGGTGAGTTGGTGAGTGTCTGTTCACTGATGTGTTTGAAAAGTGAAGTTCCCAGTTGGTTGGATTCTTTGAGCAGATGTGCTGGACTAGGTCTAGTTTGGTGTGATTTATGTTGTCTTGTACATTTGTTTCTGGTTGTTTCTTCATTCCACATAAGAATCCCACATTGTCTGGTGATGGTGGTGGCCTGGGAGGAAACTTGCTATCCTGGAAAGCTAGCCCTGTATGGTGATGTTCCTTTCTTTTGAAGGTTTGTTGAAAAGATGTCAGGTTGTGCAGTGGTGGCATTGTTGCGGTGGTCTCTAGTACTTTTTTTTCCTATATTAGGGCTGTGGATAGTTCACTATACTAGAGTATTGAATAGGCTAGGCTGTTCAATTATAATTATACCTTTATGCATACCTAGCACATATCTGGGTTAGTTTACTATGCATGTCTGCATACCTAGCTAACAGATGGGCTGTTCTAGCTGATCTATGAGCAGACAGTTATGACAACCATTGCCAGCTATGTTCTAGGTATGCAGAGAGTTATGGTAAAGCAGCCCAGCTAACTGCTAGGTATGTAGGCAATTATAGAATACAGCCAAGTTATTTGCTAGGGATGCAGACAGTTAGAATACACCCTCACCTCAGTGTACTGGGAATGTAGACAGTTGTAAGAAAATATACAGTTTGGGCAGTAATATGTGACAGAATAAATCAGTATTCTTTCTTTTATGTGTAAGGTCTGGCTTTCGAGATCAATCTTGAGGCAATACTGTATGTGTGTGTGTTGTGTGTAAGACACAACAAGGCCATCTCATTCTTATGCTAGGCATTACATCATAGGTAATACAATAATATGGTTATATGTTTGATGTTTTGGATTTACCAAATAAAATCTAGATATGGGTTTGATATGTGGTTAATTTGATGTGTAGTGAATTTTTTGTTTCGCATAACAATGGGTGTATTTCCGCTTTGTGCCAGTTGTGTACATAGACATGACTGGGCAGCAAGAAGCTGCAATAATCTGTGTAATAGTTGTGCAGGTAAGCCCAAATTGACAATATAGCTTTGCAGTAGGTTTGTAAGCAGAGTATTCTATGTAATGGTGATTTATGCAATATCTTTGAGGATATCTTTTGTATTTAGTGGACTATTAGAGAAATGTGCGTTTTTGGTCTAGTTGTGGCTCAAATACAATGGGAGATGTTGTGTAGAGAGGTCTTATGCAGTGTGTTGCAGACAGCTCAGGTAGTATGGATGAAATAGTGTGGCAATGCACTTTTACAAATGTATCCAAATTTGAAGCACTCTAGTGAACAGCATGCTGCAATCCAAAGCCCCATTCGAGGGGCACCTAGATGCGAAAAAACACAACATTGTGCAGTATACAGGTATGAAAACTTACTTTGGAAAGTAGCCCCTTTGTGGTCCCTGCAGTCTTCAAATAAGGGTCTATGCAGTACACTACCTTAAAGATAGTTAAGGTGCAGTCCTTCTTTTTTTCCCATGGTGATACAAGGACAGCAAAACAGGGATGCTATGTGTGGTTTCCAGGGATGTGTGAAAATATATTTGACATAATACTGCCTGATAGTAAATATTGGTCTAAGCACATTCGCAGCACACTGTCATATCGCATTAAATGAACTTGAAACAAGCTGACTATTCCGCCATTTTTAGTTGCCCAACATTTTGATCGCCTCTGGCTTTCTGTTCCATGTTCAGAATGTGTGTTTTCGGCTTCATCAGAGCAAAATTAACTTTGTGCTGCTTTATGATGTTAACATATATAGGAATGTTGAAGCTGCTAAGGTGGATTGTCTATCCTTCACTGAAGTACCTTGGAGCTAAAGAAAAGCTGTACTAATCAGTAATTTAGATACCATCTGTCCCAACAGTGCCTTCCCTGTTCAAACAGCAAAGTAAAATAATGAATGGCTAAACATGCTCTTCTGTAGAAATCCTTGTTTTCTCTCCTTTGTACTAACTGACTTTAAGCACAAGAACAAATGGTAGACAAATATAAGTGAGTAAAATGAGAAATGTTACCTTTGTGTCTTGTATTTGGAAAACATGTGAATTGCTTGATGGGAAACAGCAAACTATGCCCAGATGTTTAAGCATGAATTATTTTTGGAGTTAGGTCATGAACCCAAAGAGGGGATGGACAATGTGTCCAAGATTGTGAAGAAGTTAGATAAATATGTGCATTTGTGGAATGTTCAGCTCTCTTTCATCTCACAGTGTCTGCTTACACACACTGTGGGGTGTTGAGAGCCAAACAGCTGTTTGTCAATAAAGTACAAATGTAACTTTGACCTTGTTACTGGCATATTTCTATTATGTGGTAGTAAGCCTTGGTATTCTTTAATCTTTCAGGTGTGTCTATGTAAAACCAATGGATGGCCTTTAGTTAAGGTTATCTGGGTGTAAGATTCAGAGCACAATGTATACCAATGCATTTTCAAAGGGATATCTAGTTTTGATAACACAAACTACAGAATGCAATAATTTGAAGTGCTATTTTATGATGCCTAGGTTTGCGGTAGTTTGGAAACACAGTCAACAACATTAATGTGTTTTCATGCAGTACCCAGATGTGATACACAATAATTTGTTTTAAATATAGAAATAATGCAATGCACTTCTCTTGGGATATTCTAATTGGAGACGATAATAGAGTGTCATTATAAATAGATGCAATGTGCTTTGTCGGGATCCCTAGATACGAGGCAACAATATAGAAAGCGCATGAATAAACTGTGCATCATCTAAGGCAAACCTACACATGAGACAAAATAGGATGAGTAAAAACAACTTTCAAAATAGTTTCTTCGGTTGCATGGGTTCGGGTAAAATGAGATAGGTGTGAAAAGGTAATCGTCCCATACCTGATTGTAACCAGAGTCACAGACCAGAGGTTATCACAATGCTAGGGTGGCAAATGAACAGGCTAACAGTAGGCACCCTTAGCCTCTGCCCTTTTCCAGCTGCCCTGGAAGAATGGGAAATATTCTGGTTTCCCGCTCACATGCGCACCCTATCACAGGATTTCGAAGGCCAGAAGGAGATCGGACTTGAGGTGAACTAAAAGGGCAGGAAGAAGGAGAAAAAAGGGCAGATTGAAAAAGAAATTACCCCAACAATAGGGGCCCACACAAATATAACTACATGCTTTGAGAAAATGGATTAAAGGCTGTAAATGCAGCATTCTCTAAGCTGTGTGTGCTATAGGAGTGCAAAGGCTCAGTGAGTCAAAACCCACACACAGGGCCCGGTTTCGGCTCATGTGCTCTCTGAATGCAGCTAATCACAGAGACTTAGGAGGCCTCAGGGGGAAGGGAGAGGAGGTGAGAGGAACAAAGAAAAGCATGGATTGTCTGAGGCAGTACAGGATTTTGATTCTGCTCCTAAACTCCCGGCACAATCACTGTAGGAGCGGAAACAAACCCTCGGGTCACCATGCCAGGGTCCAGTTGCCTAAAGTTGTTCTGGAAGTAGTTAAGCCTGAAAGATCACTGGCTGAAAAAGAGCCCTTGTGGGTTCATGCAGAAATCCTGAAAGTTTGAGAACTTTTGATAACACTTGACAAAAAACTGGTAAAAAGCTCCATGGGGAAACCGGGATGTGTTGCCTATTTCTCTTCTATTTCAGAGTAACCTCAGAGGCCACAGAAAGCACCTTCAAACACCTACAGGTCTCTCCAGTAGAAATGTTTCAGAGGACCAGGACACACCAGAAGATGTATTTGACCTCAAGGAGCCCAGACCCAGCAACTTCAGCTGCAAGGTATCTCTGAAAGTCAACATTAGGATGTTGGCATTTTTTAAGTTGCAGGGTATACAATTACTAACCGACCCATTGCAGCGCAAGGTACTGTTCAATTCCAACTTCAGGACTTTGTCATTTTTTTTCAAATTGTGGTGATCAAAACAGGCCAGGAGATTTGTCAGACCTCAAGGGGCCATGGCCCAGCCACCTCAGTCCCATGGTAACTCTGAAAGCTGACATTGGACTCTGTGTAATTTGTTGAACTTTTAGGACTTTGACATTTTTTCAAGTTGCAGAGATCCAGGACGAACTAAAAGAGGTATCCAACCTCACAGAGCTTTGACCCAGCCACCTCAGTCGCAAGGTACCTGTGATGCTGAAATTGGGACTTTGTCCGTTATGCAAGTTTGGGATTACTGGGACAGCCCAGGCGAGTTATTCAATCTCTTGAAGTCCACGGTCACTGTAGACGCAAGGTCATACCAAACAATTCTCAGATCTGAGCCAGATCTGCAGCGCCAGCAGCCTAAATTTGCACTTTTTCATTGTGTAAAAGGCCATATACCACTCATCACTGACATATCCTCAGCGACCCTCATATGACAACATGCCATGGAGGGCTGATATACATCATGTTTGCCTTTTTTCATCTAATTTTACCACACCGTGTCTCCAGCTCCTGCATATCCAATATGGCAGATTTTTTAAAACATTTTATGGGAGCTTCAGTCAATCAAAATATCCAACATTTTGTAATGTGTACATCTACAATTATCCATGTATACTCAATGGCTGAAACTTCAAGAAACATTCCACTTAATCCCACAGTGTCTATCAGTGTCTTATCACTGAGCCATAATATTCTATATTTGTATATAATAGCATGCCTGTAGTTAGGGTTAACCTGAAATCCTCAACGGAAGAGCACTTTTAGGGTGGCTTACGACATTGGTGACATTTGACAAATTGGCACAAAACGTTCCTAAAAAGCTATAAATCCAACTCTGAACTTGTTTGGAAAGTTTGGTGCAGTTATCTGAAGGGATGTTGAGGGCATGATGTTTCTTTTCAATACAGTTGGTTTAAAAGTCCAATTTTTAAAGTTGTTTTAGCATGCTGAGAATGTACAGTAATCATGATGATCTTCAGTATTAGAGCATAGGTAGAGTCTGTTGACTGACACATATTTTGTTGTAGCACTCTGTAGCAAAGTGTAGCCAGATGCTTACATTTTCTATGCTGGCAAATGATGTACACAACTCTTCATGCCCTAATGTTTGGAATACAAATTGGTCTTTGAGTGGTGGTAAGTGTTGGAGATTCCTAAATACAATGATATGTGTGCATTCCAACATTTCTTCATTTCCATTCTTAAGCACCTGTTGCATTCTGAGGTGAACAGACGATGTGTTCAGTTGGAAACCATTCTTAACTCATCTATTGTAGAACACTCATTGCTATTTCTGCTTCATTTTTATCATGTTGTTCTCCGAGTGGCTCTTGGCTGCATGGAAAGGATTTCTGAATCGTTTTGGGAGTTCCTTTACCAGTATATGTTTCTGTGTGTTCTTCTTGGACAAGTTTATCTTCTAACATTTGCTCATACTGTTAACGTTTGACATTTGTTAGTTTGCTTTCAGTTTACTCAAAAGCAGCTTGAAATATATCATACTGCCCTATTAATTCTTTTTCATTTCACCTAGATTAGAAACACTGTAGTAGAGCCATATAATAGAGTTGTTTTTGTTATTGTACTATGGTTTAATAGCGTTAAACCTTTCACAAACATTTGTTATCAACATATAAAAATGTACACATAAAATCACTATCATTGATCCATTTTATACAAACAAACATGAAAGAAAACTAAAATATTAAATGTATTACAAGTTAAAAAGAAATGTATTACAAGTTAGAAATAGGCAAAACCTATGAGTAGAGAAGAAAGGAAGAATGAACAAAGAAATAAATCCACAAGTAACAGAGAAGCAACATTTGGGCCATAATTGTTTTTCATAAAATATGGCAGCAATTGTCAACATCCTTCATCAACGATCCTATGAATTTTCAAGAGCAATCTGTACAGGGCTAAAATCACTGACACACTATCGCTCCACTTTAGTTGGGCCCATAACATTTTATTCTCCTTCCAGAGCAACAGTTTTGAAGCACTGAATTCTGATGCTAGTACATTTAGAACAGGAGAGAACTAGATGTTTCAATGTTTCTTGGGTGGACTTGTATCTTCACAGTCTACAGTGCAGTGGTCGTGTCACATCAGAATTCCAGTTGCCCATTCATTCTAATGTGGGCAGCTGATTTAAGAGGAAACATAAGTAAAGAGTGTGTACCTTATTGCATGGAAAAAGGTGTATTTTGGTAAATGTTCTCTTTTCCTCAGGAATTTGGCATATCCCTTGTAAGTATTATAGGAATCTAGTTGTTCTATTGTCTTGGAGCAGTCCGTGTTAAAGAGCTTCTGTTTAGTTTTGACCGGTCGTGAGATCAGTTCCTCCACAGAAGATTGAATATCATTTTGGAACCTTATCATATTGCCTTTAAAGATGTTTAGAAATGTCCACTGTTTTTACCGATAGAATTTCACCCATATCGATATACAGGTTGATCGCCGGAGGGTTTAATCGTTTGGCATAGGATGATGACCGTCTCCAAAATACCCTGTATTGTAACAAAACCAACCCCAGTTCATGTTTTAAGACAACATTTGGGATTGATTTAGATAAGCCAAGCCTTTCCTTCCAGATAACTCCCTGGATGGTGTTTAGGTACAGGCCCAAATCCACCGTCGTCATACCCAGAATGTATAAAATAGTCAGTTCTGCTTTGGCCAGGTAGAAACGAAGTAGTAGAAGGAGTGAGAATGAACACAACTTGCTGTAAATTCTTTTTAGTTGGGATAGAGGCTGAGGTTTGACTCTCAAAGTAGCCTTCCACTCAGATATGGGGCAATTGTTGATGAAATTATAGCCCAGACATCTGATTGATTGAACTCTTTCCAACCTTTGGTCTCCAACCTTCCAGTACATGGTCTTTGGTCTGGGTTTAGTAGTGGAAATTATGATTTTTGACTTGTTGCTGTTAACCAGGAGGTTGTTTTTGGTGACATAGTTAAATAACAAGTCATGCTTTCTCTGTAATCACATAGACGTCTTGTCAAAAAAGACCATATCATCAGCGAATGCTAACCAGCTGAGCTTAAGATGGCCTAACTTAATCAGATTGGTAGTGCTCTGTGACCAAAGAGTATCGATGTCACTGATGTATGCATTGAAGAGGGCAGGCGCCAGTACAGAGCCCTGCCTCAGACCCACATAAGTCTCAGCTAGGCCAACCTGACTTTGATTAAAGTGCCACTTCACATGACCGTCATCAGTTGTACCAGTTTTAGCGGCACACACCAAGTCAACAGTTTGTTCCACAGAGTAAGTCTACTAACTGTGTCAAAGGCACAACTCATATTGATTAATGCCGCATATGTAGTGCCGATAGAGCCCTTTTGAAGGGCTACCTGAAGATGGCCATATTGGTAGCATTTAATGCAGTGCCCTTACAAGGCCAAAAACCTACCTGGTAACATGTAAATATATCCAGATGCAAAGGCCAATTATATAAATCCCTCAATAAGAGGGATGCAAAGATTTTGCTTGTTGCATCTAGGATGGCTCTAGGCCTGTAATTACAGGGGTCATTAGTATCACCTTCTTTGTATATTTGAATCATGATGGACTCTAGCCATAATAATAATTTAATTTCGCATTTATATAGCACTACGAACCCTCAGGTACTGATGTCAAAGCGAGCGCTCTACTCGCTGTGCCACTTGACCGGCAAGAGGAAGACGATGGGTCACAAAAATAGAGTTAAAGATTGTCTATAAATGTGCTACCCATGCTAACGGATCACTTTTGGTCCCTATGGGTGCTAGGCCATCAGGACCAGGGGCCCTAGATGCCTTTACCCTAGAGATCGCCCATATATAGTTATCTTTGTTCCATGGACATTCGCCGGGAACCACAGGGCCAACTATCCTATAGTCTAGGGAGTATCCCTGTTTGGTGTAGCATACCTCTCCAGATAATAGTCTATCCAAGACTTTTCTGGAACAGGACATGCCAGGTTCAACCTAGGTAGGCCCACCTTATTGTTTGTAAAGTCCCAGAATTTTGCAGTGTTGCTATTTTTAAGTTTTTCTATGATTATTTGACTGTTATTATTATGCATTTGTATTTTAATTGTTTTAATGTGTTTCATATACCCCTGTAAAATGTGCTTCTTTCTGTGGCTAAAAACATCAGGAGGAAGATGTTAATTTAGAAGGTCTCCTAAACCTTTTGCATCTACAACCCTTATGTCATAAGTGTGTAGAGCTTAAGTCTCACTGTCTTGCCTCTTCTAATTAGTTCCTTTAAACATTGCAAGACAGTTTTGTTGAATTGTGTTGCAGAAAAGAGGTCAATTATCCTATCATCTGGCATTCGACCCTTACTGATGGTATTACTTAATATTGTTACAAAGCTGTGGCATGTCATTGTATTCCACTTCACTGTAAACTAGCCCCTATCTGGGGAGACCATAGCTAAGTTTGGATAAAAGGTATGCAACCTGGTAAAGAAGTTCAAGTTAAAGTGTAAAGCCAAAAGATCACTACATTCTAGACTCTTGATAACTAATTAACTATATAATGTTGATAAATCATGCGTCATTTATATGTAGTCTATCCATGAGGAAGCGCTCCCTCTATGCCAAGTGAAGGATTCCATTTTATAAGGCCCACCCTGGGGCATACACAAAGTCAATCCCCAATTTTGCATGAGGCAGTCCCACATGACATCTTGTGCAGTGCAGCTAGTAACTGAGCCCAATGATACAGCAGAAATGTCATTCAGTCTGGCACCCTCAAAGTCTCCCCCTAAACTTATTGCATGAGGTTAGCCTTGTTCAAGCCAGTTGTACACAATAGCGGCCAAAGCTGTTGTTAGGTCAGAACATGTTGCCTTGTTGGGGTTCCAGTGTAGGTTGATAAAGAGGATTTCTGTGTTCAATGTGTCATTGGTCATACTCACAAATAGGAGGCCCTCATTTCCAGTGTCTATTTCGTGGTACTTAGCTTTGATGTTTAGGGCAATAGCAATTGCCAGTCCACCAAAAGAGCACCCCAACTTCCCTCTTTTTGCTGGTTTCATGAATGTTTTGAACCCTTCTAACTCAAAATGGTGTGTTGTCATAGAATCCTGCAACATTATGATGATTTTCTCTGATATTAAGTTGGTTAGCTGCGAGGCCTTGAATACGTTTTTATACCCACATATATTCCAAGATGTTATGAAGAGGTTTTCATGGTTAAATATACTTTGGGCTGGGTCTTTAGTTGGCAAACATTTTTATGGCTGCTTCCAGCCAGGACCAGCCTTGCGCTTGCTCGTTTGTTTGAGGCATAGCCACATTTTCAGTATTACATTAATAGCTTTGTCCATTTCCCCTTTTTGCTGGTATGAAGGCATAACAGATTTTTCCACTCTTTGCTGTGGTGTGGAAACTGTTAACAATCTCAATACTTCAGCAGAGTATTTTAATTCATATAAATCAAACTCCAATGTTCTTACTGTAGGCCATTCTTCCAGGACTAGTCGAGCCACTACGTTTGAGTAAAAGTGGCCCACCAAACAATTGCTACCCTGTTCAGGGAATGCCACATAATCTATGTTGCTCGTATGCAGGGCCCTAAAGGATAGAATTGCCTGAAACATTTCTAGCAATGTGTTTCCTGTTCATAACCAGTTAGCCATTTATATGGATAATGTTGTCCCAGCGAATAGATCTATGAGGTGTCGTTTCAAGTCAGATGGTTCTGGCCAATTTGAATTTGGAGGCATTGGTAGACTTACTGGTACCTTCTGATCATCCCTTAGACTTTTCATAGTTAGGTCTTTGGGTCTTGCAAAAGGATTCCAGGCATAGTTGCAGGGTTAATTCTGGGGTTACTCCCTGAGGCTTCTTCCACCCTATCTAAGAAAGAATGGCTATTGTTTGATTGTACATGGGGGTCAGAAGCCACGTCTCTTGTTTTACACAGAAATGTAGTGATTTTTGTCTGATTTTCTTTTTCCATCACATCACCCATTGCGAATGAACACTCTGAGGGTGGGGCAGCCAAAGCTCCATCATTTCTTCCCTGATTCAAGTGGGTGTTTAGGTCAATAATATCACCCTCTGTTGGCAAGGATCTTAGGAATTTAAGGGAAGAATTCTGCTTATTTTGGTTAGTTGCTGTTTGGTTTTTTGTTTTCTTTTTTTTCTGGCAGTTCTTTCTTTTTGTTTTGATTTTCTGGTTAGGTTGAGACACTGGACAAGGTAATTCTGCTATTTTTGGCTTGTACCTGTTCATTCATCATACATACCGTGCTGTTCTCTTAGTTTATCGAACAGCATAGGTAACACATGTGACACACTGAAGCCAGAGTAACACTCCACAAGTGGAAAAGGGTTGTTTGGAGGTTTACTAACCATTGGTAGCAATTGTGATACAACCATCAGCTCCTGTAGCATCGAAGTTTTAATGTCTAGGTTGATGGTCAGCAAGAAGTTGGAATCTCGTTTTATTTGAGTGTTCCTAAGTAGTCAGTACTACAGGGTGCTTTTAAAGAAGATCTCCTTGTTGGTTTTTGGAAAACGCAGCCTGCAAAGATGCGTTGATTTTCTGCCAGCTGTATAGGATTATTAGCCAAACTAGCAAACCCACCTCTATCACCAAGGTCGCCCATTTCTCTAGAGAGACGTAGAAAGGATTTGTCCAAGACAATAGAGTTGTCCTACTCTTCGTTAGAGCTGACTTCAGCCATATTGCTGTTGTAGTGTTGTTTTCTAAGAATGGCATGTGATGCTGATGTCACAGATGGAGATGGCACCAACCTGGAGGCTGAACCTGCTAAAACTACTGTATGGTTCTCCAAAAAGTAGTGGTTGGTGTCATAGGTTCCAGCATGTGATTGGAAGAAGAACACGATAAATTGGTAGTTGGCTGATCATTTAGCAGATTTGTAGTTAGAGGGCCTGTTCTCAAGGGTTGGCAATGGCACAGGTGTTGAAATTGTGCCTGTTGCCTATATAAGCTCTGATGTTTTACAGAAGGTTGTAATTTTAGTTTGTTGTTTTTCATTTTTTGTACACCCCCTTGTGGAGATGAGGCAGTGTGCGTTTCAGCAGTCGTACAATGTCAGCATAGTTGTACACCATGTCTCGTCTCCTTCTGTGCTCATGATATGCTTACTATGCCAAGACATTAAATCTGGTGTAATAATGCCTGTTGTAACAAGTAGGCACAGCATGGGTACTCAGTAGCAAGGCAAAACAATGGCAATCAGATAGAAGAAGCCTGACCAGCCATCACAATTGTTACAGTTGTATTGGTGGATGCTCAATACCAAAAGCAATGTGATGCCAGTCAAATAGGAGAAACCCAGAGCAGCTGGCACAGTTGTTACAGTTGTAGTGGCTGGGTGCAAGGTAAATACTCAGTAGCGGAAGCGGTCCAATGGCAGTCGAATAGAAGGAGCCCAGGTCAGCCAGCACAGTTGGTGAGATTGCAGAATTTGTTTACTGGATTCAAAGACAAAGGTTACTGGCAGTTTAGGGTGACCAAAATATCAAAAGTGAAAGAAAAACTCACTGTCAAATCGTCTGTCACTCGAAGTCTTCTATGTGCATTCTCCACCTCAGATCGCAATGCTCCTTAGCTATACAGAGCTTAAATCAGTATGCGTCCTCACAAAAGCATGCAACACAACAACACAGAACACTCTCTGCACTCCGCGCCCTCTGTGGTGCGAGAGGTTCTTGAAGGGAATGGGCCTCCTCTCAGTGACAAAGAGTTGAGACAGACGCCACAGTGGGTTGCTCATATAGCAACAGTTAACAGTGACACTGTAACACAGAACACTCTCCACGCTCTAAATTGTTTCTGGTCTGCAGATCAGAAAGGTAGGTTTACATGATTAATTTAAATGGGTTCTGGATGTCTCAATAGACAACCTTGTCTCCTCTTTATAAAACTGCAGTTTTATCTGTAGAGGCATGTTTTGTATGTGATTATTGTACTATTTTATACAAACACATGATTGCCAAGGTAGGATGAATATTTCTCAATTAAATTCTCTTTTAGGATGTCTTGACTGTTTGGATTTTCTTCAGTGTTAGGGAGAATTCTCTGTTTACGCTGAATTTCCTAACCTAGTGAGTCCCCCATCAGCTTTGCTGGATTTCTGGAGTTTGTTGTTTTCATCCTGCCAAGAGTGAGACTCATTTCCTCCCACTCTTGGACATGATTTGTGGTATTTCTTTGACTGTTAATGTGTTCTATGGGCTATGGGGTCTTTTACTCCATAGGGCCTCATGTGTTTTGCTATGTGTGTTACACAGCACCCTCCGTGCCGTAACACTGGGGTGTCCTAGGTGACCCCCACCGTAGACTCCATACCCTGGGACTGACTACTGTCTGCCAGGGCATTTAAAGTCACCATTGGCTTTTCTAGACCTAAATTTACTAACAGAACCAGTACAAACCATCCTATTGTGGACGTACCGGTAGGGATAATTCGATTACCCCTGGGTCTGTTGTTCGAGGGGGCACTGTCCCGTCCCCCCTCATCGAGTTTTGGCTGGTGGCAGTGGATACTACTTTTTATATTCGACCGCGAATATATTCCTATGGGATTCTTCCCATTGTTCGAGGCTAAAACTTTTTCACATTAGTCTCTAACATACCGGGGGTTTATTTGTCTTAAATAAATTCACCGGTTGGTATTTTCTGCCAGAACTCGGTTTTTAAAATGGCGAATGTGTTCGCCTCTGTAACTCCAAACCAAAGGTTGAGCCCTTTGTTCCACTTTTGGCGGGCTTCTGCACAGAAGCCCTCCAGAGTGGTGCCATTCTGTCTGGGTACCACAGGGGGTGTCGGAGGGGGTTTAGGCACCCTGGTCTGAGTTGCCTTGCCAACTCAAGTCGCACTCTGGTGTGATTGGCCCAAGTAGTGAGCCGCCCCGCTCACCACTTAGCATGTTTGATTGACAGCTAGGCTGAATGAATGGGGGTTTTCTGCATAAAAGCAGGGCTTTTGGGACTGGAACTTCAGAAGTCACCACAGGACCTAAAGAATCCGACGAGGGTAAAGCTGAGCCGACCTGCAATGACGACACCTCCCGTGGAGCCCTGCTGAACTGACTCACCACTTCCCAACGACAGAGGAGATCTCCCTGCTGGAGAGTCTCCTTCCCCTGACTGGTGGGAACAACCAGTCCCTTGCTTTTTTCTTCGCTTCCAGGACTTTAGTGGTCGAATTGCCCGTGCTGAGCACCCCGGCAACCGGATAGCCGCTAACCACTGTACCGTGACCAAAAGGTGGTGCCTTGTGACTGAACACTCCGCGGCTGGTCTCTTCCCTGGTGGTGCAACGATCTTTAACTTCCTCGATGACAAGATCCTCTCATCTTCTGGCAAAGACCCGACTTGCATCCACCACCAGGTACAACTGCCCCCGCTGGAGCTGTCTCTTCACTTTCAAGGTACTGTGCCCGCCTGGCTTCCCTTGTGACGGTTAGCGTGAGGTGTCTTAAATCCTTACCTTTCCCCTGGGTCGCCCCCAGACCTTAGTAACTTTTGTTCTAAACTGGTCCGACCTTGCTGTGACTTTTTGCTACAAAGACTTGAAGTGTATTTCCACTGTGGTATCTTTCGGAACATATCGCCTTGCCTCTCTCCGAGTGGGCCTGGCCTCTGAACTTTGATCTACAGCAGACCCTGCCTTACTTGCCTTGCATTTGTTTCGTAAAAGAGTTGGTACTGAGTTGGTTTCATACCCTGCCGTTTTCTCTCCCGTTCTAACGAATATTAGAGTGCCATCTAGGTGAAAGCACTCACCTCTGTCTGCAAATAAGTGGTGCCGTTGAACCTAGACTTGTCGAAATATTGTTAGGGGATTGATATACTTATAGTAATTGTGATTGAAGTTGTTTGCCATATTAGTGCCATTGTGTTTTTCATAGATGTGTTTTTAAATAAATAATTATATATCTTTACACCCAAGCTCTAGTCCGTGTCTGCTTGTTCTACTGTGAAAATTGCCCTATCTTGTATACTCCAAATACTGCCTAACTCGTCTTGAGAGAAGTCTGACTGCTCAGCCACAGCTACCAGGTAAATCTGGGTGGTGCAGACTGCTACCATTTGGGTTTACCACTAACTCCTGTAGACTTAAACTTTTTGCAGTGGTCCAGAGGGAACTGCACAGGTTTCTGCCTAACACTGGTGTACAGCGGTGGGATGTGTATCGAGTATACAGTTTAGAGTGCTTTTCAACACTTTAGGATAACTAACCACAAAGCTTAGCACGAAAAAGCAACTTTCTAAAAACATGTCTACTATGGAAGTTTACAGTCAAGAGTCCTTGTCAGGTAACAATACTGAGAGTTTGAGAGCTCTCTGTAGACAAGAGAATCTTTCTGTAAGAGGCAAGAAAGTAGAACTGATAGCGAGATTGCAGGAAAACCAAAGTCTGGATACTGGTTCAGAGGAACCAACTTCTCCAACAAATGTAGATAACAGTAATGGTGTTGATCTAAATCAAAGTACTGATGATAGTGATGAAGAGGCTGAAGAGGAAGGAGAGGCTAATGAAACTGTCTCCCCTACCCCTCTGTCTGCCTTACCAGCTGTACCTACTGGGCCTATAGCAGGTCCCACACTAAGTCCTCAAGTCCTTGAACTAGAAAAATGAAAATAAACTTGGAATTCAGAAGGTTTACGGCTCAAACTGAACAGAAACACCAAGAAATGCAACACATTCTTAGGCTCAGAGAAATGGAGCTCAAGCATGAGTTAGAAATGAAAAAGTTGTCTGTTGAAACTGCTTCTGTCTCTGGCTCCTCTAGAAGTTCCAGTCCCAATAGACCCTGGATGCCTAAGGAATTAATTGTATGAACCAAAGTTGGATGCGTTGGATTAGCTGAGTTTGTTTGAGTATAATCATGGGCTCCAGAACATCACAGGTAATGAGTTACTTACCTGGTTGTTCTCTAGGCTCCCCCCTGTTGCAACTTATGCGGTAATGGAGTTGGGGGAGGAGGATAGGAAAGAGTATGCAAGTGTGAAACTAGCTCTGATAGCTAGATTCGGGAAGACCCCTTCCCAGTATCTTAAAAGGTTTAGATCCCTCAAAAAGCATGATGGTACCCCTTGGGCTACCTGGGTGAGTGAAGGGTTGAAAAACTTAGAGGGATGAATTAAGGGTAACAAGGTGAACACTTATGAGGGTATGAAGAATCTTTTTATGTTGGAGTCTATTTATGATGCCTGTTCTCCGGAGCTCAGACAGCACTTGGCTGATTCAAAGGAATTGGATTCCAGGAAGCTAGCTAAGGCTGCTGACTTGTGGGTTGCCAACAGGGCTACTCATAAGGATTCTGGGGCAACTCAAAAAAAGGATGAGGGAAAACAGCCTAAAAAAGACTCAAAGCAGAATTCTAATAACTCAAATTCCAAAGAGGGCCCCAAACAAAACCATAAGGGAAGCCACAAGGAAAACCACAGCAGAATAGTGTACCTTCTGGTGCCAAACCAGAGGGAGGCCAGAACAAGCCACCATTCCAGAAAGCATTTGGTAAATGCTTTCTTTGTGGCTCTACTGACCATGTGAAAGGAGATCCCAGATGCAAGGGTAAACCTTTAGGGGTCCAGCTTGTCTCCTTAGCCTTTGCTCCAGAGGAGGAAGTCCAAATGGCAAGTGGAAACTTTCTACTGCTGGCTGATGAACCCATTGGAGACTCAGCCAGTGTTTCTTTAGTGTCTCTGGGTTAGTGGGAACAACAGAATTTAGATGTCTATAACTCTATCCCAGACAATACTAAAGAGTATTATAAGGACAGTGTCCAGGTGAATGGTCAGGAGACTCCTGCCATTAGGGACACTGGGGCCAGCATAACTGTGGTGGATACATCTTTTTTTCAGGCTGAGGATGTTGCTAAGGCACCCAAACGCCTCACTAAGTTAGCTGGAGGGCCTGTGCAGATGCTTCCCCAATTACCAGTTCTCATCCAGTGTAATGACACGACTGTGAAGATACCTGTCAGCATACAAAGTGAGGTACCAGGACGAGTTCTGTTGGCTAACGATTTAAAAACTCTCGGAGTTGTTTCTCATACCCCCAGACCTCCTAGTAGGAGCTAACCAGACCTGCAAGGGAGAGAACCATGAGAGGTACTTGTAATGCTCACCTGGCTCCCACGGAGGCGCTGACCTGGTCTGGATTACTGTGACCTCTTCAAGCGTGATGCGCAGGATTCGAAACACCGACTGAACTGGATCCCTAAATATGGGTTTTCTGGCCCATAGAAAAATCTTTCTGTAGGTGGAGAAAGGGGATTAACTGACTGCAGAGTATTGTGATTGCTTCCCACCTCCCCTTTGCTCTTCTCTGACCACCTCCGAAATCCCCAATCAAGGCTCACCTTAATGTTTGAATGGATGAGCTCTCCATCCTGCTTCTGGTGCAGGGGCGCGTATTTGACCAGTTACTTCACTGGCTTCGGAAGGCGAAATGCCGTAAGTATGCAGTTTAAAAAGTTCCAGAGTAGAGTCTTCTCTTTGCTTTTCTTAACCTGCGATCTGTCCTTATTTTCAGGTGCCGAGTGGAAGTGATGCTTCGAGGGATATTGCCGGAGATAAACTCAGGTGAGTTTGTGATAAAATGATCCCTTTAAATGTCTTTGAATCCCTCTAGTAATGTCTTTCTTTTTTCCCCTTAGGGGCCGGGGTGCGGTACCAGGCCAAGAAGTGGCACCGACCCGAAATGAGGAGTGGTTCCGTCAAATATGGCCAGGTAAGTCTTGTGACGGAAAATCAGGCTTTCCCTTTTTTGTTCCTCCTGCTCACCTTTTGTCTCTTCTTCTCCCCTGCAGGTGCAGAGATGTGGCGGAATGCCCAGAAGGTCGCGGTGGATAGTGAAGAGCCCACGAGGCAGGTGAGTGATGCGCGGCGCTGCTACAAGTAGCGCGATGCTTTTAAAGAATGTCTATCTTCGGATCGCTGGCGTGATGATTCCGGAGACAGGTAAGAAATTAGATTAAGTTCTTGGTTTTCACCTTTTCTCTTCCCTTCCTTCCTTTCAGGTATCCCAAGATCGAGGCGGGCGTGGCTGGAGGCAAGATGCAGGAGCAGGCACGGTGAGCGTTCAGCTGCTAGATGCAGAGCAACGCGAAGCACGTGTGGCAGTCCGGGCGTGGTTTAAATAGCCTTGGAAGAAGTTCCAGGTAAGTATTCTTCCACGGTCCTCACCCAAGTAAAATAGATCCTTTGAGAAAAAGGTCCCTCCTAAGCCTCATTTGGCTTGAGGCTTCATGCAGCATGGTCTGCGTCAGGTAAGTGCACCAAACACCCTCTTTTATGAGACTGGCGCCCATGGCGCCAGGATTTATGTCCAACATGAGCCTGGCGCCAAAGGCGCCAGGACAAAGTCCAAAGAGCCCCTATTAGGGGCCGCTGGGCTTTTACCCGAGGGCATGATGCCTGCTCCCGTGGGTGCTGGGCCTGTCCTTGGGCTCCGGGGGTAGGCATCATGACAGTACTCCCGAGGAGATGATGAAGAAGGATATCACTCCTGCTCCACTGGATTTGTCAGCTGCTGTCTCAGAGAAATCAGAAGCGAAAGGGAAACCTAAAACTTCTATACCGAAACCAGCAGCCAGCACTTCAGTGCAGCCAACACGGATTTCCCCTCGGTTGTCCACAGTTACACCCGTAATTCCCCCTCCAGCTGAGGCTGAGAGGGTGGTACAACCCTATGTGGTAGAATTAGACTCTGAAGAAGAGCTAATGGAAGGCCAGGAACTCATTGGAGATCTGGATCCTGTTGACCATCCTGAGCTGCAGTCATTACTGGCAGAAGGTAGACCCAACAGGGCAGACTTCAGTAAGGGACAGAGAGAATGTCCAACTCTGGAAGGTCTTCGCCCCCAGGCAGAAGCTCAGGCTGAGGGCAAGAGCCTGGGAAATACAGGTTGCACTGGGAAGATGGCCTCTTCTACAGTGAACCGACCGAGTCTGCACCTGGAGACTACAAACGACTTGTAGTACCCCAAGAGAACAGACAACCGTTCTTGCAGTTAGCCCAAGAGATTCCTTTGGCTGGTCACTTGAGTTTTAAGAAGACTAAGGAAAGGCTCTCTCTCTACTTTTATTGGCCAAAGATGGGGGCCGAAGTAGAAAAATACTGCAGGAGGTGCCACACCTGCCAGACCTCTGGTAAGGTTGGCTCCAAGAATGTGGCACCTTTAGTTCCTCTCCCAGTTGTGGGAGTCTTTTTGAGAGAGTTGGGATTGACATTGTTGGTCTCCTTGATCCTCCAACCTCCTCAGGCAACAGGTTTATACTTGTTGTAGTAGACCATGCTACTAGGTATCCTGAGGCCATTCCTATGAGGACTGTTACAGCTCCGGCTGTGGCTAAGGCCCTCCTTGGTATTTTTACCAGGGTCGGGTTTCCTAAGGAAGTAATCTCTGACAGGGGGTCAAACTTTATGTCCCAATACATGAAAGCCATGTGGAAAACCTGTGGAGTTACTTACAAGTTCTCAACAGCTTACCACCCACAAACCAATGGATTGGTAGAAAGGTTCAACCGAACCATGAAGAGCATGATAGGTGCTTTATAGGAACCCCTTAAATGAAAGTGGGACCTTCTACTGGCATGCCTTCTCTTTGGTTAAAGAGAATTCCCTCAGGAGGGAGTAGGTTATTCTCCCTTTGAGCTTCTCTATGGTCATCCCATCAGAGGCCTATTGGCCCTGATCAAGGAGGGGTCGGAGAGTGCTCCTTCCCCCAAGCCAGTCAGAGTGACTGACTACATGATAGGTCTCCGGAGGAGAATGTCACACATGATGGCGGAAGCAAGTGATAACTTGAAAGCTGGGCAAGCATTGGTCAAGCACTGGCATGATCAAAAGGCTAACATGGTTGGGTTCACCCAAGACCAGCTAGTTCTCGTTATGATCCCAACAAGGCAGAGGGCCTTGCAAGACAAATGGATGGGACCCTTCAGAGTTGTGGGTAAACTTGGAGAGGTCAACTATCTGGTGGACTTGGGCAATCCCAAGGAGGCTCCAACAGTCTTCCACACCAACCGACTCAAAGCGTATGTCTCAAGACCCGATGTAGGAGCGTTGCTTCTAGCATCATCAGAGGAAGAAGAAGAGAGTGAAGCTCTTCCTGATCTCCTCAGAGGCTTACCTTTAGACGAAAAGATTGAAGGAATAAATCTCTCTTCAAATCTGACACCTGAGCAACAAGAAGAGTGCAAATCTATGTTGAATCAGTTTGCCTCTCTGTTCTCACTTTCACCAGGCTTGACCCCTTGGGGCCAGCATGACATACTCACTGGTGACTGTCTGCCAGTCAAAAGCAGAGGATATAGAATGTCAGAAAATGTAAAAACCCACATCAAAGGTGAGGTCAGCAAGATGCTTGATCTACGAGTCCATGGTCTAGCCCAGTTGTGTTAGTACCAAAGGCAGGATATAAAGAACTTAGGTTCTGTGTGGACTATAGAGCTCTTAATGCAGTCACCAAGACTGATGCCCACCCTTTGCCAAGAACAGATGAGTTGGTGGATAGACTTGGTTCATAGTTATAGTTCCTCAGCACATTTGACTTGACGTCAGGCAATTGGCAAATAGCCCTGACAGACCATGCCAAGGAGAAAACTGCATTTTCTACCCCAGTTGGCTTATACCAGTTTAAGGTAATGCCTTTTTGGATTGAAAAATGCACCTGCTACATTTCAATGGATGGTAAACCAGGTTCTGAATGGGATAGAGGACTTCTGCATGGCATACTTGGATGACATAGCAGTGTTCAGCAATTCCTGGGAAGAACATGTAACCCACCTAAGAGATGTTTTGCAGGCTCTTGGACGAGCCAATCTGACCATAAAGGTGAGTAAATGCCAAGTTGGACAGAGTAAGGTAGTCTATCTTGGACATGAGGTAGGAGGTGGAGAAATAAGGCCTTTGCTCAGTAAGATTGAAGCTGTGCAAAATTGGACAACACCTACTACTCAAACCCAGGTGAGAGCCTTCTTAGGTCTCACTGGGTATTACAGGAATTTCATTGAGAACTATGGGACCATAGCTTCTCCTATGAATGTCATCTCCTCTCCAAAATTCCCTAAGAAGGTTAGATGGAACGAGGAGTGCAATCAGGCCTTTGAAAACCTGAAGAAGGCTCTTTGCCAAGCCCAAGTACTCAGAGCTCCTGATTACTGCCAAACTTCCATTGTGCAGACAGATGCTTCAAATGTAGGAATAGGTGCCGTACTCAGTCAACTGGATGGGAAAGGTAGGGAGCACCCCGTTTGCTTCATCAGCCGCAAGCTGAAGGATCCTGAAACAAGGTGGGCAACAATCGGAAGAGAGTGCTTTGCTATCGTGTGGGATCTGAAGAAGTTTAGGCCATACTTGTATGGTTCTACTTTTGTCATTCAGACTGACCACCAACCCTTGAGATGGTTAATGCAAATGAAAGGGGAAAACCCAAAACTACTGAGATGGTCAATCTGCCTGCAAGGGTTTGATTTCACCATTGAGCATAGGTCAGGGTGTCACCACCAAAATGCTGATGGTCTTTCTAGGATGTATGTCATTGACTAGAGGTATGTGATTCATCCAGGAGTGGATTAAATCCTCCTGTCCCTTAGTCTGGGGGGGGGGGAGTGTTAGGGAGAATTCTCTGTTTAGGCTGAATTTCCTAACCTAGTGAGTCCCCCAGCAGCTTTGCTGGATTTCTAGAGTTTGTTTTTTTCATCCGGCCAAGAGTGAGACTCTTTTCCTCCCACTCTTGGACATGATTTGTGGTATTTCTTTGACTGTTAATGTGTTCTATGGGCTATGGGGTCTTTTACTCCATAGGGCCTCATGTGTTTTGCTATGTGTGTTACACCGCACCCTCCGTGCCGTAACACTGGGGTGTCCTAGGTGACCCCCACCGTAGACTCCATACCCTGGGACTGACTACTGTCTCCCAGGGCATGTAAAGTCACCATTGGCTTTTCTAGACCTAAATTTACTAACAGAACCAGTACAAACCATCCTATTGTGGACGTACCGGTAGGGATAATTCGATTACCCCTGGGTCTGTTGTTCGAGGGGGCACTGTCCCATCCCCCCTCGTCGAGTTTTGGCTGGTGGCAGTGGATACTACTTTTTATATTCGACCGCGAATATATTCCTATGGGATTCTTCCCATTGTTCGAGGCTAACACTTTTTCACATTAGTCTCTAACATACCGGCGGTTTATTTGTCTTAAATAAATTCACCAGTTGGTATTTTCTGCCAGAACTCGGTTTTTAAAATGGCGAATGTGTTCGCCTCTGTAACTCCAAACCAAAGGTTGAGCCCTTTGTTCCACTTTTGGCGGGCTTCTGCACAGAAGCCCTCCAGAGTGGTGCCATTCTGTCTGGGTACCACAGGGGGTGTCGGAGGGGGTTTAGGCACCCTGGTCTGAGTTGCCTTGCCAACTCAAGTCGCACTCTGGTGTGATTGGCCCAAGTGGTGAGCCGCCCCGCTCACCACTTAGCATGTTTGATTGACAGCTAGGCTGAATGAATGGGGGTTTTCTGCATAAAAGCAGGGCTTTTGGGACTGGAACTTCAGAAGTCGCCACAGGACCTAAAGAATCCGACAAGGGTAAAGCTGAGCCGACCTGCAATGACGACACCTCCGGTGGATCCCTGCTGAACCGACTCACCAATTCCCAACGACAGAGGAGATCTCCCTGCTGGAGAGTCTCCTTCCCCTGACTGGTGGGAACAACCAGTCCCTTGCTTTTTTATCCGCTTCCAGGACTTTAGTGGTCGAATTGCCCTTGCTGAGCACCCCGGCAACCGGATAGCCGCTAACCACTGTACCGCGACCAAAAGGTGGTGCCTTGTGACTGAGCACTCCGCGGCTGGTCTCTTCCCTGGTGGTGCAACGATCTTCAACTTTCCTCGATGACTAGATACTCTCATCTTCTGGCAAAGCCCCGACTTTGATCCACCACCAGGAACAACTGCCCCCGCCGGAGCTGTCTCTTCACTTTCAAGGTACTGTGCCCGCCTGGCTTCCCTTGTGACGGTTAGCGTGTGGTGTCTTAAATCCTTACCTTTCCCCTGGGTCACCTCCAGACCTTCTTAACTTTTGTTCTAAACTGGTCCGACCTTGCTGTGGCTTTTTGCTACAAAGACTTGAAGTGTATTTCCACTGTGGTATCTTTCAGAACATATCGCCTTGCCTCTCTCCGAGTGGGCCTGGCCTCTGAACTTTGATCTACAGCAGATACTTGCCTTACTTGCCTTGCATTTGTTTCGTAAAAGAGTTGGTACTGAGTTGGTTTCATACCCTGCCTTTTTCTCTCCCGTTCTAACGAATATGAGAGTGCCATCTAGGTGAAAGCACTCACCTCTGTCTGCAAATAAGTGGTGCCGTTGAACCTAGACTTGTCGAAATATTGTTAGGGGATTGATATACTTATAGTAAATTGTGATTGAAGTTGTTTGCCATATTAGTGCCAGTGTGTTTTTCATAGATGTGTTTTTAAATAAATAATTATATATCTTTAAACCCAAGCTCTACTCCGTGTCTGCTTGTTCTACTGTGTAAATTGCCCTATCTTATATACTCCAAATACTGCCTAACTCGTCTTGAGAGAAGTCTGACTGCTCAGCTACAGCTACCAGGTAAATCTGGGTGGTGCAGACTGCTACCAATTGGGTTTACCGCTAACTCCTGTAGACTTAAACTTTTTGCAGTGGTCCCAGAGGGAACTGCACAGGTTTCTGCCTAACATTCAGATAGACATTATATTTCTTTTAAGGGTTTCAGTGTTCTTTTATTAATATGAAACTGAATCAAGGTTTAAACAGAGAATGTGTTCATATTTCCCAGACAAGATGTGCCTGTTAAAGACCGCACAGGGGGAGACCCGCCTTAAAGTTGATCGACAAAATTGGACCCAATAGTGGGATAAGTAATCCAAAACACAGAAGCGAAGGGTCCAATGGGAAAAAAAAAACATTTAATGCAATGAAATTAACCAAACCCAAGTACAAGTATTTAGAAAAAATATATAATATGTATTGCATAGCAAATACTGTTCATCGTATTTGAAAACAAATGCCAAGGAAAATTAACAAAGCATAGAAAACAATATGTATGATAAGTGTTTAAGCCAAAAATCATAATCACGAAGTGTGATTAAAAGGAAAGGAGAAGAGCCTAAACGGTGCTGCCCGATGGGGACTAGACCGAAAGAACAGAGAAAAGCTATCTGTGCACTAGATCAACGTTCCCATAAAAAGATAAAAAATACAAAAAAGTGCCAATGTACAACCTAACAACTTTAAACATGAGGCCACACTTGCATGTGACCTACTGCACACCAAGGTGCGGCACAATAATCCCAGATTTATATTCAAAGGTTGGCAACAAGAGATAAAAAGATGAAAAAAGTGCCAACTCGAGTTTTGGCTTAAATGGCCACAATGACTTCAGAGGCCAAGCCTTCATCAGGGCAGTTGCAAACTGAAAAAGGCAAGGTGAAGAAAAGGTGGGTGTCAATCATCGATCTGCTAAAAAAAACCCACTAATTAGTTGTAAAACAGATAAAGTGATAAAGGATGTTGTGTTTTAAATCAAATGAAAACTTACACCTAGCAAGGTACTTATTCCTTGTTCGTGGGAAAGTATTCAAATTGCAGGAGGCGTCTTCTAGGGGCTGGAACCCCACCTTGAACCATGAGTCATATGCAACCAAATGCAGAGTCATATTACAAAGTGGAAGTGTCTACCATTGGAGAAAACAAGTAAAAGGCACAAAACTGCCAAAGGGGATGTCAAACAAACCACGGTTCTACAATGGTCGCCAGTGAAAGTTTCACATTAGTGCATCAAAGTAAAACTTATTGATAATCCCAATGTGATCATTATACAAGTGAGATCCAAAAAATGGACACTAACCTAAGCCACCATACTCTGGTCAAGTTCTTAAAGCGTCAGATCTCTTAAATGGACGCGGACTGCAGTGATAACAATGTGCGTCGGTATCACTAAAAGAAGAAGGGAAACACCCAACGTTAATCAGGATCACGGGCCTGCCGAGAATGCTAGGAAATGCCATTAAAAGGGATAAGCTAGCTGAAAAGTGTTGTCCAATATTCGTCCACTCACATTAGGAAACTCCAAGATGCAAAAAGATCAGGTCCTAACCAGCAAGATAAATCCAACATTTCTTTTTTATTTTATTTATTTAACGTGATTCATGTGGTTATATAATCAACAACCTTTCATCACAACATCCTTCAGTACATCATGAAGCAGACAATGTGAAATAAAATGAGCATTAATCGAAAAGAACAGAAAGAAGTTGATGTATCCTCTGCTAACTTTCTTTGAATGACTATTAACAGCTTCACCAAGGCCAAAGTTATTGGTATTTTCTCGCCTGACAACATCATTTTCCACCATAGGTCCTGCGTCTGTATCCATATTTGCTTGTTACGGCAGACATGACAGAGTCAAAAAGTCCATGACCAAGTGGTGCATATTTTCGATGGAATCGTCTTGTTTGCATAATCTGCATTTTGGGGAACTTTCTTCCAGGATTCTACACCATGTGGTCTCCTTTATTTTCAATAGGTTCAGTCGAAACTTACAGACCAATCTTTCTTCCTCCATTCAAAACCAATCTGGAGAAAACTGTTTTTTTAACTTTATCAGGAAAATTGATTAAAGTGTCACTTATTTCCCCCAAACGTAGAAGCTTTTGGCACTTGACTTCCCACTGGATCAGGCCCGGCTCTCTTTGTTCAATTAGGGCTTTTTTCAAGCACACAATCCCCCCTTGGAGGTTTCCTCTATGCATTTTCTGTAAAAGGAAAGCATTTTCCATTCTGCTACTGCTGCCAATGAGGTGAAGCCCTATTCCATTCTCACAGCCTGAATCGGGGTGCCTCGCTTATGTCTTAATAACTTTTTTCCAGAGCTCCCCTCCAATTTTGTCCAGTTCTTCGTATCAAAATTAAGAGAGGTTTCTGCTCCATGTGTTAGAATGGGAACAACCTTAGATTTGTAGAATTTAATTAGAGTGATTAGACTGAACCCACAATATCGATCGAGCAGGATCTCCCCAAGCTTGCCAGACTCATGGCTTTTTTGGCCAAAGCTTGGTACCTCAGAGCGTCTACCCTGCTTGTCTTCAGGCAAACCCCTAAGTATACAAGTGAATGAACAACTGGGTTCTTGACCCTTAGCAAAGACCAAGATAATTTTCTAGCTGTTGTTAGCCCTTTTTGAGTGCCCAAGGGCATGATGGCAGATTTCTTTGGATTGATGGTAAATCCATTTTTACCAACGTACGTCTGTAGGGCATTTAATTGTCTCTCTAGGCCCACCGGCGTCTGATCAATGAGGACCACATCGCCTGCACATATGAGTTTTCTGAGTTTTATATCAGCTAATGATAGGGGCAAGCATCTGATGTCCACAAATGCTAAAGCTACATCAGAGATAGAAAGATAGAAAAATTCTGATGCCATTGGACAACCCTGCTTCAGGCCTTTATTGGTGGATATTGGTCTAGTTAACAGGCCTGCTTTGTTGAGTCAGACTTTTATGGTAGTGTCATGATGGAAATTCTTGATAGGAGCCACTAAAGCAGTGGGACACCCACACTGGGAGAGTTTCGCCCATAGTAGGGGACGTGAAATGCTATCAAAGACTTGCGTGGGATCGGTAAACGCAATATACATCTTCTGATAATTTCTCCTTTCAGTGCGACTCTTTAATAAGTTCAGTATGAAAATATTGAGGGCTGTCCCAATCCCTTTTACAGACCCTGATTGCCAGGGGTCCAAGTGACCAGAAACTTTCTCCCATGCTCGTAGGGAATTTAATATTAAAGTTACAAAGAATTTGCCCGGGGCGTCCAACAGGGCTATCGGACGATAATTAGATGGTTCCAGCCAACTGCCCTTTTTGTGGATCGGGATAATTATCAACTCTTTCCACGAAGAAGGAATATTCTAGATTTATACATGTAAGTGAAGAGAATTGACCAAAATTCAGCCCATTGCACTATATCTTCTTTCAAGGTCATGTTGATGAGCCCATCTGTGCCACACGCTCTCGGCGTGACCGTTTTTTGCTGACATCAATGACTGCTTCGGCAGAGGTGTTTATTAGCCCCCACTCAGCATTAGGGGTGTTAGATGTTGAAGCTTTTTTGGCTTGATCATTGAAAGAGTCAAAATAAGAAATCCACGATTCAGGTAATATAGGCGTCATCATTAGTGAATCCTGCGGAGTGCCCAACTGATTTATCAGTTTCCACATTTCCGAAATATTTGAGCCTCTTAATGTATCCAGCATCTTCTCGGCCTCATGCCTCCCTTGCATCTATTTGTGGCGGCGCAACCAATTGCGGTAAAACTGTTGTATTTTTTGTCTTTGTACTGCCGCCAAGGGTGAATGATCATATTTTATGAGGTTGAGTTGTTGCCTCCTGAACTTCTTTTGACGAGCAACCTGATCATCATAGGCATGGCAATGCGACTGGTTTTTCGACCCAAATTGTTTGGGTTTCATATCAAAAGATTTAAAAAGTCTCAAATAGTCTAAGGTATCGTTGGCCCCTTTTGATTGAAGATGTCTCACTGAGGAGATTAAACTGTTGATCAACCCAGGTAGTTCACGAGGAGCAATTTTTAATCGATTTCTCCCCATCGTTACTTCCATAGGAGCCAAGTCGATGTAGCTAGAGATGTTGGAGACTGGCATCAAGGAAGCAAAGAGTAGATTGTGGTCACTATCATTCATGTGCTCTACTGCCATTGTATTTTTTGGGGAACTTCTCTCCTTCGAAATGTGTATATGGTCCAGGATTTGACCTCTAAATGATTTTTCTGGTGATTTTTGCAGGTATGTCTCCCAAAGTAGAGCAATTAAGGATGTACACATTTTTGGCTTCTACAGTTGAGATCCATCGATATCCTAACTTTCACCTGGAGTTGCAATGACAGAGTCATGATTAATAAATTGTCCCCCTCTGTCAAAACAATTGGAATTTAGGTCAACACATATCACAAACCATGGGTCAGGCCACTTTAGACTGCAATGATCAATCCATTTCTCAACGTAGTCTGGAAACCTTACGCTTGCCATGATTCCATGGTTCCAATATAAATTAAAGATGATAAATGACTTGTGGGCATTATCATTGTTAATTTCCAATTTTCTGACCAGAATTTGAATTAGGGGGGATGGAGTTAGTTCTTCCAATATTGTGATCTGCAGTTGGTTTTTGATAAGAATCATAAATCCTGACATTCGTCTTCCTTTATCCCCCTTCACTGCAGGATTTAAATGGCTGGAGTAGCCCTCCATGATTGGGGGGTTACACAGCCAAGTTTCCTGCAGACAGAATATATCGTGCTCCCTGATTTGATCACCACCTTCAGTAAAGAGGTGAGTAAAGCCCTTTGTGTTCCATGATACAATTATCAGGGGCTTTAATACATTCGAGGCCCTGGCCTATGGCATTTTAATTTTTTCTGCCACCACGCTCATCAACCACTTCCAATTTTCTTCCATGCCCTTCAACAATGGTTTCTGTTTGACTCTTCTTGATGGATATCTATGCCGATCAGATCTTCCCTTGGAGCGTGATCTCTGCTCCCCTCTCCATCATGGACTTCTGTATCGATCAGTTCTTCCTGTGTTGGGAGTCTGTCGCAAGGAGACATATTGAGAGTTGTTGCTTTCTTCCTTCTTATAGGGTCACCTCTCATAGGCTTTGCTATGGTACAATCCTCTTTCCGTCGGGTTTCTCCTCGTGGACCATCGACGTCTGCTGATGGTACTTTTTTTCTCACGTACTTGTGACCCGGTCTTGATGGTACATGTGGGGGTTTAGATGAACATGGTGGAATTGTTGGTTCTATAAGATCAAATCCTAAGGATCTAAGTTGAGTGACTTCTTGTTTTAGTGACTGCGTTATCAATGGAGTCATTGAATAAATAAGGACTCTATCTGGCCGATATTCATCTATGAACTCCACTATAGCCAAATCCTTGGATGTTAGTGATCTTAGTGAGGGCACATGGTGCAATAGTCCTATCACATTTGCTCGATTTAGAATCAGTCCATCTTTTTCAGGTCAGATTCTTTCCAGCAATAGACCATCTTCATAGTTGATCAACCTCGTCAAGTTCTGACCATCTTTCTTTATCCAAACTTCTCTCTGCTCACGCTCCGATTTATCGTTGTGAAATCTTGGAGGGCGTGGAAGTTTGAGAGGTGAAATTCGGCACGGATCTTCACCAGCTGGGGCAAAGTTCTTGGAGCCCATTGGTGTAGTCTCCTGTGTGTCGAGGGCTGAATTTAGGTTGCTGGGATATTCGTATTATCTTGAATGTTAGTGACCTCCTCACGGTCGCTGATTTAACTGGGGCAGTAATGGATTCTGTTTCTTTTTGTTGGGTTTTTGGTATTTGTTGAATTCTATTTATCAACAAAGGTGCACATGAAGGTTAAGTCTCCATCTCCTCTCTCCTAGTTTTTTCAAATTGAGTTTGCATAGTCCTCTTTTCGTTATGTAAATGAAGTGGAACCATGATTACAATCTGGTTTTCATCCTCGCTATCGGAGAGGAGACTTCAGTTGACCTCACCTCATCATCTTCAATGTCTTCCTTGACTACACTTTCATCATCAATGCAATATGTTGCGAAATACAGTAAATCGATTGAGGAAGTGCCCCCTGCTTTAGTGACCCATTTTGACCCTTGGGCTCTTACTGGTAGAATGATTTGAGAGATAACTGTTGTGTTACTTGAATAACCGGTTGTTCTTGCTGATGATTCATAACAATTTCCATCAATTGAGAATGAACACTTTGGGCCTCATTACGACCCTGGCGGAGTGGGTTTACGCCAGCAGTATTCGCGGCGGACCCTTCCGCCCTACTACGAGTTCCCGTAGCGCCATGGAGCGTTTTCCGCCTGGTTTTTCCGGGCGGAGAAATCCATGGCGCTACGGGACCTTGTTGTTAATTACGCCACCGTATTTTACGGTGGCGTAATTAACGCCTTCCCCACTCCCATTATACCCTATGGGGCAAAAATGGGAATGGGGAAGGGTAAAATGGGGAATGGGGATTTACCGCCCCGCCAAGGTCGGAATGGGGCGGTAAATCCGCCAACCCCCATGGCGGTATCGGCAGCTTTCCGCCGTGCTCCATGGTGCATTTTGCACCACGATTTCCGCCAGGGTCGTAATGAGGCCCTTTGACTGTTATGGAGTGATTTATTTAGTGTCCCGACGATTGATAATCCCAGATCACTCTTTTGCGTTTTGTTTTCCAACGGTTTAGGATGCTAAATATGCTTTTTAATCACCACTGTTTTTTGTTTGACTACATTCTGTTTTTTTGGTTTCTGCATAGATGAACTGGGTTCAGATATAGGGCGAAGAACTCTGGGTTTTTTCTTTTGTCCTTTTTGGGTTTTGCCACGTCATTCCCAGATTTATGCATTGACGTGGCTAGATCTTTGACAGAAATGGGACACAATTGTTTTTCCAGGTTTGAAGGTGGCAAGGATTCAGCAGTTAGATCTTCACTTAGCTCATCTATTGTCTCACAGTTTATTCGTGGGTGATGCTCATCGATGACTAAAGCAAGAACAATCAAGGAAGGATTCTTGTCACAGGTTGCATGCTGAATTAACTCTGTTGTGTGTTCATTCTCATCCTTCCAGATTGGTTGAGTTTCTGGCAGGCCAGACAGCCCTGCTTCAAAGGAATTCTCAATTTGGTCCAGTGTCTTCTCTGGCATTCCCCCAAGGTCAACTGATTCCAGATGTCTTGAGAGTCGCCGATCTTCACGCTCTTTGATCACTGGATCAAAAATTGAGAAAAGCAAGGCAGCTACCTTCACTTGACTCGCATCCATGTCCTTTTGTATAGCAGTGATGAAGGCTTCTCTGAAAATTGTTTTTGAGGTAAGAATAGTCAATATAGTCGTTTGATCTTTCAGTTAATCAGCCATCTGTTCATGAAGCTTCATGAACGGAACCAAAATTGAAGTCAGTGTGGTAATCACCACAACTTTCTTCTCTACATTCGCCTCAAGAATGTTGTCCTTCGTTGGGCGTTCACAAACAAATTTTTCAATTTGTGTAGCAACATCTTCCCTGTTTACAATATTATGTAAGGATGCCTAGGGATGGGCAATAGTGTGTTCTCTCACTTGCACGATTTTGCAGGTGGCAAGGCTGCTCCTGAGTTGCTATAAGAATAGCCCCTGATTCTTCAAATTAGTGGTGAGTTCCACACTGCCTTGAATTCTGCCTTGATTCCTTCTTAATAAGGACATTGGTGTTGTAGTCTCTTTTAACTTTTCCTCTTTTGTTAGTCTAGAAAATACCCTACCATAGCATAGGCGGTATATTATGTTGGCCGAAAACCAACCACATCATATGCCCAGCACCGCCAGTACAGAATAGTCAGCATAATTATAGAGAGTCCATTTTGTACCAAGAAAATTTGCAATTTTGCTTTCTCTTGCTTTTCTGTTCAAACTCTTTGCAAAAATGAATTCTATTTCGTTCTGCCCCTGCACAGAGTGAGGCCACAAGTTACATGTTGAGAGACTAGCCCAGACAGAAATGCATTGCTTTCCTCCCTCACGGGTCCTTGAAGGTGAGCAGAGAGGCATTTAATCTCCAAGCAGGTGCCAGCTGGTCTCGCTGAAACGCCAGAAACTGTAGAAATAGACAGCTAAAGACATGAATTATACTCTCTTTCACAGCCCCCCTTACAGGGCCCCTTTAGATCAAGCTGGCCCCTAGCACACAAATAGAAACTAGAAGATAGCATGCTTTGGAATGTGTCTCTCCTACAAACACAGCTTGCTCACAGAACAAGAGCATTATGTTCTCTGTAACAAAGAATAGTGTCTGTGCCTTCGCAGAATGCAAACTGTTGCTGAATAAATGTCTTAGGTGTCATACTCGTTATAATTGTCAATCACCAAACCCTTGCTAAAGAAGATACATTATGGGCGGTTTTGATGTGTCACTGACTGATAATATGATGATCTTTTTGTATATATGTGACTGTTGTAGAATACTCACTCTTTTGCGTCTCACAAGGTCTGGGTGACACAGGTTGCGAGACGTGAGATCCAGTCGGCCGACTGAGACTACTTGCTTTGCAATAAACCCTAGATTTTGGGAATTGAACCTTGTGTCTGACGTATCAGTTTGTGTATGGTGATTGTGCCTTGTTTCCATGTGTGAGGGTCTTCAGGGCGTGTCAAAAAAATGGCGCCCGAACAGGGACCCTCCCCCATTTGCTCCATTGTGTACGTTGAAATTTGAAGAAGGCTGAAAAAACGAATTGTGGACGAGGCCGTCGAACCGGGATCGAGAGGTGTTCGGGGCACCCCTGTGAAAGTGATGAGAGACTCCTTTGCAGATCTGTACACAACCGGTCCCTGATCGACGCGTCCGCCCAGAGAGCAAGAAGGTGAGGGTCCCGAAACAAGGCAGATTGAGCCAGATACGCAGACACGACGATCCTTGGTTGCATCTGTATACGGACGAATTGCATCTTGAGAGACGAGTTGATTGATCAGGTGAGTCGTGCCCCAATTCTTAACAGCCTGATATTGGTTAAGAGTTGCTCTTGCAAGATCAAACAGCCAGGGTAAGGTACAAATAAGATCAAACGTGCCTGGGAAATTGTCTTCCTGTCTAGTGCGATTTTTCCAATGCGGTAGACAATCTTTGGAAACTGGCCAGGCTGCGCCACCCGTAGGGTCACCAGCGTTCGAGATGTATGTGAAGTATGGAGTAGGGGCAATAATGTTTTGTGAAATTCGGCAGCGGCAGAGCAGACACTTAGAAGTTTTGCAATGGCCAAAAAATGGTAGTTTTGAGATGCCACGAATAGAGCATTTGGAATCAGTATTGCTGCGCAAGAAAGCACGCCCTGCGACCTTTGACGTCATTAGAGACTGGAGGAAGGAAGCTAACCTCCATTTAAGAAGTAGAGAGAAACATGCACGTAGGCACAAATCTAATGCAGATAGAGTGCTAGAACAGGATGGAAAACAGTGGCATGAGGATATCAGAAGGGCAGATAGGAGCATTCAATTAGGCATAGAAAAAATATATCGTCAACAAGAGATGCATGCATCAAATGAACTAATCAATAAGATTTTAAATGAGGAAAGGCAAGAATGCCCCAAAAGTAAGATTGACACAATTGCATCAGTACCCATTGCTTAACCAGAACCCAGGTTGCCACCCACCCTTCCAGTTGTTCCATCTGCACCAGCCCCTCCTGAACACGAGATCCCACTCCCCCCTCCACCTACCGAGCTTGAATCCGCAGCTATCAGAGAAGGCAGCGTTGGAGAGGCGGGGCCTACACAAAGTGTGTACGCTAGAATAACCCGTAGAGCAGTCAACAGGGAAAGAAAGACAGAGTTGAAAGAACAGGCAGAAATATACATCGAAGGAAATGATGAGGCATCAATGCTGGGGTTTATGTATGATTATAAGAAGCTCAGTGAAAAAGAGGTGTTGTTGGAATGCAGGGGAGAATATCTTATGGAAAGATGGAAGCAATTAACTGGTATGGTGCCGCCGCAGAAGTTGCAGGATTTGAATGCCTTTTCACGATTGAGAGAAAGTGATTCAGAAATGAAGGAGCATGTGGACAGGTTATTAGAATTTAAAGATGAACTTGATGAATTATATTCAGACATGTTTTCTGCTCCTGGGTTTCGGTACAAAGAGGTAAAGAAAGGGAGACGAGGGTCGGCAACATATGTACAGCAGCGATTTTGCCCGCCATCAAAACCGGTTAGTGAAGAAATGAAAATATGTACGCGAGAAGTGCTTAGATGGATTATGGATGCTAGTATTCCTATAATAGAGGTGTATGATACATTTGAACTATACACGATAGAGATGCAAAGGAAAGCATTACAAGTAATGATTGAATATTTGCAAGATAAATATGTTGAGAGAAATGATTTCTGTCCCTCTGAGTTAATGACAGTTTATAAGAGAGCGTGTTTGTCCGAAACTGGAAAGACTGCTCTATCCCTTGATCTAGCTATAGTACTTAATAGAAGAGAGAAAGGAGGGAAAGTTAGTGCGATATTTCCAATGAGAGAAGTCCCTCCCACTTTTGTGCCAAAAACAGAAACACCAGGTGTTGATGCAGCTCCAGCGCAGGTAACAAAGGCACATTACACAGCACAATATGTACATGTCCCTTTCTCTAGACAAGAGGTGAATAATATAAAACAAACAATCCCTGATATAAGAAAGTCTCCAGTGGGATTATATAAAGAAATTGAATCATATTTGAAATCGGCAATTTTTAATATGAGCGATATTGACCTATTATTCCCTGTAATTCTCCCAGCAGATATATGGAAGCAAATTAGGAATGTAGATGATCATGAAAGTTTAGGTGTGACTTGGGAAAATTTCATAAAAGAGGATGCGAACAGAAAAGCTGGCGAAAAGCCATCGTCAAATATGCCAGCATTATCAGCACAAATAGTAAAGAAATTGAAGGTTATAGTGCCTGAAAGAAGAATGATATGGGACAAACTAACTGCATGCATGCTAGGCAAAGATGAGTTGGCTACTGACTATTTCAATAGATTTGAAGAAGTGTTTACAGATTTTAGTGGTCAAGATTTAAGCACTGAACCCGGGAAAAGACTATTTGTTGACAAATATGTGAGAGGGTTGTTACCTCAAATCCAAAATTTGATAATTACATCTGAAAGTGCGTGGCAAGCAAAATCACAGAGTGAGGTATTACACATGGCCCAGTTCTATTAAAATAGAGTAAATACAGAAAAAGAAAAAGAGGTGAAAGATAGAGTGAATCTATAAACAAGAGTGTTACTACAGCAGGCCGCGAAAAACAATAGGGGTAGAGGAAATGCACAAGGAAGAGGGATTTACTCCAACATGCATGGAGGTCCACTTGGACTAAATCAATGTGCTTACTGTAAGGAAGAGGGTCATTGGAGAGCACAGTGCCCACATTTACAGAATAGAAATGGGAATGGCCCAAGACGACAGAACAGAGGTCGCCCGGGAGCACAGGGGCAAAATAGAAACACTGGTATGCCACAAAGTCAGAATAACCAAGGAAACAACAACCAGAATCAGAGCCAGAATCCAAATCAGCAGAATGGAGCAGGAGATGGAAATGTTTTTGATACTCAATCAAATACATATTATTCTGGTGACTTTACATCAGATGATGTATTGTTCCGCTAGGGCAGCCCAAGACAGGGGTCGGAACCAGTGCCTATTCCCGCTGACCAGAAAGGACACTACGTAGAAATGAAAGTTGGGAATAAGGAGCACACTTTTCTAGTGGACACAGGTGCACAGAAGTGCTCAATAGACCATCACTTGGTTCCGGAGATACCACTGTCAGGGCAAAAGAATGTTTCAGTAGGGTTCGCCGGCAGCCCAGTAATTAGCTCTGTGTCACAGTCAGTGCCTATAACACTAGGACCATTCACTGAGTCTTGCCCGTTTCTGTTGACACAAAATTGCGGAGAGAATCTATTAGGTTTAAACTTGTTGAAAAAACTAAGTGTGGTTATTCATTGTTCTCCTGGAGGAGTGTTTTTGACGATTTCACAACAGAAAATGCCAGTATCCCAATTCTTGTCCAGACCCCTGCCAACAGAATTAAGTAAGGTACCGACTTGCATATGGGCGATGAATGATAACGATGTTGGTTGTTTAAAAATAGATCCGGTGAGAGTTGTTTTGAAAGAGGGAGTAACATTTCTGCGTATCCCGCAGTATAAAATTTCAGTGGAAGGAGAGAAAGCATTGAAATGCATTGTTTCTGATTTGGTTAAAAGAAACGTGATTGAAGAAATTACTGGTAGCACTTGTAACAGTCCCATTCTTCCAGTTTATGAGAAAGGAGGTAATGAAATACTGTTCCATTTCATAATTGGTTTACGTGCATTGAATAAAGTAGTTGATCCCCAATTTCCGTTGGTCCCAGATGTCACTACCATTTTGACAATGATTCCGGCTTCGGCTTCATATTTGAGTGTAGTCGATCTTAAGAATGCATTCTTTAGCATTCCTGTACACCCAGATAGCAGATACCTATTTGCTTTCACACTAGGAGGGCGTTCTTTCACATTCACACGAATTCCACAAGGTTACACTGAGAGCCCAAGTATTTATAGCAGAGCGTTCAAAGAACAACTAGATGTGCCAGCGCTACCAGCGGGTTGTGTACTATTGCAGTACATTGATGACTTGTTGATTGCTGCTGACTCAGAAGACATTTGCAAAGAGGGTACCACCATGTTGTTGACACATTCAGCATTACATGGTCATAAAGCTTCTTTAAAAAAATGTCAGTATTGTTGAAAAGAGGTGGCCTATTTGGGCTACCTAATTTCAAAAGAGGGAAGAAGACTGACACCAGAAAGAATAGAGAGTATCTCTGGTATGCCTATTCCAAAGACTCAGAAAGGAGACAGAGCCATAATAGGCATGGCTTAATATTGCCGGCAGTGGATAGTGAAATTCGCAATGATTGTAAAACCAGTGGTGGTATTAACAAAAAAGGATGTTGCCCTACCTTTGCCATGGAATGAGGAATGTCAGAATGCATTCGATCTGCTCAAAGTTGCTTTGTGCTCAGCTCCAATTTCTGGCACACCAAATTATGAAAAGGTTTTTAAATTATTTGTGCATGAGAATGAGGGTTGCGCGCTGGCTGTATTGACCCAGTAACAAGGCGGAAGAAATAGACCATGCGGTTAGTGTTCTTCCCTGCTGGACCCTGTAGCATGTCCTTTGCTGCGTTGTTTACGAGGTGCCGCTGCAGCTGCCGCATCAATGATTCAAACCGAGGGAATGGTGTTGGGGCACGCCTTAATTTTAATGGTGCCCCACACAGTAGACGTTCTTTTGAACAGAATGCAGACACAACATCTCACATCAGCTAAATTGACTAGATATGAAATTGTCCTGTTTGCACCACATATTCAAATTCAGAGGTGTTGCGCTTTGAATCCTGCAGAATTAATGCCCCCCAATGAAGAAGTGGGTGAGAATGAATCACCTCCCCATGATTGTTTAATGGTTACTGAGGAAGAAATAAAAGGGAGAATTGATCTAACAGACACCCCACAGAAAGAGCCAGATGGAGAACTGTTTTGTGATGGTTCCTGTTTTAAATTACCTGATGGCACGTCAACAGCTGCCTACGCCATCACGACACTAAAGAGTATTGTAGAGAGCAAAAGAATTCCATACAATTCAGCGCAGGCAGCAGAGATAATAGCATTGTCAAGAGCATGTGAAATTTCTGAAAATCTAAATGTAAACATATATACTGACAGTCAGTATGCATTCGGGGTGGTGCACAATTTTGGCCGACTCTGGGCTGAGAGGGGTTTCCTAACATCACATGGAACTAAAATCCAACATGGCCCTTTGATAGCGCGATTGTTGTCTGCACTTACGTGTCCAAAGCGACTGGCAATAATGAAATGCGAGGCGCATAAGAAAATAACATGTAACGTGGAAAAAGGAAACGCATTCGCAGACAAAATTGCAAAACAAACTGCCACTGATTTATACACGAAAATGTTGATAGTACAGTCAGAAGAAGTGCCCTGTATGATAGAAAATTAGATTGCCACAGTCAAAGAGATGCCTTCGGATGCAACTGCTGATGAAATAAAAGGATGGCTAAGGGCACCGCAGAACTAGATTTAAAAGGTTGCTGGGTGGACAAAGAAAGTAGAAAGTGGATGCTGTCCAACTCCTATGTAACTGCAATGGTCACCATGGCCCACAGCCACACTCACATATGGGCGAAAAAGATGATTCAGCATCTGGCTACAGTATGGCAGAACCCGCAAATAAGAAAAAATGCTGAGAGACTAGTTCAGAATTGTATGAGGAGTTTGCAACACAATATTGGAAGAGGAACAGCATCTCCAACAGGTAATTTTGGCCCCCCTCAATGCCATTTGAAGTTATCCATTTTGATATCATAGAAATGGAAAGATGTCAGAATCTGAAATACATCTTGGTGGTAGTATGTGCATTCAGTAAGTGGGTGGAAGTGTACCCGCTAAAGGACTGCACAGCAATGAGCACAGCAAAAATGATGCTAAAAGAATATTTTTCTCGATTCGGCCTGCTACGGGTCATATGGTCAGATAACGGGCCGCATTTTGTTGCTGCCGTAATATTACAGATTTGTGCAGGCCTTCAGATTGATAAATGATTCCATTGTGCCAGGCATCCGATGAGTGCCGGTCTTGTTGAACGCCAGAACAGCATATTGAAAAACAAAATAAGCAAGATATGTTCAGGGAGTCAATTAAAATGGATAGATGCATTACCTTTAGCTTTGTTGTGTATGCGCACATCTGTGCAAGCAAGAACTGGACTCTCCCCATACGAGATCGTGATGGGGAGACTTGCTAATGTTTGGTGTGCGCCGCAGCCCAGGCGCTTGAGTGAAATTGAATACCCTGTGCTTAGTACATATTGTAACATTTTAACGCAGAAGCTTTGTTTGATTCATCAGCAGGTGCAGGAGGCTCTTCCTGTCAGATATACAGGACGGGGCATTGTCTGCAGCTGGGCGATTGGATCCTGGTAAAAAACTTTGAGAGGAAGTCATCACTTGCACCAAGGTGGCGTGGCCCTTACCAGGTACTCCTGGCAACACAAACTGCAGTACGTGTGGATAGTAGTAAGGCGTGGATCCATGCCACCCACACGGAAAGAATTCCATCGCCATTGAAAAAACTGCCTGATCCGAACGACCAGAAAGAAACAGCTGCCTCCGACTCGAAAGACACCATTGCCAGTTCTCTGCCACAAATTCTGCCTGAGCCTGAGAGAAAGCCTGAGAGGATTGCTAAAAAGGAGTAAAGGGCTAAATGTGCCCCAACTTTGCCCGGCTGAATCTGCATCATCACAGGCTGACATAAAGCCTGCATCATCACTTGTTGCATCACAGGCTGATACTGAGCCTATACCTGGAAGTGCATCTGCACTGTTCATTGATCATACAGTACCTGGAGCGATAACGTACAACCTACGTTCTCAAAATCAAAAGTGATCTGATCTGCGGTTCTTGTTGTTGCCTCTATTCCCATCAGAGATGAATTGGGAATCAGAGGCCTAGGGAAGTGGAGCGTGGGGGCTGTACCAGTCTGGGAGCTCTGGAACGCGGCTTCCCGGTGCTATCTTTGAAAATAAAAATCCATTTGCCGATCACCCCGTGCGATCAAGCGGGGAGCTTATGGTACGGAGGCAATTGATGTTTGCTCTGGGGTCTTTTGAGCAATGCGCAAGAGCATGATAATCTTGCCTTACGTTTAGCAATCGAGGCTGCCGAGAACTGGCCTAAACACTTTGTTAACATTTTTCGAATTTGTTGGTGTTTCAATGGGTGCTGCTCTGAGAAGTATTCACAACGAACATTGTCGGAGAAGAAGAGTCACGCATGATGCCCAGACCTGTTTCTGCCCCCTCCTGCACCAACGCTGATGATGTAATAAATATAGAGAATATAAAGAAAAATAGAAAGAATTGCAGTAAGAAAGTAATGTTAATGATTATGAAACTTCTGGGTATTCTATGTACCATTATCCCAGTATTATGGTATCTGGAGAGCGTGCACCCATTAAGTTATTTTTTGCCTGCCACAAAAGCATCTGTCATAGACAGTCCAGTCCATGTACTTTCTTATACTCTCCCTCCAATAGAAGAAAGACACAGGGAAGGTTATGGTAATAACACATTGCTTTTGATTATGACTATGGTTGTATACGAATTGTTCGAACTACAATTGTTCGAATCACAATTGATCTTTGCACAATTGACCGAATTGTGAAGGTCAAGTGTTACATATATGCGGGGGGAAACCCCCTGCAACACCCCAATATATATATAAATATATATATATATATATGTATACATATATAAATATATATATTACATGGCCACGGTAGTGGCCATGTAGTTATGGTTAAGTTGGTGTTTCCATAGGAAGAGCACTTTTTGGGCGGCTTATAACTTCGCTCCCCCTGGACGAATCCTCACCAAACTTTGCAAGTAAAGTATATGGCCCACTCTGAATCATCTTGCAAAGTTTGGTGAAGATTTGTCCAGGGGGGAAAAAGTTATAGGGGGGGTCCCAACATTAATTTTTTTTCCCATAGACTGAATAGGAAAAAAAACTTGCTTGTGCCTGCAGCCCAAACCACTGGACGGATTTTTACCAAATTTGGACCAGGAGCAGCAGCTTGGTCCTGAAAGCATGCTTTTGCAGAAAAATCCGTCCAGTAGTTTTTTTGAAAAATGACCAAAAAGTGGGTCATAAAAAATTAGCGATATCTGTGTTCAGTCCGCGGCCACACTTCCCTGTTCGCTCCAACAGTGTTCTGATTGGCCGATCGGCTTACGTCATGTCAGCGGACATGCACCGTGTTCGCTGATTGAACGGTGTGGAGCGTGAAGCGCGTCAGATTTTCGGTGGCGCCTGCTATCTTGGATTCACTGATGTCCGCGGACAGTGCGGTGAAACTTGGTTCAAAATTTGTATTTAGTAGAGTGTGTTGGTGTGTAGAAGTGTTTGGGGAGGGTGGGAGAGTATGGGATAGGTTGAAAGTTGTGTGTTGTAATGTGGTAGATGTTCTTGTTGTGTCCGATGTGTCTGCGGACATCACGGGGGTTCTGAAATGTTCTAAATAAACTGAATGGGGGTGTTCTGAGGACTCAATATGTGTAACTCTTACTTGTACTCGACGGGGACACACACTCTCAATCTACTTATCTTATATTTTTTCTCAGCGAGCGATGCTTCTAATCTCCTTGCTACACAGCTTGTCTCCCCCTATGGAATACACAGAAAAGATTCTTAGGCTATTTCTCAACCCAGTTCCCCAATATTTGTTAAGCAATTCCCCTGAAACTAATCACCTCATGTTTTTCTGGGGGGAGCTCTCCATCCTGCTTCTGAGCAGGGGCTCTAGTTCTGAAGAGGGTCTTTTGCTGGAGAATGAACTTTTAACTAAGGATTGTGGGGGAACTGCTCTCAATGACTTTCATGAATCTAGAATGAATTTAGGAGGAGCACATGCACTAAGGTGAAAACAATTCCAAACAGGGAAATAACGAGGAGATGACTCTGTACAACATAAGCGTAGACAAGCTTTTCCCCAGAAAACTGTGAATGAAATGTAAAAGGCAATGGAAGAATTCACATGGGTATTGGCTAGTCAAACATCCAATGCGTCACAGAGGAAAACTTAACTTTAGCAAGCGTGACTAAAAATGTGTCTTTCTCCTCAGAGACGTTCTCAGCAGTGAAGATCAAAATGACCACAAAAAGATATCTGCCTTCACTAAAGGATTGGGTTTCAAACTGACAAGTGTACACAATGAAACCTGCGTGTATATGAGCGTGCAGCAGGAACTCGGTAGGGATGTCAAATGGCGCGCATAAGCAGGAAAGGCTTGACGTGAATCAAAATGCTTCCCCTGCACTACGCGCAGTGTATGGCCACATTCTTCAACTGAGCAGAGCATGGAATGTGCACCAAAAGGAAAACGCCAACACGCACAGCAAAAATAGCAGGAAATAACAGGCCTTTAAATCGCTTCACAAACCATTTACAAACGCTGCCAAAACAACGTACCTCGGCAAGCAGATAAAACATGGACACAATACATTGCAAATAGTAGTTGCGATAACAGGCTCGAACTGCCGGGGTGAACGGAGGGATAAACCCCTTGACGTGACAGGAAAGAGAGGCGAGGTTCGGAAAGGAATATTCGGGACGGGTTTGGAGAGGGAGAGGAAGGGGCTCTAAAACTAGGAGGATTCACGAGGGAAATGGTAAGAAAAACACTCTGAATTACTACGACATTAAGTTTCTCTGTGACAGGACTTGGGTAAGCGTCACTCTGCGATGCAGAAGACGACGCGAAGCGCGGAGCGCTCAAGGGGAGGGGCTTATATAGCTACAGGGTTTGAACACCTAGACAGCACTGCAATCTTCATGAGGCTAACTTGGCAGCCATGTTGTGTTTCTTTTTAGAAGTAACCATTTAGCCTTAAGAAATAAACAGCATAGCTTGCTCACCAACTAGGAATAATAAACAGAGAACCTGACCTTGTTAAGAACCTTTTTGGGCATCTTTTTGGTGATCATGACAATATGTGTCCATTTTTTTTCGGAAGCAAGCTGAAACTGTTCTAAGAACACTCGTAGTGTCCTGAAATGTTCGCAAATAAACAAAATGGGGGTGTCCTGAGGATGCTGTCCGTATAGTTCGTTGTCAAGTTGAACATTTTCTAAGAACTCTTGCGTTGTCCTGAAATGTTCGTAGGGGGTGTCCTGAAGACACTGTCCGTATTGTTCGATGGCAAGTTGAATTTGTTCTAAGAACACTTGCGGTGTCCTGAAATGTTCACAAATAAACAAAATGGGGGTGTCCTGAGAACGCTGTCCGTATTGTTCATTGTGAAGTTGTAAGTGTTCTAAGAACTTTCGCATTGTCCTGAAATGTTTGTAGGGGGTGTCTTGAAGACGCTGTCTGTATTGTTCGATAGCAAGTTGAATGTGTTCTAAGAACACTCGTGGTGTCCTGAAATGTAAGCAGGGGTTGTTCTGATGACGCTGTCCGTCCTGAGGACGTTGTCCATATTGTTCGCTGGCAAGTTGAATGTGTTCTAAGAACACTCGAGGTGTCCTGAAATGTTCGCAAATAAACAAAATGGGGATGTCCTGAGGACGCTGTCCGTATTGTTGGTTGTGAAGTTGTAAGTGTTCTAAGAACTTTTGCATTGTCCTGAAATGTTCGTAGGGGGTGTCCTGAAGACGCTGTCTGTATTGTTCGATGGCAAGTTGAATGTGTTCTAAGAACACTTGCGGTGTCCTGAAATTTTCGTAGGGGGTGTTCTGAAGACGATGTCCGTATTGTTCGATAGCAAGTTGAATGTGTTCTAAGAACACTCGTGGTGTCCTGAAATGTTCGTAGGGGGTGTTCTGATGACGCTGTCCGTCCTGAGGACGCTGTCCGTATTGTTCTCTGGCAAGTTGAATGTGTTCTAAGAACTCTCGCGGTGTCCTGAAATGTTCGTAAATAAACAAAATGGGGGTGTTCTGAGGACGCTGTCCGTATTGTTCTCTGGCAAGTTGAATGTGTTCGAAGAACACTCATGGTGTCCTGAAATGTTCGAAAATAAACAAAATGGGGGTGTTCTGAGGATGCTGTGCGTAGTGTTCTTTGTCAAGTTGATTGTGTTCTAAGAACACTCGTGGTGTCCTGAAATGTTCGCAAATAAACAACATGGGGGTGTTCTGAGGATGCTGTCCGTATTGTTCGATGGTAAATTGAATGTGTTCTAAGAACACTCGTGGTGTCCTGAAATGTTCATAGGGGGTGTCCTGAAGACGCTGTCCGTATTGTTCGTTGTCAAGTTAAAAATGTTCTAATAACTCTCACGGTGTCCTGAAATGTTTGTAAATAAACAAAGTGGGGTGTTCTGAGGACGCTGTCTGTATTGTTCGTTGTCAAGTTGAAAGTGTTCTAAGAGCTCTTGCGGTGTCCTGAATTTGTTGTCAAGTTGAAAGTGTTCTAAGAACTCTTGCGGTGTCCTGAAATGTTCGTAAATAAACAAAACAGAGGTGTTCTGAGGACGCTGTCCGTATTGTTCGTTGTCAAGTTGGAAGTGTTCTAAAAACTCCTGCGTTGTCCTGAAATGTTTGTAGGGGGTGTCCTGAAGACGCTGTCCGTATTGTTCGGTGGCAAGTTGAAAGTGTTCTAAGAACATGCATAATGTCCGCGGACATTAAAAGTTTCCATAGGCCATAGTTGAAATGTTTGACTCTATGGGTGTGATATGCTGCGGTGGTTTTAGCCAGGGCATAGAGTGTTGGGTGCATGGCCATTTGGCCATGCAAACAACACTCTATGCCCTGGCCACAACCACCGCAGCATATCACACTTATAGTTGCTTATAACTTTGGGTCAAAAACAAATTTATAAGGAACAAAGTTATAAGATACTATGGATGTGATATGCTGCGATGGTTGTGGCCAGGGCATAGAGTGTATAATATACTTACTGTTTGGTTTAGTAACTGGAGTACATGTATTTCTTGTTAATTTCTGTGATAAAAGAAAATAGCATGTTAGTATTAGTATTTTGTAATGACTTATTACATTGTATAATCAACATTTTTTTTGGACCCTCATATTTAGTAGATTACAAACCAGAGTACTGTGCAATTTGCTCAGTTTCTGTGTTCATTGCTAAAATCATTGGGTCTGTAGGAGAAAACAAAATCCATGTTGGATTAAAAAAAAAACCCTTTTTCTGTTATGCTACAGTTTATTTGTTTGTTTGTTTTCAGTGTTCACTTGTTGTTTCTGGCTAATGTTTTATACATTGGCTTGTTGCATTTTCTTGGAGCAGTAACATATTATTTATTTGTTTGGATATTATAAAATTTTGGAGCAGTTAGATACCAGTAGGCGTATTCTAACTGTCTATTTTTTTTATATATTTTAGTGGTATTGATTTATCTGTTTGGATATTGTTAAATCTTGGGACAGTTAGATACCAATTGGCGTATTCTAACTTTCTATTTTTTTATATATTTTAGTGGTATTGATTTATCTGTTTGGGTATTGTTAAATTTGGGACAGTTAGATACCAATTGGCGTATTCTGATTGTCTATTTTCTGCTCTAATTTAGTGGTATTCATTTATCTGATTAGTTGTTGTAGAATCTTTGGGCAGTTAGATAGCTTTTGGAATATTCTAACAGTTTACATTGTTTTACTACAAATTTACTTAGGGTTTAAGTACAGTTTAGTTATCACATTTTGGTTTTAAGAACATTAAATAAGTGTTTGTAAGATTTGCTGGTAATCTCTGCTTTAGAGTAATGGTACTATCATTACATTGAAACCATCCACATTTCTTTTTTATGTATGCAGTGTAGTGCCCTGAATTGGTTGTGGCTCCTGCGTTGTAGATTATGCCTATTGTTATGAAGGTTTTCTTACCAAGTGATATTTGACCATGTGTGAATCCAGTCAGCTTGCAGTTGTTTTTGGTACTATCTGCATTGTAACGTAGAAGCATTAGTATTATGTATTTACTATGTGTTTGTATTAGTAACGTGGAGCGATTATCCGAATTGCAGGTAGAACATAATCTACCATGGTTTGCATTTTGTACAAGTTGCTGAAATGGAATGGATTGACAATTAGGTATTGATATATATACAAAGCGTTCATTGGGGATTTGTTCTTGTGTCACATTGTTGCAGAGAGTGCATGTATGTTTCCACATGTATGAAATCTGGAAGATTTCATTTATAGGTATGTTTTTGTTTTCCGGTACTTGTAGTAAGTACATTAGAAATTCTTGTTGATCTTCCTGTGAGTTTATAGTGAATTTCAACATTCCACCACAGTAGTCCAATTGTTGTCTTATTCCATAAACACTATATGTGTTATCAGGATTGTTTGCTGCCTTTCTGTGAAGTACTAACATTTGCAAACACAATGGGTCTGCACTGTGTAAGTAAATGTTGTCAACAATTGGTGGTAATTGAAATAGAATATTCATTGCTACATTTGCGTAGCAACTTACACCAACTATATTTGAGAGTTTAAATGGACCAGGTAGTTCTGTATCTGACTGCTCTTTTTGGAGTTTGTCTTCCTTCTTTGAAGAAGTACCTGGTTTACTTTCCCTAATTGATTCTTTTTTGCTTGTGGTACTTGATGAAGTATTAGCTTCTTTTACTCTCTTTGGAGGATTTGCAGTGACATCCTGTTGCATTTCTGTTTGCTTTATTTTTCTTTTATAATGTTTTACTTTTTGTGGAAAAGAATATGTGTTTAGATGGGGGTGTATAGTGAGCAAAGTCCATTGTATTCTAAAATGCAAGGAATATCAGCATTTACTTTACTTGCATCAAAGTTGATTAGAAATAGACCGTCAAGTGTACGTAAGCGTGATAGTGCTACGTAGCTCATGCCTTCTTTAAAGATTGTGTTACCAATATCAATCATTGCTTTGTCTAGGGTAAGACCTTGTGATTTATGAATTGTGACTGTGTATGCAAGAGTTAGAGAAAATTGTTCTCTGCATACATACATGTCTTTGAAGAGAAGGAATCGAGCTGTTGAGCGTCCTATCCTTTTTACTTCTGAAAGTTTGTCAAAGAGAATATTGACAAACTGAATTTTGTTGTCACGTGGGTATGTTTGAAAGCCAACAACTTTACCCAGTGCTCCATCAACTAGTCCTTGGTCCATGTCAAGGTTACGTTTAGGCATTACTCTGCAATTTAAGGATAATTTTAATAGCTTTTCTAAGCCTGGTGTGTTTGAGATTGATTTTTCTAAACTATTTAGTCTTGTTGTGGCTTGGTGACACATAGGTAGTGTCATACCATGTACATCTAGTTTGTCTGTGGCGCTAATTTCCATTATTGGTTGCATTTCTTTACTTAACATTATTTCATTGAATTAGAAACAACTTGCAAGAGTTGGCATTAAGGCCATACAATTGACATTTTTGTGGGCTAATTGTTCCATAACATCTGTAGCACATGCATTATCACCATAAAGTTCATTAATGTATCGGGGATTTCAATATTTCTTCTGCTTCTTTAGAAAGTATACCAACTCTGATACTTTTTAAGATGTTGGCATAAGTGAGATCTGCAGATTGCTGCATGTTTTCTGTTAATTCTCTGTATTGGAAATGTTGCCAAAGGTTGACATTTCCAATGCTGCCAACAGTTTTACGGCAGGGTTTGTGTCCTAATGTTTTAAAAATAGGCTCTCCTTTTACTGGTGTCAATTGCGGAAGATCTCCCAAAACAATAATGTGTTTTCCTGCAAAGAGCTCTTCATAGTTTGTTTTGAGTACTTCTTGTAATATGAGGTGAATCAAAGCCAACATTAGGTTGGAGACCATGCTCACTTCATCTATTAGTAGCATTTCCATTTGTTTCAATACTCTGCGTAGTTCCATTGCAGCTTCTGCAGAATGTTTATAATAGTCTAATTTGTTCTGGTGTTCTACTGGCAATAGTAGTAATCGGTGTAACGTGATACCACCTATGTTGTAGGCAGTAAACCTGTGGGGGCAGTGACAACAGCTGACAGTTTGTTGTTTGTCAATAGTTGAAGGAACTTACTGATGATTTTGATTAGGAATGTTTTGCAAGAACCAGCTGCACCACTGACGTACAGTAGTATAGGTTTATAATTATGGCAGGAACATTCTTTATTTTCATGTTGTACACCATGTGCAATTTGTTTTGTTACTTCTTGAAAAATGCTATTTTGCTCATTGATTAGTTTTGATTGTAGTATAGTTGAGTCTTCTTTATCTTCATACTGACACATGGTGTTTTCTACTTCTGTCATAGCTAATTCTGCCTCATTTATTATTAGTGGTTCTCCCAGTGGTTCTTGGCTTCCTGTTACAGAAGGTTGACTACTGTCAGGAGTTTCTTTATCTAGTTGGACCTGGAGTTCTTCTTCGTGTTGCTGTTCATTGTGCAACATTGTTTTGTACTGTGTAAAGTTTACATCAGTTATAGTGCTTTCATTTGCTTTGAAAGCATCTTCATTTGAGTCATAGTTTTCTAGTATGTCTTCTTCTTTTCTCCATGGTTTAAAGAGTTGTAGCAGGGACATGTTATATACTTCTTTATGCTGAGGAGTCTTTAATGATAATTTGATATGATTAATTAAATTTGGTTTAGTGAGTTTAACTAAGCTGCCTTCACAGTTTGTCACTCTGTATTTACCTTTTTTTCATCAGGTTCTATATTATTTTTGTATGTGTAGTTTTGGGCTACGTGGTATAGACACATGGTTTTCAAAGTATTACTTCTGTTTGGGTAGTATGTGTCCAATTAATTGTTTTTTAAAATGTCTTGGCTGTTGGGATCATGTTTGGCTATTGTTTCTATATCTTCGTAGGATTTTAGAACTCTTTTGTAGATTTAGACTCTTTTTCTACATTTAGCTGGACCAAGACTTAGCCATACTACATTTTCAGATTTACCATACAATGCAGTACCAGTTAAACAATGAGCTGCTTCATATGATCCACATTCTCTATGGGAGAGCATTTTCATGCCCAAGCTGTATAATTTCTGAGACACTGTTTTATCTGAAGACAGGTCATTCCAGAGGTCTTGGAGTCTGTCTTTTCTGCTTTGGTTAAGTATGCTGTGGCATATCGTGCAACTGCAGTAGAATTGTCTGCAATGTACTGCACATCTATGTTTGCATTCCATAAGTGGGCAATGATTGCATTATAATCATTGATATATTTTTCTTCTTCTTTTCTTTTTATGTAATATGTATTTTTAGGTGACTTACCTTTTACACTATGTCTAACTGAAGACATGAGGTTGTTCACTTGACCTGTATTTGTAACTGGTCTAGGAAAACCAAATCGGCATTTGTTGCAGTATTTCCCTTTGTTTTTGTATTTGCAACAACAATATTTTCAACATTTGTGTCTTTGAAATTGTAAAATGTGTGCATGAAGATCACTATTTGTTGCTTCTCATGGAATTTCACAAGTGACATATTTTTGAATAAACTGTAAAACAGTGGCATCACTGTCTTGACCAAATTTAGGAGCATCTTTAATCCATAAAAGCATGTGGATATGTGGTGCTCCTCTGGCCTGGTATTCTTTTCTCCAAAAGAAGTGTTGCACTTCTCCAAGGAGAGGAACAGTTTTATTACAAATAAAATGTAGCATAGCAATGATGTGATGGTGAAAATATCTTGAAACATTAACAGGATCCAAAGAACAAAGTTCTCCAGGTGTTAGTATATCTATGTTTGTTTTGTTTTTGTTTGATATGCGTAGGAAATCATGTAAATCTTCCCATGTATATTCTGCACAATTTAATGTAACAAACCAAGTGGGTGGGCCAAGGTTTCTGATCATACAACGTACATCTCCATGACATTGAAACCAGTACTCTTTAGTACCACCCATATTTGCTAATAGATTTGTAATATTTGATTGTAAAACCTCATCCTTTTGTTGCACTTTTTGTAATAATTGTGTAGCTGTCATATTTTGAAAGTGTGATCCTGATTTTGATATGTGTGCAACTCCGTAACATAAAGTTGCTAGTTCACTTTCAAAGAGTAGGTAGAATATGTATTCCACATTTTGTCTAAATCTGGGATCTTCAGAATACATCCGTAATGAGCGGTATTCTGAAGCTGATATTTGAATAGGTCTATCATCGTACCTTCCTCCTTTGCCAGTAGGAAAGAGTAGAGGAAAAGCATGTGCTTCTATACTTTTTTCCCATATGCTGATTGGTGATCCTTTTGTTTGACGCATTTGGTACGTTTCCAGTGCATCTTCTATAGTGTCATTAGAGTGCCAAGGATGAATTGTATAATGGTCTAAAGTATTTGATATTGTAGCAGGATCTAGGAGCTCAATATTGACCAGCTTCTTGTGTTTCTTGATTTATTTCAGTTGTATCCTTCAAGTTTTCTTCAATATTAATTTCTTTGTAATATTCATTATTCTCTTTAAGATATTGAAAGGCATGTCTAACTTTATGTAAATCTACCAGCTGTTGCCATATTTTTTTGTCTTTTGTAGGTACTCCATTTACTAAGATAATTAAAGATTGCTGCATTGGACGTTGTACTCCTAGAGTATGCACTTTTTCTTTTAAATCTAATGGTAAATAAACTACTTTTCCACGAATGCCTTTTACCAATTCAGAGGGAGGTAATTTTGCTGTTTTTGGTTGAAGGCGTATTATTGCTTGAAATGGGTGCACTGTTTGAATTATGATGCTCTCATATAAATTATGTTGTTGTAGGGGTTTTGGTAGTGGGTATAATTCCAAATTATTTGTGATGGCACGTGAAGGAGTTTGGTTGTTGTCAAGTTTTGCAGTGCAGTAACTGCAAAGTATTAAGGGGTCAGTTATTTCGTATTTGTTTTCTGCTACAAGTTAGAGAGCTAATTCAAACCATTTAGAATCTTCATTGTCTTCTATTTTGTATGATAGGTCTACAGTTTTTGTGTTACTTTTATAAAAAGTTCTGCGGCAACATACACACACATGGTTTGGTACTTCAGCTAAAGTACTTTTAAATGTTAGTATTTCTTTTTGGTATGTGTTTAGTAAAAGGTTGCCATGTGTAGAATTGTTGCTAATTTGGTTTAAAGCTATTTCATTCTGTAAGTGGCTTTCACTTCCAAAATATTTTTTCTGGATATAGTCAATTTCTTCAAGTATGTCTTTTCCTGTACCATGTAGAAGGATGTTCTTTAAATTTGCTAGTGCTAAAGCAGGACTTTTAGCATAGTACAGTTTATATACTAGATTTCTTATAGTTGAATGATGTGTTGATATCCTTTTGATATCATGGAAGGTGGTTTTACAAGTAGGTCCTGTAATGCAGGCCAATGAATGTCCTTGTAGTCCTGTGTACTTGCGCACTGGACAGATATCCATATTTGCAGTAGTTTAAATTTGATTTTGTCTTCGCTTTTTACATATTGATTGAGGAATTGGCGTAAAGACTTAAAAAATTGTTTGGGAATGTTACACATTGACCTGCATGGCCATTTGTACACTAAATGTTCTGATTCAGTTGAATGGAGGGGTAATTCTAAGTTTTCAGGGCATATTTTTGTAAGGAGTACTTATTGTTCCATTATGGTATTATTCACTTTTTCATAACCTCCACCACTGCTATGTATGGCAATTGTATTTGTTTGCTTTTGTTTGTATGCTTCTTCATTAAAGTATGGTTCTGTGTTGGTAGTGTGATTCCATTCACCTCCGCAGATACTTAAGAAGTTATTTCTGTTGACATTTCGTTTATTGAGAAGTCTTTTTTGTAATTTAGTAATTAATTTTGTTAGTGGTTTCATTTTGTTTAACACTAAAATAAATAACTTTCTTTTGAGAAAAATTGCACTGTCTATCAACGCTTCTAAGATTAATTTCCTACGATAGGTTTTAAGCATTGAACCTGATTTCTCCCCTGTTTTTATGAGATTTTGAAGGACTTTGTGACGGGACATTTTGGCTAAAATACTTTTCTTGGTATGCTTACTTTGCACTATATCAACATTTAAAGAAGCACTTTTATCTGTAGTGATAGCTGATTTTCTGTTAATTGTTTTTTGGTTTGTTTTACATTTTGATAGAGGAGGCAAAGTTTTTGTACTTGAAACATCTTGTGTTTCACTAAATGACCGTATTAGCTGTTTTGTTTCAACCTTTTTTTACAAATTCTGCTAGAGATGGATGCTTATGTTGGACACTTTTATTTTCATTTGCTCTACTTTTGCGTTGCTTTCTACGGACTTGACTTTTCGTAGGCATTCTTTAGGGTCTGTTGAAAAAAATAAAGAAGGTATGGTTTGGGGTGTTCTGTAATATATGTGTGCTGTGTGCATGAGTGTTTGAGTAAGATGATAAAGATGTATGTAATGGTGTGTGATTGTGCATTGGGAACTACAACTAGTAGGGATGGGTATTCTTGAATTTATGTGCTACTAAACTGGGGTTCAGATGACAGAAAAAAGTAAGCTAGTGGTTTGGAGAAGTACAAATAGTAAATCTAATGTGGACAATTAAAATAGTTGTTTGTTCTATAATATCAAAATTCTAGCGGTTGAGTTGGGTAATTTGTGTGTCCAAAAATAGGAATTTGTGGGCCATTCTGGCTGTAAATTGCTGTTTAAGACATGGGGATGTTTGGCCAGAATGGTGCACAATCTCTATTTTTAGGCACAGACATAGCATGAATTAACTTTACAGTGTGTTTCAGTAATAATACAAATATTATGGTGGTATTCTACTTACTTTTAAAAAAAAAGTGAACAGGTTACTTCTTAGTTCTTCTTTGTTCTTCAAATTCGGCTGCTTCTTTTCAGGAGAATGGTCTTCACTGCAATTGTAAAAGAAACAAATAAGTAATTTTGTTTGTATATAGCACTGTTTTTAATTTAGACCTTGATTTTTTTAAATTGAAATCCTCAGCGCCTTCCTCAAAACCATTAAAACTATCTTATTTACATAAGAGACGTCACACCAGTTCAATACATATGATATGTTCTTAATGAACAAATTGTATTGCAATGACTAACTGTAGCAAACAAAATATCTTTACTATGTCTTGTGAAATTCATAAAGTAACACTGAATACCACTATTTCTATAACTAAGCTCTTCCAGGTAATAGTGCCTCATGTCATGCTTAAATTAAAGTAATGAAATAAATAAAGAAATTAAAAAAAAATATTAATTCAGTTTGAAAATGTGTTCATGTACTGTACAGAAAATATGCATACCTGTAGTTTGTGTTCATGCATATGGATATGCATGGAGCTGCAAGTAGAAATCTTGGAGACAGTATTTCTTGTAGATGGTGCTTGCCAATGATGTGACACTTGTACTCAGAGAGATTCACAATACATTTGCAGTGCTGATTTATGATGATGCAGTTAGATGTAGAGGTCTTGAATGTGATTGGTGGATGGTCATGTAACTTCTTAGCTACATCCAATGAGGGAATGGCACAGAGAGTGAACTGGAAATGATAGAAGGGCTGTTCATGTTACGATATGTCCGCGGACATGGCGATAGTTCGCGGACATCGGGTGTTACATCCGGGGATTTTTGGGTTCAGAAGTCATGCAAATGAGAATGAGCACTGAAAGGGATTGGTCAGGAAAGTTTAGTGGGTGTGTTGTGCCAGGAGAGAGTTTCTCAGATAGTCTCAAAAGCACTGCAAAGTCGCTCCCCCCTGCAGAGTACTGTGTCACAGTACATACATACAACTGTGACCCTCAAGCGGTAAGGGTCATCAGAATTCTGTATGGCCTGTGAGGCAGCTTGAGGAAGACGCTGTCCCATAGAGGTGGTCCTTGTGGTGACAGGATCAGAAATGGAGGATGAAGTAGAGGAAATCAACCTACTACGTTCTTCGCAAGGTACAACCTTGTGAATAGCCCCAGAGTGAAATGACCTCAGGTGTCGCTTCATGGTAGTGGTCCCAAAGCTGTACGAACCGTGCCTCCTGTGACTGAGTATCATTTTGCACTCATTGCAGGAGACACGGTTCGCATGAGCCTTAGGACCATTCCCATGAATGGTAAACAACCGCCACACCCAAGACTCACGGCTAGTGAGGGTAGTAGGGATTTCCTCTACCTCATTCTCGTCATCCTCTTCTTCCTCCTCTTCATCCTCACTCCTGTTCCCCTCTTCAGGCACTTGGGAAGGTCGTGGTGGTGGAGGGGTTGGGGGTGGTGCTGAAGCAGGTGCAGCACCAGGTAGCAGTAGTGCAGCCAGGGAAGCCATCTCGATGGTGTAATCTGCAAGTTGCAGGAAAAATAGCTGTGCTCTAAAGAATAGCCAGAAACACAATGAGAATAAGCTCTAGGGCGTGGTCTTTAATAGGGGTGCTTGTATGCGGTTCGTGGACATGCACTCTGTCCGTGGACAGATCGAACATAAAAAATGGTTCAAAAAGTTTCAAAAAGTATGTAGAAACTCATGATTAGTATGTGGGACTCGTGCTATGGTGAGTTTTTATTGAAAAATGTTGTGGATTACTTGAAAATGTACTTTTAAATTGTTCGGGGACATTCAAAACACGCGATTAGTATGGGCGCGGTCACATGATCCCTTCGCGAACATGTCCGCGAAGGAAGCGCCTGTCCACAGGACACCAAATGCACAGACATTGGTTTGCGCATGCGCGATGATGTTCTACGGACACTGTTCGAGTCCTGAAGTAATTAAAAGTGCGTCACACGTCAAACAAACATATGTGGACACAGCGTGTGTTCTAGAACAGTTTCAACTTGCTAGCGAACACTATGGACAGGTATAGTGTTCTTTAGGACAATTTAATTTTCGTTTCTTTACGAACATTTCAGGACATCGCGTGTGTTCTTAGAACAGTTTCAACTTGCTAGCGAACAGTAAGGACAGGTATAGTGTTCTTCAGGACACCTCCATTTTCATTTATTTACGAACATATCAGGACACCAATTGTGTTCTTAAAACAGTTTCAACTTGTTAGCGAACACTACGGACAGGTATAGTGTTCTTCAGGACACTTTAATTTTAATTTCTTTACGAACATTTCAGGACACTGCGTGTGTTCTTAGAACAGTTTCAACTTGCTAGCGAACAGTACGGACAGGTATGGTGTTCTTCAGGACACCTCCATTTTCATTTATTTACGAACATTTCAGAACACCCGCGCTGTCCGCGGACACCTACATTGTTTTTTTTTTAAAAATACAGAAACTAATTACAACACAATATAAACATTTAACTTTATTTAACATATATTAATAATTTATGACAGAGAAGGTGAGGCAGAAACGGAAACAAAAACAGGAGAATTAGGGGTTTCAACATGATTGGTATCAGGTGAAGAAGGGATGGAAGTCTCATCAAAACATTTTGGGTTATGGAGAGGGTTTGGGGATAATTGACTAGGATATGGTGAGCGGGGACAAGTACATGTGGGGCAATGGTATGATGGTTTTGTTTTAAAACGATCTTCAACAAAAGATTTCAAATTATTAAAATTAGTCAACAATAAATCAATTTTTTTTTTATGCTGTCAAGCGTGTTATCCATAACAGTTTTTTCAGAGGTATTTTCTATTTTGGTATGCTCTGTACAAAAAAATATATATATATGTTAAATGTATATAAAATATTAATAATTAAATGGTTTATATTGTAAAGTGTTTACCATTAGTTTCACTATCTTGTGACATTTCCTCATGTGGGAAATGCTCCTCTAGCCATTCCAGAGTACTAGACATTTCTGTGAGAAACAAAGTTTATAAATATATGAGTAAAATCGAAGTACACTTACTATTTCAGGTAAGATATGTTCAAAGTACTCTGTAGGTCTGGTCTTGTTCTTAGTTCTGTAGTGTTTGTGAGGTAATTATGTTGGAAGCCAATTTATCTTCTTCTGGTATATTCTATTTTAGAACATATTGTATTTAAATGAATGGTTAGTGTGTTACATATATGGCTTACATTTCTTATGTATTACTACATATAATGTGTATGTGTCCTGCTTTTTGAATGTGTTAAATGTTCCTATGTTATGATATAACAATCAAACATACCCTCCCAGAGTTTTTAGGTAGTGGTACTGTTCTCCGAACATGTCCGCGGACATTAAAAGAGTTCGCGGACATCAAGTTCAGTAGAAGAGGTTCAGTATGTTCCATATTACATGTACATAAAGTCAAAGTTATTATTGTTAAGTTGCGCTACTAAAAACCTATGAAATTCAGTGAAAAAACTTTGTTAAAGGGACGTTATGGTTAAGTTGCGCTACTAAAAACCTATGAAATTCAGTGAAAAAAACGTTGTTAAAGGGACGTTATGGTTCCAAGTAAAACCAAAAAACCCTTGAAAATCGCCAGTTATGGTAATCTAAGCAACCATAACTCGCTCCACCAGCGTGCACTGCTAAGACTAACACCCAGGACATCAAAGATGACATCTTTGTCTTAGTTTCAGGGTCAAATTGCCGCCACGTTGGGGCAAAGTTAGATTTGCCATGCCAGCAAATTGGGAATTTTTAAAGTGAATGCATTTATCAATTGTAACTCCACATTTTGTGTAGATTGTATACTCTGTGTATGTGGTAAATACTACATTGGTAGTAGAATTCGCCCTCTTAAGATCAGGATAAGAGAGCATCTATCCACGATTTCAAGTCAAGACTCAAAATATCCCTTGGCCACACATTGGCAAAGAAATCATCAGTTGGACAATAAATCTGAAATTAGGTTTGATGGCATGGCCAAAGTAACTTTGCCCCAACGTGGCAGCAATTTGACCCTGAAACTAAGACAACTTGAAACACGGCTAATTTGCCAGTATCGTACCGTATCAATCGGTCTCAACGGTGACCATGAATTTTCGGTGTTCCTTTGAAGTCATACTGTACAAATGCCTTTGCTTTCTTTGTTGCTGTTTGCAATCTGTGCATATACATAATTTCTGTAAAAGAGCTGTCTTGTGTGGACAACAATGGTCACCTTGTGTCTGTATTTTGGGGCAATATGCCGTAATTTAATTTATAAAATTAAGTTTAGTGGGATTGGCTGCATGGATGCACCGGCCTTCTAGGGGTGCAACTGCCGTAAATGGCACACTCAATCATTTCAATTCTGGCAACTGCGAGGCTAGTATTTTAGTGTCTCCTTTTTTGAAACCTATTCATTATGTTAGTTTAATCTTTAAGCTTCCCCTTGATCTCGATCTTAGCCCTTAAGTATAGGCTATCTATAGATGCGTGCTATTGGATTTTAATATAAGTGCTTACACGCAACTCCACTTCCAATATGGCCACCCGCTTGTGCCGCGCTTCCAGGTTTCAGGTTGGCAGCTAACGCCACACGCAATTTTTATTTACAGGAGCGCCGCTTACACACGCGATGCTCCTGTCCCTCTCAATACGTGCAGAAATGCCGGTAAGTAAAGTCTCGCGCAGACCCCTGCTGAATTGTTCTAAGCAGGGGCCATACGCATGTGACTGTCTTGTTAATAAGCGTGCTTTAATGAGCCCCAATTAGCACCTTAACATGGTTGTTTGTTTTTGTCTCCCCGTGAATTTTGTGCTGCTTCCATGCTGACCTTAACGCTTGGTACACTTGTCATCTGTAAATAGTGGTTAATTGCAACTGCAACAATATAGGTATGTTTTGCATGCCTGCATTTATTTTATTTCAATCTATATCACCACACGAATCATAGGTAACACATATAATTCTTATATTTGAAGTGGAGCCGGTGAATGCACCTTGTATATAATTTTTCTAATCGTATTACTTCATAGGCAAGGCTATTCCAGTTAATCACTTTTATGATTTGCACAACAATTAGTTGAATTATAAAGTCTTCAATATATAATGTGCCTGGGGTGTTTTTACTGCGGCATGCTGATATATTATTTTCCCCTTTTCTGTAGCCTTATTAGTTTCCTGTTTCAAGCACCAACAAGGTATTTTACCCTTTCTTTTAATTTTTTGTTGGATGGGGCAAAATTGCTGGTTAACCATATTGCAAAATGGGTGACCATGGTTGTGCATACATGATTGCTCTTACTACCATAATTTTCTTATTAATTTTATTTTTATCTCCTGTTTTCTCTCACTATGTGTGTCAATTGACCTCAACGATTGGCTAATTCCATTGCCAATACTCCATATCCTTTTCATGAATTTTCTTAATCAATATGTGGTGTTTCTTTAATTAGTGGTTATTCTTATCAATGCATATTGGATTCATTGTGTTGGGTACTTATTACTTCTGTCTGATATCTAATATTATTGTGCCTCCCCCCCACTCCACCTTTGGTTGTTTGGGCCTGATTGTTTTGCTACATTTGGTTGGTTACATATGATTATGTCAAATATGTATACTTGCAAAACTTATGAATATAATTTTGCAGCCTGGAAAAAGAGCGTTGAAGCTCGAAACACGGGTCGGCTGTTTTTGGCTGCTTTTGATCTGCATTAAATAATGCTCAATGAGCTTTAATCACTATGTTTGTGTGCGCAATTAATGGTAGCAAACCCCTTCTTAACAATTTCTATGGACACCTTGTACGTACAGTAAATGTGGGGGTTAATAACGATAGCACTTCAGTCCATTTAGTGGGTAGGAAATTTGTAACTCGTGAAAGCACACGGGTATAGGTAGGCAACATTGAAATTGACAAAATGCCGTCAATGTATTATTTCTCCCAATGGCTATTTTTATATTCATTAGCACGCCGCCATGGGTGGCACATGCTACGGTGGTAGTGGCCAAGGGCTACAGTCTTAACATATGGGTAATTAATGCACTTGTTCTGGGGGTCGGTCATCATGATGTAATGTGTATGGACATCTTGTGCGCACAGTACTCTTATACCTACTTAATGACGTATGTTCTATGGCCTCCTTGTACAAACAGAAAAGGAGGGGTCCAATAAGGGCAGTATTTGAGCCTGTGCACTGCATGGGTGAGTTGTTACATTTGTAAGGGCACGTGTGGTGTTAGGGAACATTGAAATTGCCTACATGCTCTTAATACATTACTGTTTCCAATGGCTATTATTATATTCATTAGTACTCTCCCATGGTTGGCACATGCTACGGTGGTTGTGGCCAGGGCCTAGAGTCTTGGATGCATGGCCGTCGGCCGAAGGCCTTACTTCCAAGACTCTAGGCCCTGGCCACAACCACCACCGCATGTGGCACCCATGCATACACTCCTTCTGTTGCATTTTCATTGGCAAGTTGTGGGGAGTGCGTGCAGTGTTGGGTGCATGGCTGAAGGCCATGCACCCAAGAAGAAAGAGGTAGTTGTGGGGAGATCCTGCACTCTTGGGTGCAGGGCCAAAGGCCATGCACCCAATAATACACTTATACCTACTTTATGACGTATGTTCTGTGGCCTCCTTGTACGCACAGAAAATGAGGGGTCCAATAAGGCCAGTATTTCAGCCCGTGCAGTGCACGGGGGAGTTGTTAGATTTGTAAGGACACGTACATTACTGTTTCCAATGGCTATTATTATATTCATTAGTACGCTGCCATGGTTGGCACATCCTACGGTGGTTGTGGCCAGGGTCTAGAGTCTTGGATGCATGGCCGTCGGCCGAAGGCCTACTTCCAAGACTGTAGGCCCTGGCCACAACCACCGCTGCATGTGGCACCCATACATACACCCCTTGTGTTGCATTTTCATTGGCAAGTTGTGGGGAGTGCGTGCAGTGTTGGGTGCATGGCCAAAGGCCATGCACCCAAGAACAAAGAGGTGGTTGTGGGGAGATTCTGCACTCTTGGGTGCAGGGCCGAAAGCCATGCACCCAATAATACACTTAAACCTACTTTATGACATATGTCCTGTGGCCTTCTTGTACGCACAGAAAATGAGTGGTCCAATAAGGCCAGTATTTCATCCTGTGCAGTGCACGGGGGATTTGTTAGATTTGTAAGGACACGTGTGGTGTTAGGGAACATTGAAATTGACAACATGCCCTGAATGCATTATTTTTTCTAATGGTTATCATTATAATCATTAATACACCGCCATGGGTGGCACATGCTACAGTGGTTGTGGCCAGAGCCTAGAGTCTTGGATGCATGGCCATCAGCCAAAGGCCGAAGGCCTTACTTACAAGACTGTAGGCCCCGGCCACAACCACCACCACATGTGCCACCCATGCACACACCCATAGTGTTGCGTTTTGATTAGCAAGTTGTGGGGAGTGCGTGCAGTCTTGGGTGCATGGCTGACGGCCATGCAACCAAGAAGAAAGTGGTAAGTACTATAGATGGAAGACACTGCACACCCATCCCATGTATGATCTACAGACACACACACTTAGGAGGGAAGCCTCTGGGCGGAGGTGCTTAACGATAGCACAAATATAGAATAACCCCCACTACCACACATCACCGAGGTAGTTGTGGGGAGACTCTGCAGTGTTGGGTGCATGGCTAAAGCCCATGCACACAAGACTGAAGTCATAAGCAGTGGAGTTACAAGTTAATATGGGTGTGGCGGATTGTGGTCCTTGTGTTGATGCCATAATTTCTTTACTTCATGGCTGTGACGATGGTCCGCAAAGTACATTTATAAGCAGCTAGTTTACAAGGACCATGTTTTACATATGCAGCGATGGTTGTGGATAGGAACTTTACTCCTTGAAACTTGGTTGTAAGGCGTAGGTGGTAGGTTACTTACCGCAGACGAAAGGCCAGCCTACAGGCAATGCAGCATATTACTACCATAGATTAGATGAGTTGATTCCCATGTGTAGAAAATGCCTGCCAATATACTTACTCCTTACTTTGTTCAGAATCCATACATTTTTTTTAAATTGGTTATCGTACTTGGCGGAAGAATCACTTTTTCTATTTCTGTGATGAAAGAAAAAGGTTTGTTAATGTTTGCAGTTTTTCCACATTTGACACATTGCATAATAGACAGTTAACTTTTTTTTAGACCCTCATATTTAGTTTACAAACCAGTGTGCTGTGCATTGCGCTCAGTTTCTGTGTTTGCTTTTCTAATCCTTGGGTCTGGGGAAAAACATCCTTGTCGGATTAAAAAAAACATAAATTTCTTATGCAACTAAGTACTTAATTTTTTCCTTTCAGTGTTTTCTTCATTTTTCTAATCAATGTTATGTTTGTTGCCTTCCTGGCCATTTTTAACAACAGTTAGATACCTGTAGGCGTATTCTAACTGAGCATTTGTTCCTACAGATTTTTGATACTCATTCATTTGTGTTGTTGTTACATCCTGTTTCCTTCATCTTTCCCATTAATGTTTTCTTTGTTGCCTTCCTGCCGATTTTTACCAACACTTAGATACCTATAGGCATATTCTACCTGTGCATTTGTTTCCAACGATCTGTGATTATCTCTTATTTGTGTCATTCTTCCATCCTGTTGGGTAGTTAGATACCTGTAGGCATATTCTAACTGTGCATTTGTTCCTACAGATTTGTGATACTCATTCATTTGTGTCGTTGACATATCCTGTTTCCTTTATCTTTCCCATTAATGTTTTCTTTGTTGCCTTTCTGCCGATTTTTAACAACAGTTAGATACGTTTAGGCGTATTCTGCCTGTGCATTTGTTTCCAACGATCTGTGATAATCATTTATTTGTGTCATTCTTCCATCCTGTTGGGTAGTTAGATACCTGTTGTCGTATTCTAACTATTTGTAGTCTTTCACATACTTTGTTGGCAATTCTGAAGTACACCTTATTACGTAAATTATGGCTTCAAGAACATTAAATACGCATTTGTTAGGTTAGCTGGCAACCTCTGCTTTAGAGTAATGGTGCTATCATTACATTCAAACCATCCAGAAATCTTTTTAATGTATGCAGTGTAGTGACCTGCATTGGTTGTAGCTCCTGCATGGTAGATTATTCCTACTGTTGTAAAGGTTTTCTTTCCAAGTGACACTTGATCGTGTATAAATCCAGTTAGTTTGCAGTTGTTTTTGGTGCCATCTGCATTATAATGCAGAAGCATAACTATTATGTAGGCACTATGTGATTGTATCAGTAAGGTAGAGCGATTGTCTGAATTGCAAATACTACATAATCTGCCATGGTTTGCATTTTGTACAAGTTGTTGAAATGGAATGCTCTCACAATTTGGTATGGAAATATACACAAATCGCTCATTTCTTCCTGTATCACTTTGTTACAGAGAGTGCATGTATGTTTCCACATGTACAAAATTTGGAAGATTTCATTTACAGGTATGCTTTTGTTTTCCAATACTAATAGTATGTACATTAGACATTCTTGTGGATCTTCCTGTGAGTTTATAGTGAATCTCACTATTCCTGCACAGTCGTCTAATTGTTGCCTTACCCATGAACACTGTCAGGCCAATTCATGGAATAATTAGCGCGGCGCAAGTGGGCAAAAATGTGCGAATCGCAGTGGAATAGCGAAAATCGCAGTGCAAGTGCGAAAATCGCACGAAAAGCAGCGCACATCGATTCATGGAAGTCCGTGCGCGAGAAAACCAGCGGATGTGCGATAAAAAAGTGCGCGGTGCACGTTGGCGCACAGGCCATCTAACAGCGTGCGCCAGGTCACAGCGAAAATCGCACAGGCCACAGCGAAATTCGCACATAGCGCGGCGCACGCAACAAAAGTAGGCGGAACACGGGCGTAACACTCGGAATGGGGAACAACTTGCCAAAACGTGGGCGTCACGGGGGAAGTACAGGGCACAAGTGCGCGGAACGCCCACACGCTCGCCTACAACACGTATTCATGGAATAGAATAGGGCAAAAAAGTGCACGCTCAAACCAGCGCACAGGCACAAACACGACCGCCACAAGAAAGCAGGCGGTAGCGTCTCTGCGGCTGTAAGAAATGTGCGCCAAAAGGTGCGCCAACAAATAGCACCTATATACTGCCATGATGAATGTCCTATACTGTGGCCCTCCAGGACAAATGACGTGCAAAGGGGTACCCACAATCACGGACACCCGCTGACAAAAAATACGTGTGCGTGTATACCGGGGTGCGCGGGAAGTCTCACACGCGATTTGGCCGGGTACGTGGATTTCAGGGGTGCGCGGGAATTTCCATACGCGATTTCAGCAGGGTACGTGTATTTCAGGGGTGCGCGGGAAGTTCCACAAGCAATTTCATCAGGGTACGTGTATTTCAGGGGTGCGTGGGAAGTTCCACACGCGATTGGCCCAGTGCGAGCAGGGTACGTGTATTTCAGGGGTGCGCGGGAATTTCCACACGCGATTTCAGCAAGGTATGTGTATTTCAGGGGTGCGCGGGAAGTTCCACACGCGATTTCATCAGGGTACGTGTATTGCAGGGGTGCGCGGGAAGTTCCACACGCGATTGGCCCAGTGCGAGCAGGGTACGTGTAATTCAGGGGTGCGCAGGAATTTCCACACGCGATTTCAGCAAGGTATGTGTATTTCAGGGGTGCGCGGAAGTTCCACACGCGATTGGCCCAGTGCGAGCAGGGTACGTGTATTTCAGGGGTGCGCGGGAATTTCCACACGCGATTTCAGCAAGGTATGTGTATTTCAGGGGTGCGCGGGAAGTTCCACACGCGATTTCAGCAGGGTACGTGTATTTCAGGGGTGCGCGGGAAGTTCCACGCGCAATTTCATCAGGGTACGTGTATTTCAGGGGTGCGCGGGAAGTTCCACACGCGATTGGCCCAGTGCGAGCAGGGTACGTGTATTTCAGGGGTGCACGGGAATTTCCACACGCGATTTCAGCAAGGTATGTGTATTTCAGGGTGCGCGGGAAGTCCCACACGCAATTGGCCCAGTGCGAGCAGGGTACGTGTATTTCAGGGGTGCGCGGGAATTTCCACACGCGATTTCAGCAAGGTATGTGTATTTCAGGGGTGCGCGGGAAGTTCCACACGCGATTTCATCAGGGTACGTGTATTGCAGGGGTGCGCGGGTCGTTCCACACGCGATTGGCCCAGTGCGAGCAGGGTACGTGTATTTCAGGGGTGCGCGGGAAGTTCCACATGCGATTTCAGCAAGGTATGTGTATTTCAGGGGTGCGCGGGAAGTTCCACACGCGATTTCAGCAGGGTACATGTATTTCAGGGGTGCGCGGGAAGTTCCAAACGCGATTGGCCCAGTGCGAGCAAGGTATGTGTATTTCAGGGGTGCGCGGTAAGTTCCACACGCGATTTCATCAGGGTACGTGTATTGCAGGGGTGCGCGGGAAGTTCCACACGCGATTGGCCCAGTGCGAGCAGGGTACGTGTATTTCAGGGGTGCGCGGGAAGTTCCACATGCGATTTCAGCAAGGTATGTGTATTTCAGGGGTGCGCGGGAAGTTCCACACGCGATTTCAGCAGGGTACGTGTATTTCAGGGGTGCGTGGGAAGTTCCACACGCGATTGGCCCAGTGCGAGCAAGGTATGTGTATTTCAGGGGTGCGCGGGAAGTTCCACACGCGATTTCATCAGGGTACGTGTATTGCAGGGGTGCGCGGGAAGTTCCACACGCGATTGGCCCAGTGCGAGCAGGGTACGTGTATTTCAGGGGTGCGCGGGAAGTTCCACACGCGATTTCAGCAAGGCATGTGTATTTCAGGGGTGCGCGGGAAGTTCCACACGCGATTTCAGCAGGGTACGTGTATTTCAGGGGTGCGCGGGAAGTTCCACACGCGATTGGCCCAGTGCGAGCAAGGTTTGTGTATTTCAGGGGTGCGCGGGAAGTTCCACACGCGATTTCAGCAGGGTACGTGTATTTCAGGGGTGCGCGGGAAGTTCCACACGCGATTGGCCCAGTGCGAGCAGGGTACGTGTATTTCAGGGGTGCGCGGGAATTTCCACACGCGATTTCAGCAAGGTATGTGTATTTCAGGGGTGCGCGGGAAGTTCCACACACGATTTCAGCAGGGTATGTGTATTTCAGGGGTTCTGGGGAGTACTACACGTGAATTGGCCGTGTGGGCCCTCCCAGGTGTACGCTCCACAACCTCCACGGACCCTGCAGGCAGCCCACACCACGGGGGACTACCCTGCACCCATGCTCATGTCCCGCAGGCAGCCCATCCACCATAGGCATGCCCCCCAGCCAACCCACATGTCACCTTGCACTACTGATCAACAATGCATGTCTACCACCACCCCCACCCCCCTGCCACCATGGGCATCCTCCACCAGGCCCCCACTCATGTCTCCCACCACCCTCACCCCCCTGCCACCATGGGCAGCCTCCGCCAGGCCCCCACTCATGTCTCCCACCACCCCCACCCCCCTGCCACCATGGGCAGCCTCCACCAGGCCCCCACTCATGTCTCCCACCACCCCCACCCCCCAGCCACCAGGGGCAGCCTCCACCAGGCCCCCATTCATGTCTCCCACCACCCCCACCCCCCAGCAGTGCAGGGGCAGCCTCCACCAGGCCCCCACTCATGTCTCCCACCACCCCCACCCCCCAGCCACCATGGGCAGCCCCCACCAGGCCCCCACCCATGTCTCCCACCACCCCCACCCCCCAGCAGTGCAGGGGCAGCCTCCACCAGGCCCCCACTCATGTCTACCACCACCCCCACCCGCCAGCATCCAGGGTCACCCTCCACCAGGCCCCCACTCATGTCTCCCACCACCCCCACCCCCCAGCAGTGCAGGGGCAGCCTCCACCAGGCCCAAACTCATGTCTACCACCACCCCCACCCCCCAGCATCCAGGGTCATCCTCCACCAGGCCCCCACTCATGTCTACCACCACCCCCACCCCCCTGCCACCATGGGCAGCCTCCACCAGGCCCCCACTCATGTCTCCCACCACCCCCACCCCCCTGCCACCATGGGCAGCCTCCACCAGGCCCCCACTCATGTCTCCCACCACCCCCACCCCCCAGCCACCAGGGGCAGCCTCCACCAGGCCCCCACTCATGTCTACCACCACCCCCACCCCCCAGCAGTGCAGGGGCAGCCTCCACCAGGCCCCCACTCATGTCTACCACCACCCCCACCCCCCAGCATCCAGGGTCACCCTCCACCAGGCCCCCACTCATGTCTCCCACCACCCCCACCCCCCAGCAGTGCAGGGGCAGCCTCCACCAGGCCCCCACTCATGTCTACCACCACCCCCACCCCCCAGCATCCAGGGTCACCCTCCACCAGGCCCCCACTCATGTCTCCCACCACCCCCACCCCCCAGCAGTGCAGGGGCAGCCTCCACCAGGCCCCCACTCATGTCTCCCACCACCCCCACCCCCCAGCATCCAGGGTCACCCTCCACCAGGCCCCCACTCATGTCTACCACCACCCCCACCCCCCAGCATCCAGGGTCACCCTCCACCAGGCCCCCACTCATGTCTCCCACCACCCCCACCCCCCAGCAGTGCAGGGGCAGCCTCCACCAGGCCCCCACTCATGTCTACCACCACCCCCACCCCCCAGCATCCAGGGTCACCCTCCACCAGGCCCCCACTCATGTCTCCCACCACCCCCACCCCCCAGCAGTGCAGGGGCAGCCTCCACCAGGCCCCCACTCATGTCTCCCACCACCCCACCCCCCTGCCACCATGGGCAGCCTCCACCAGGCCCCCACTCATGTCTCCCACCACCCCCACCCCCAGCCACCAGGGGCAGCCTCCACCAGGCCCCCACTCATGTCTCCCACCACCCCCACCCCCCAGCCACCAGGGGCAGCCTCCACCAGGCCCCCACTCATGTCTCCTACCACCCCCACCCCCCTGCCACCATGGGCAGCCCCCACCTGGTCCTCACAATCCCCAATCATGTGCGTAATGGACAGCCTCCACAGCCAAAAAGCCCTACCAAGTAACCTATTCACCCACATGGAAATAGAAATCACATGTTACACCCCCAATGTTCATGAAGCTAATGAACCCATGTCCGTCACACACAATGGTTGCAATTGAATGGGAAAACACACAACATGACATGCATGAAACCAATGAGATGATACCACACAGTGAAGTATGGAAACAAAATTGTATTGAAAAAAATAAAGAATGCTAAAGAAAGAAAACAAACTACAATGTGAATGAGAAAAAAAAAACCTGCATGTCCGTATAAAAACACAAAACAGCAAATCAGAATCCAAAAAATATTTGGCCAAAGTCAAAAGTAAAAAAATCTCCATGCAATAAAGAACTATGTAAAAAACTACCAAGGGTCCATGAGACCAACTGAACAAAGGAAACCTACTAAAAAACCTACCTAAAAATCAACTATATACAAAAAGTGGAGCAGTGTCCGTCGACTCCAAATCATAATAAGAAAGAAAGGAAACCTAAAACTAAAGAACTATATACAAAGGCGGCGGGCAAGTCCAGCGGCTCACTCCGTGGTGTCCCCGGCCAGGGCATCATCGAACTCCTGTTCGATGTCCCGGAGGCGGTCCAGTTCCATGGCCCCGAGGGTCCGCAGGGACGACGCCGTGTCCTCCTCCAACCCCCTGCGGATTGCCTCGAGGCACTCGGCCCGCCTCAGGGCCCTTTGCATGGAGTTCTCCGCCCTGACCATTGTGAGCCGCGCCTCTTCCGCCCGCCGCCGCTCCGCACCTATGGCGTGGCCCAACCGCTGCCACACGGAAGACACTCTCTGTCCTGGGTCCCCCTGCCCTCCGGCCGATGCCTGCCCCTCCGATGTCGAAACCCCCGAGCCTTCATGTCTCCCACCATGTTGCTGCTGCTGCTGCTGCTCTGCCTCTGCCCGTGCACTGCCTCCTGCTGCCTGCACATCCTCCGCCGGCTGGGGTGCAGTTGTTGATGTGGCCACCCCTGCTGGACCTCCGACTCCCGACTGTGGCAGGGATGCCTCCTCCACCAGCCTGGCCGCACCGTCAGAGGCAGCTCCACAGGGCACCCAGGTGACTGATGGGTGGGAAGATGGCACAGAGGACGACTGGCGCGTAGGGGGTCCAGTTGAGGAGGGAGTCGGAGCAAGCCCCATCAGACGGAGGAATCCGGCCTGGGTGACCTGTCCCAGCAGGTTGACGTGGTCAATGAGCCATTCGAGATGACGTGCAGTCTCTCCATGAAAAGACTGCAGGTCACCTCGCATGGCCCGTTGACGCAACGCCACACCAGCCAGGACAGGCTCAACCCGGACCTGGATGGCCACGTCCACAGGCAGAGGAAGGCCAGTTGATGTCAGCTCATCCCCTGCCTGAAAACGGGTCTGGACGTAGGCATCCCTGCTGGTGCAAGATGATGCAGGGACGGGATCGGGGACAGGATTGCACACAGGCACCTCCGCGGCCGCCTGTGCTGCCTCCTGTCCCTGGTCCTGAACTGCACCACTAGCACCAGTGGGATCCCCACCTCCAGACCCCGTCTCTGGTGCTTGCACGGCCCCCTCCTCCACCAAACCCCCCACCAACCTGGATGACTCCGTGCCATCTTCCCCTGTTGGGCCCTGTGGGGTCCCAGCTGCCCCTTCTGCTGCCGAGGAGTCCAACTGCAACCTCTGCCTCTTGGACCTCCTCCCGGCAGCTGCGGCCTGGGACGCGGCACCGGACTCCTCACTCCCCGACGAGATGACAACACGGGAGGGGAGCCGGGCCTTGCGTCTCCGGCTGGCGGTGGGATCCCCGCCGCTGTGCTCCACAGCACCTTCTCCGCCCTCTTCATCAGTTGACGCTGCAGACAGGGAGAAACAAAACACAGGCATCAGGGCACTGTACAATGGACACATACACGCATGACAGTTGCACATGAGTGGCATTGGCAAACCTCAGACATGTCATCACAATCCCCAACACACATGTCATTGCAACTCGCACACATGAACCATACCACAGCCATATCGCAACTGCCACCACCATCCCTACACATACAACAGCATCAGCAGCCAAAGGGGAGCCAGACATCACATGCAACACAGGAAGTGCACCACACATGTACACACACCACCACACTTGCATGCATGTCTACACCTCTGCCAAGTGTTGCACTGTTCAGACGGGCATCCATGTCACATCTGCCAATCAGGCTTCCACATACCGCTGTCACATGCATCCATGTTGCATCACTGTTGCACCCTTGACAAATACACACACATGCACATGTACACAGTGCTCATACATGCAGCCGAAAACAACATACATGCCTGACATCACGGACATGTCTACTTACATACACATTCATCCAAACATGTGTGCACGCACAACTGCATTTGCCATGCAAGCCCACACACACAAGCACCATCCATGTCTCACACATTACAGCCCTCGCATGTGTCAGACCCACGGCCCTGTACACCCCCACCCATACCCGACCCCATACAAACAGATGTGCAACCGGCACAATACCGAATAATCACCACACGCACTGCTCACAATCAGGATGCATGTACACTCACCGCTCGACTCCAGACGGGTCTGCTTCTCTAGGACCTGGACGTGGAGCGCTGGGGATATGCGTTCCAGGACCCCCATCTGTTCTTCCGACAAGTGGCCCCGGCGCCCCTTGGCATCCGCTGCCTTCAAGAGGCGCCGGGCCTTGTTCAGGGTCCTGGACCTGAAGTCCTCCCAGCGCTTCCTGACATGTTGTAAGTCCCGGACTGCCACCCCCTCCGCGTTGATGGCAGTCACGATGTCAGTCCAGATCCGAGTCCATCCTTCCTTGTCGGCGCGGGAACTTCCGAAGAGGGCATCATACTGCCCCAGGACTTGCTCCACCAGGACACATACTTCGGTGGCACTGAAGCTGGTGCCCCTCTGCCTCTCTGGCCGGGGGTTGTCAGTGGTCACAGATGGTGTTTGCCCCGACATGACAACCCCAGAGGCAGGAGTGGGTGGGCAACTGGGTCCTGGGGCTGGGCTGTGGAGCGATGGAATTCCAGTCGGGAGTCTTCGGTTCCAGCAGGGGTGGTCACAGCAACAGCACCCCTGGCTGATGTGCAGGCAGCAAATGGCAGTGCACGTGGGCAGCAGGCAGTCAGGCAGCAGCAGATGGCAGGTGGGAGCGTGCTCGGGGCTCTGGGGGGCAGTAGTTCGGCCTTCTGGGCAGGAGCGTGGTCTTCCGTGTGCTTACGCGTGGCCAGCTTGGTACGGAGTGATTTGGCACGTGAAAATCCTGCACGTCAGCGTGAAAACCGAGGAAAGGCCCCTAGCGCATAAGCGCGTCAGCACGCATACGCGAATCTATTGGATCAAAGGCCCTCAGCGCGTAAGCGCGTCTGTGACGTGACCCGCACGGGTGTTTCCCACACAGCACGTGATGACAGAGCACACGTGGAAAGACTGCACGTCAGAGTCTCATCACGTGTAATTGGACAGCACGTCAGAGTCTCATCGCGTGTAATTGGACAGCACGGCAGAGTCTCATCGCGTGTAATTGGACAGCACGTCAGGGTGTCATCGCGTGTAATTGGACAAAAGTGCGCGTACACGCGATTGGCCTATGTACGTGTATATCAGGTGTGCGCGGACACTTACACATGCAAGTACGTCAGCGCAGCTGTATCCCGGTGTGCGCGGGAATTTCCACACGCTATTGGACTGGGTACTGGATTTCAGGGGTGCGCTGGTCACACGCTCGCCTACAACACGCGCAACGCATTAATTTGCGCGCTAACAAAATAACATGCGCAGACCCAGGATGAACATACCGTTCCTAGCAGCAGTGGGCGTGGCCTACCAAAGGAGGAGGAGGAGGATAGTCAGGGCCAGAATATTCACACCCAGAACCAGCCTTTTCGGGATGCCTGATGACCAGGTGCATGGGAGGTACAGGTTTCCACCACACATCATACTGGACCTGGTGAGTGAGTGGGAGGATGACCTCACATCACCCACCCTGTGCTCCCAAGCACTCAGCCCCCTGGAGAAGGTCCTCAATGTACTGCACTTCTTAGCCACTGGATCATTTCAGCGGACAAGTGCCATTGTGGGTGGTGTATCACAGGCCACCCAGTCACGCTGCCTACACCAGGTCTTGAACATCATCACTGCACGCCCATCAGTCTGCAGGCACATATACCTGCCCAGAACCCCTGCAGAAAGGCATGCTGCCGCCCTGGATTTTTACGCTGTGGCACGATTCCCCAAAGTGCTAGGTGCCATCGACTGCACCCATGTGGCTCTACGTCCCCCCAGGGCATCTGAGCACATCTATAGGAACCGCAAGCACTGGCATTCCATCAACGTGCAGGTAGAATGTAATGCCAAGGGAATCATCACCTCAGTATATGCCAACTATCCCGGGTCAACCCACGACAGCTTCATTTACCGAATGTCTACCCTAAGCCGGGACCTAGAAGCTGGGCGGCATGGCGATACATGGCTGCTTGGTGAGTATGAATGCCACTGCACATGCATGCATGTCAGATACTGAGCAAGGTCACAACCCCACCAATGATACCAATCACCACCTCCACAGGGGACAGTGCCTACCCTCTCAGCCCCCACATGATGACGCCAATTCGGAACCCCACCACGCCACCCCAGGTAAGATATAACGCAGCCCACATTACAACCCGGGGCATAGTGGAGCGCACATTCGGAGTGCTGAAGTCACGCTTTCGCTCCCTTGACCGTTCTGGCGGGCAGCTGTTGTACGCTCCCCCAGTAGTGTGCAGGATCATAGTGGCAGCATGTGTCCTGCACAACGTTGCAACACGCCGGGGCCTGGCCGTGGACATGGTGGTGCCCCCCCATCCCCAACCACATGCACAGCCGCTGCACATTGGAGGGGAAAGGGCACGGGGGGAGGCAGCCCGTACACAGCTAGTGGCTAATTACTTCACAAAGAAATCACACCCCTGTGGAGTGCACACTGCCCTGGCACATTCCATCTGACAATCAATGATGACTCAACCTGACACTGATCCTGAATGTCTGGAGAAAGAACCGTGAAAACCATATCAGCCTGAGATTGTTCACCTGGAAGTGTCACAATGTGTGCATCCCTACCCACACAGACACCACCAATGCAGTTTTGTGAAGTTACACATTCAAGCAGCTAAAATGAATACCCACTTGCAAAATGCAACAAGAGGACAGTGCCATGTCAGCCAACCCAACCCCAGCACCGCCACACGACACACCGTGCCATGTCATGCTATTTGCAGGTAAACAAAGTAATCCCCACAACATGACACTAGTGTCACAATGTACAGTGTCCCTATTAGAAACTTGCAACACCTGAAATGCTCACAGTAATGCCGGACCAACAACAAACTTGAGCACGTACTACCATTAACATGACATCACTAATGTTAAATATTAGTAGTCTCACCACCTGGAAATGCCTGCACTCCCACCACTACCAACTGTGCAGTGTTGGTGCCATGTAGAGTTGTAGGTGCACTGCTGCCAACATGGACCACATCTCCAGACTAGAGGTCCTTGTGTAGACATGAGGAAGGGACCTGCAAATTGGGAGGTAGACACAGAAGATGAGTTAACCATCAATGCAACATGCAGTGTACAACACAACAGCAATATGCACTAGGAATGTGTACACAGTATTGACTACAGACTGCCCACACAGCTCATGGGAGTCCAACGTCACTGTGTAATTTACTGTCACTTGGGCACACCCTTTGCAAGCCCATGGAAACGGGAAGCAGGAGGGGTGTGTGTGACTCAAACCCAAGCATCTGAACCAAATACATTACAAGCCTGCATGTGCCCAGCCACGATGCAGCGTATGCCCACAGTAACCACGGAAGCCAACAAATCGTCCCAAAAAAATTGGGAATAAAATAAATTTTAAAAAAAATTAAAAAAAAAATTAAAAAAAAAAAAATGGCAATTGAAGGGCCCAGTGGGGTTGGGGAGGCCACCCAGGAGGTCCGAGGACAGGATGCACACCAGAACCCACCTGCGTGGATCCTGGGAAAAAAAAACACCTCCATGGGCTCATGGCCCACACGGCTACCCTATTGTGGGAGTATCACTGCTGTCGCTATTATCACCCTGTGCAGCTGCATCCGGAGGTGGTTGCACTATGGGAGGCAGCCCACGCAAGGCCCTAGTCTGCTCCTCCATGGCTGCAAGCATGCGGGTGTGGTAGGTCTGGTTCTGGAGGATGAGTGTGCGGAGGTCCCCATGCAACAACTCACGGTATGCCCGGACCTCCGCCCTCGTTGCATGCATCTCAGCTGAGAGCGTACGGGTGAGACGCTCCAGCTGCTGTTCTGTCCTTTGGTGTGTTGAAGCCTCAAGCTCAACAAGAGTCGTCCTGAGGTGAAGGAGCTCCTGCCTCAGGGCTTCCCTGTGGCCCTGGGACTCAATGGAGATGGCCTCCTGCAGAGTCGCCAGTGCCGCCCGCCTGTCCCTGTTGGACCCCAACATGTCCTCCCTGTGTGACTGGCAGATGGAGTCGGTTGCCTGCTCTAGTCGCTCCATCAGCCTTTCACGGGGGACAATGGAAGTGGCCACCCTAACCATGGCCTGAGCCATCATCTCGGATGATGCTGCCTGTTGGGTTGCCATACCGTAAATGGATTGCTCCCATGCGGTATTGCCAGGTGGCGTACGGCCACCACATCGGCGGGCACCACACCTGTCTGGGGCAAGGCGAACTGCGCCTTGCTGTGCCGGCACTGCCTGAGGCTGCAGGACTGCATTCCCCCTCTGATCTGCTGGCCCAGGAACAGGATCAGATGTCGTGGAGTGTGACCCTGCATCCGTAACCACCAAAGGCGTAGCTGCCAACACTGACATCCCCATTGAGGGTTCTGACCCTGGTCCAGGTGGGTGAGACAGAACAGAATCCCTCCCTGGAACACTCACCTGCGACGGCACGTAGGTCTCATCCGAATCAACACCTGAGTACAGCTCGGGGGAGGTGCAGCCAGAGACACCCCTTGAGAGCAGGACCTGCAGCACTTGTGGGTTCTCACCCACCACCACACCACGTCCCTCACTGGTGGTTGGTCGGCCCTCGGACCCCTCCTGGGTCTGCACCATCTCCACAACCCCAGCAGTATCAGGTGCGTCTTCCCCTGCAAAGACATAAAAACAAAGAAATGGAAACAGGCATTAGCACCATGGCACACAATGAGGGCTGAGAAGCAAGAGAACCAGTACTTGTTTGACACATGTCCCACATGACTAAAATCCTCCCATGCATGCACCCTCACTGCGTATGAAGGGCAGGCAAATGGCACACACTGATGACACCAAGATGGAAGATGAACACATTTTCTGCATGCTGCCTGGCAGTGGCATCACACATTGGCCTGTGATTGGCAGGTGAAACACACATGCCATCACACAGATGGCATGTACCATTGCTATTGAGTGAAGATGGAGAGGAGGGCAGCACCTATTCATTCAGTCCAGTTCCCGCATGTAATAGCTTTTCTAATTCAAACAGGTCAGATTCTTCACCTGGAGCTGCCAGTCCGAAATGGTGCAATTGCACAGGGACATGTTTGAACAAATGATATCCAGGTAACAAAGTCACTCCACTTTACCATAGCCATGTCAGACATGTGACTAGAGGACTGCGACATGCCTAGTAAAAGTGGTGGAATGCAAACAATCTGACTAAATGAACAGTGAAAAATTAAGCAACAATGTTGTGGCAAGGTGACACTTCAAGGGCAACTGGCGTGCAGTTGGGCTAGATGTCTACTGTTGGCAGAAGGGATACTGCTATGGCCAAATGCAGCTGCGCAGGATGTATTGCATGAAGCACATGGCTGACCCATACGACTCAGGCGCACACACTCTCACCTGTCACACAAACAGAAGCCCTCACACACACCATGCACATGGATGACACACACATGCATGTGCACTCACCGGACAATGCCTCGTAATCAGCCAAATCTCCCACGCCTTGGATCTGTTCCTCCGTGACGTAGGTCCCAGCGACTGACTCATGTGGAGTGAGTTCCATGTCTACTACTGGAGACCCACCTCCAGTCACTAGAGTTGCGGCATGACTTGAGGCCAGCTTACTCTTTGCCCTGCGCTTTAGGTCATTCCAGCGCTTATAGCAATCATTCGCTGTGCGCCTCACGATTCCAAGGGCACTTACGATGTCCGCAACGGTCTGCCAGTGTGCCTGGCGTTGTGCAGGTGTGGTCTTGGATCCTGCAACAATGACCATCTCGTTGTCATGTGCGGACACATACTCGACAAGTGCATTCAGTTCGTCATCCGTGAAGCTGGGCTTCCTGGATGGGCCGGACTGTGTAGCCGTGTCTGGGGCATCAGCCTGTGCCGGACGAGCACACTTCCTCTTCCGCTTGGAAGGTGGTGGTGATCCTGAGTGACCTGCGCCGCTCTGGACACTAGGGGCAGGAGCCCTGGTGGACTCTGTATCAGGAGTGTGGGATTGCACACTCAGCATGGGAGTTGGTGCAGGCATTGGCTCTAGTGTGATGGTGTCAGGGGGAATGTCAGCAGCATGGACTAGGACTGACACTGTCCGGGCTGGGTGTTTGAGGGCTGGGGTGGATGGAGCCGCAGCTGCCCCTGCAGCCTCTCCGCCCTGCCTACTTGGTGCAGCAGATGACCTTGCTGCCCCAGATGCACGTGGCATGGTGACATCAACGTGCACCACCGCACGTGTCATAGGCCTGCTGACCTGGAAGTCAGCCATGGAGTCAGCCAGGTCTGGTGCCACAATGGGCTGGTCCAACAAGGGCTGAGCATGGATGGTGTCAGCCACATCAGCCTCAACGGGAGGGGGGGTGGGGGGATTATGGGTGCCCTTGACTGGTCCTCCACACATGGGGGGACAGGCTCACCCTGCAAGTAACGACCACGTCCCCTACCGGATCCACCACGGCCACCACTTGTGGCTCTTCCACCTTTGCCACCCTTGCGGAATCCTCGCCTCCCAGCCATGGCACTGATGTTAATGTGCGTATGGGAGTGGCTGTAAAATATTGTCCTGGGCAATTGGGGGTCAAAGGGTTTGGGTACCAGATGGTAATTGTACCCTAGTGCTCTTGCAAGGCTGATTGTAACCCCTGGGGAAAGATGACGGGTCACGCTACGCACAGGAGCCCCAAAAAAGGGAGATGACGTGCACGCAACCCCTCCTAGACCACGTGTGCAGAAAGAAAAACCTGCACTACGCTGTGGCACCCAGTAACACAAGAATGAACGTATGCGTGTCACACGCAGCCTAGAATGACCTCTGAAGGGGTAGGCTACACACGGGGCAAGCACAGATGTTAGATACGTGCGTGACTCACCGTCTGCCAGGTAAAAGAGCGTGAAAAAGGAGCACGTTTGGTTGGCAACACCCTCGCCAAAAGAAGGTTTGTACGCTGTCTGAGGAGACAGGACAACAGTAGAAGGGAACACTGTTTGAGGGAACAGGCCCAGGTAAACCAGTAAAAGAGCAAAAAGAGAAAAAGCTGTCAGAGGTAACAGGGAATACGAACTTGAAACGCCGTGAAGTAAATCGCGTGTGAAACGACAAGAAGTACAGAATTCACCCACTCGCTCTCCACGAAAAGCACGTACAAGGAAATGGTGTTCTACGCGTACCTTTTATACAGGCCCACACGTCCAGCGTCACTTACACGGCGTGTACGCGCTAGAGCCATTTCCACCAATTACAGGCTTTGTCACTTATGCGTGTAGGGCCATTTCCACCAATTACACGCTTTGTCACTTATGCGTGGAGGGCCTTTTCCACCAATTACACGCTTTGTGACTTCTGCGTGTAGGGCCATTTCCACCAATCACACGCGATGACACTCTGACGTGCAGTCTTTCCATGTGTGCTCTGTCATCACGTGCTGTGTGGGAAACACCCGTGCGGGTCACGTCACAGACGCGCTTACGCGCTGAGGGCCTTTGGTCCAATAGAATCGCGTATGCGTGCTGATGCGCTTACATGCTAAGGGCCTTTCCTCGGTTTTCACGCTGACGTGCAGGATTTTCACGTGCCAAATCACTCTGTACCAAGCTGGCCACGCGTAAGCACACGGAAGACCACGCTCCTGCCCAGAAGGCCAAACTACTGCCCCCCAGAGCCCCGAGCACGCTCCCACCTGCCATCTGCTGCTGCCTGACTGCCTGCTGCCCACGTGCACTGCCATTTGCTGCCTGCACATCAGCCAGGGGTGCTGTTGCTGTGACCACCCCTGCTGGAACCGAAGACTCCCGACTGGAATTCCATCGCTCCACAGCCCAGCCCCAGGACCCAGTTGCCCACTCACTCCTGCCTCTGGGGTTGTCATGTCGGGGCAAACACCATCTGTAACCACTGACAACCCCCGGCCAGAGAGGCAGAGGGGCACCAGCTTCAGTGCCACCAAAGTTGGTGTCCTGGTGGAGCAAGTCCTGGGACAGTATGATGCCCTCTTCGGAAGTTCCCGCGCCGACAAGGAAGGACGGACTCGGATCTGGACTGACATCGTGACTGCCATCCACGCGGAGGGGGTGGCAGTCTGGGACTTACAACATGTCAGGAAGCGCTGGGAGGACTTCAGGTCCAGGACCCTGAACAAGGCCCGGCGCCTCTTGAAGGCAGCGGATGCCAAGGGGCGCCGGGGCCACTTGTCGGAAGAACAGATGGGGGTCCTGGAACGCATATCCCCAGCGCTCCACGTCCAGGTCCTAGAGAAGCAGACCCGTCTGGAGTCGAGCGGTGAGTGTACATGCATCCTGATTGTGAGCAGTGCGTGTGGTGATTATTCGGCATTGTGCCGGTTGCACATCTGTTTGTATGGGGTCGAGTATGGGTGGGGGTGTACAGGGCCGTGGGGCTGACACATGCGAGGGCTGTAATGTGTGAGACATGGATGGTGCTTGTGTGTGTGGGCTTGCATGGCAAATGCAGTTGTGCGTGCACACATGTTTGGATGAATGTGTATGTAAGTAGACATGTCCGTGATGTCAGGCATGTATGTTGTTTTCGGCTGCATGTATGAGCACTGTGTACATGTGCATGTGTGTGTATTTGACAAGGGTGCAACAGTGATGCAACATGGATGCATGTGACAGCGGTATGTGGAAGCCTGATTGGCAGATGTGACATGGATGCCCGTCTGAACAGTGCGACACTTGGCAGAGGTGTAGACATGCATGCAAGTGTGGTGGTGTGTGTACATGTGTGGTGCACTTCCTGTGTTGCATGTGATGTCTGGCTCCCCTTTGGCTGCTCATGCTGTTGTATGTGTATGGATGGTGATGGCAGTTGCGATATGGCTGTGGTATGGCTCATGTGTGCGAGTTGCAATGACATGTGTGTTGGGGATTGTGATGACATGTCTGAGGTTTGCCAATGCCACTCATGTGCAACTGTCATGCGTGTATGTGTCCATTGTACAGTGCCCTGATGCCTGTGTTTTGTTTCTTCCTGTCTGCAGCGTCAACTGATGAAGAGGGCGGAGAAGGTGCTGTGGAGCACAGCAGCGGGGATCCGACCGCCAGCCGGAGACGCAAGGCCCGGCTCCCCTCCCGTGTTGTCATCTCGTCGGGGAGTGAGGAGTCCGGTGCCGCGTCCCAGGCCGCAGCTGCCGGGGGGAGGTCCAAGAGGCGGAGGTTGCAGTTGGACTCCTCGGCAGCAGAACGGGCAGCTGGGACCCCACAGGGCCCAACAGGGGAAGATGGCACGGAGTCATCCAGGTTGGTGGGGGGTTTGGTGGAGGAGGAGGCCGTGCAAGCACCAGAGACGGGGTCTGGAGGTGGGGATCCCACTGGTGCTAGTGGTGCAGTGCAGGACCAGGGACAGGAGGCAGCACAGGCGGCCGCAGAGGTGCCTGTGTGCAATCCTGTCCCCGATCCTGTCCCTGCATCATCTTGCACCAGCAGGGATGCCTACGTCCAGACCCGTTTTCAGGCAGGGGATGAGCTGACGTCAACTGGCCTTCCTCTGCCTGCGGACGTGGCCATCCAGGTCCGGGTTGAGCCTGTCCTGGCTGGTGGGGCGTTGCGTCAATGGGCCATGCGAGGTGACCTGCAGTCTTTTCATGGAGAGACTGCACGTCATCTCGAATGGCTCGTTGACCACGTCAGCGTGCTGGGACAGGTCACCCAGGCCGGATTCCGCTGTCTGATGGGGCTTGCTTCGACCCCCTGCTCAACTGGACCCCCTACGCGCCAGTCGTCCTCTGTGCCATCTTCCCACCCATCAGTCACCTGGGTGCCCTGTGGAGCTGCCTCTGACGGTGCGGCCAGGCTGGTGGAGGAGGCATCCCTGCCACAGTCGGGAGTCGGAGGTCCAGCAGGGGTGGCCACATCAACAAATGCACCCCAGCCGGCGGAGGATGTGCAGGCAGCAGGAGGCAGTGCATGGGCAGAGGCAGAGCAGCAGCAGCAGCAGCAGCAACATGGTGGGAGACATGAAGGCTCGGGGCTTTCGACATCGGAGGGGCAGGCATCAGCCGGAGGGCAGGGGGACCCAGGACAGAGAGTGTCTTCCGTGTGGCAGCGGTTGGGCCACGCCATAGGTGCAGAGCGGCGGCGGGCGGAAGAGGCGCGGCTCACAATGGTCAGGGCGGAGAACTCCATTCGGAGGGCTCTGAGGCGGGCCGAGTGCCTCGAGGCAATCCGCAGGGGGTTGGAGGAGGACGCGGCGTCATCCCTGCGGACCCTCGGGGCCATGGAACTGGACCGCCTCCGGGACATCGAACAGGAGTTCGATGATGCCCTGGCCCGGGACACCACGGAGTGAGCCGCTGGACTTGCCCGCCGCCTTTTTATATAGTTCTTTAGTTTTAGGTTTCCTTTCTTTCTTATTATGATTTGGAGTCGACAGACACTGCTCCACTTTTTGTATATAGTTGATTTTTAGGTAGGTTTTTTAGTAGGTTTCCTTTGTTCAGTTGGGCTCATGGACCCTTGGCAGTTTTGTACATAGTTCTTTATTGCATGGAGATTTTTTTACATTTGACTTTGGACAACATTTTTTTGGATTCTGATTTGCAGTTTTGTGTTTTTATACGGACATGCAGCTTTTTTTTTCTCATTCACATTGTAGTTTGTTTTCTTTCTTTAGCATTCTTTATTTTTTTCAATACAATTTTGTTTCCATACTTCACTGTGTGGTATCATCTCATTCGTTTCATGCATGTCATGTTGTGTGTTTTCCCATTCAATTGCAACCATTGTGTGTGACAGACATGGGTTCATTAGCTTCATGAACATTGGGGGTGTAACATGTGATTTCCATTTCCATGTGGGTGAATGGGTTACTTGGTAGGGCTTTTTGGCTGTGGAGGCTGACCATTACGCACATGATTGGGGATTGTGAGGACCTGGTGGGGGCTGCCCATGGTGGCAGGGGGGTGGGGGTGGTGGGAGACATGAGTGGGGGCCTGGTGGAGGCTGCCCCTGCACTGCTGGGGGGTGGGGGTGGTGGGAGACATGGGTGGGGGCCTGGTGGGGGCTGCCCCTGGTGGCTGGGGGGTGGGGGTGGTGGGAGACATGAGTGGGGGCCTGGTGGAGGCTGCCCCTGCACTGCTGGGGGGTGGGGGTGGTGGGAGACATGAGTGGGGGCCTGGTGGAGGCTGCCCCTGCACTGCTGCGGGGTCGGGGTGGTGGGAGACATGAGTGGGGGCCTGGTGGAGGCTGCCCCTGCACTGCTGGGGGGTGGGGGTGGTGGGAGACATGAGTGGGGGCCTGGTGGGGGCTGCCCATGGTGGCAGGGGGGTGGGGGTGGTGGGAGACATGAGTGGGGGCCTGGTGGAGGGTGCCCCTGCACTGCTGGGGGGTGGGGGTGCAGGGGGACATGAGTGGGGGCCTGGTGGGGGCTGCCCCTGGTGGCTGGGGGGTGGGGGTGGTGGGAGACATGAGTGGGGGCCTGGTGGAGGCTGCCCCTGCACTGCTGGGGGGTGGGGGTGGTGGGAGACATGAGTGGGGGCCTGGTGGGGGCTGCCCATGGTGGCAGGGTGGTGGGGGTGGTGGGAGACATGAGTGGGGGCCTGGTGGAGGGTGCCCCTGCACTGCTGGGGGGTGGGGGTGCAGGGGGACATGAGTGGGGGCCTGGTGGAGGGTGACCCTGGATGCTGGGGGGTGGGGTGGTGTGAGACATGAGTGGGGGCCTGGTGGAGGCTGCCCAAGCACTGCTGGGGGGTGGGGGTGGTGGGAGACATGAGTGGGTGCCTGGTGGAGGGTGACCCTGGATGCTGGGGGGTGGGGGTGCAGGGGGACATGAGTGGGGGCCTGCTGGAGGCTGCCCCTGGTGGCTGGGGAATGGGGGTGGTGGGAGACATGAGTTGGGGCCTGGTGGAGGCTGCCCCTGCACTGCTGGGGGGTGGGGGTGGTGGGAGACATGAGTGGGGGCCTGGTGGAGGCTGCCCCTGCACTGCTGGGGGGTGGGGGTGGTGGGAGACATGAGTGGGGGCCTGGTGGAGGCTGCCCCTGCACTGCTGGGGCGTGGGGGTGGTGGGAGACATGAGTGGGGGCCTGGTGGAGGCTGCCCCTGCACTGCTGGGGGGTGGGGGTGGTGGGAGACATGAGTGGGGGCCTGGTGGAGGGTGACCCTGGATGCTGGGGGGTGGGGGTGGTGGGAGACATGAGTGGGGGCCTGGTGGAGGCTGCCCCTGCACTGCTGGGGGGTGGGGGTGGTGGGAGACATGGGTGGGGGCCTGGTGGAGGGTGACCCTGCACTGCTGGGGGGTGGGGGTGGTGGGAGACATGAGTGGTGGCCTGGTGGAGGGTGACCCTGGATGCTGGGGGGTGGGGGTGTTGGGAGACATGAGTGGGGGCCTGGTGGAGGGTGACCCTGGATGCTGGGGGGTGGGGGTGGTGGGAGACATGAGTGGGTGCCTGGTGGAGGCTGCCCCTGCACTGCTAGGGGGTGGGGGTGGTGGGAGACATGAGTGGGGGCCTGGTGGAGGCTGCCCCTGCACTTCTGGGGGGTGGGGGTGGTGGGAGACATGGGTGGGGGCCTGGTGGAGGGTGACCCTGCACTGCTGGGGGGTGGGAGTGGTGGGAGACATGAGTGGGGGCTGGTGGAGGGTGACCCTGGATGCTGCGGGGTGGGGGTGGTGGGAGACATGGGTGGGGGCCTGGTGGGGGCTGCCCCTGGTGGCTGGGGGGTGGGGGTGGTGGGAGACATGAGTAGGGGCCTGGTGGAGGCTGCCCCTGCACTGCTGGGGGGTGGGGTGGTGGGAGACATGGGTGGGGGCCTGGTGGAGGCTGCCCCTGGTGGCTGGGGGGTGGGGGTGGTGGGAGACATGAGTGGGTGCCTGGTGGAGGGTGACCCTGGATGCTGGGGGGTGGGGGTGGTGGGAGACATGAGTGGGGGCCTGGTGGAGGCTGCTCCTGCACTTCTGGGGGGTGGGGGTGGTGGGAGACATGAGTGGGGGCCTGGTGGAAGGTGACCCTGGATGCTGGGGGGTGGGGGTGGTGGGAGACATGAGTGGGGGCCTGGTGGAGGCTGCCCCTGCACTGCTGGGGGGTGGGGGTGGTGGGAGACATGGGTGGGGGCCTGGTGGAGGGTGACCCTGCACTGCTGGGGCGTGGGGGTAGTGGGAGACATGAGTGGGGGCCTGGTGGAGGGTGACCCTGGATGCTGGGGGGTGGGGGTGGTGGGAGACATGAGTGGGGGCCTGGTGGAGGGAGACCCCGGATGCTGGGGGGTGGGGGTGGTGGGAGACATGAGTGGGTGCCTGGTGGAGGCTGCCCCTGCACTGCTGGGGGGTGGGGTGGTGGGAGACATGAGTGGGGGCCTGGTGGAGGCTGCCCCTGCACTGCTGGGGGGTGGGGGTGGTGGGAGGCATGGGTGGGGGCCTGGTGGGGGCTGCCCCTGGTGGCTGGGGGGTGGGGGTGGTGGGAGACATGAGTGGGGGCCTGGTGGAGGCTGCCCCTGCACTGCTGGGGGGTGGGGGTGGTGGGAGACATGGGTGGGGGCCTGGTGGAGGCTGCCCCTGGTGGCTGGGGGGTGGGGGTGGTGGGAGACATGAGTGGGTGCCTGGTGGAGGGTGACCCTGGATGCTGGGGGGTGGGGGTGGTGGGAGACATGAGTGGGGGCCTGGTGGAGGCTGCCCCTGCACTGCTGGGGGGTGGGGGTGGTGGGAGACATGGGTGGGGGCCTGGTGGGGGCTGCCCCTGGTGGCTGGGGGGTGGGGGTGGTGGGAGACATGAGTGGGGGCCTGGTGGAGGATGCCCATGGTGGCAGGGGGGTGGGGGTGCAGGGGGACATGAGCGGGGGCCTGCTGGAGGCTGCCCCTGGTGGCTGGGGGGTGGGGGTGCTGGGAGACATGAGTGGGGGCCTGGTGGAGTCTGCCCATGGTGGCAGGGGGGTGGGGGTGGTGGGAGACATGAGTGGGGGCCTGGTGGAGGCTGCCCCTGCACTGCTGGGGGGTGGGGGTGGTGGGAGACATGGGTGGGGGCCTGGTGGAGGCTGCCCCTGGTGGCTGGGGGCTGGGGGTGGTGGGAGACATGAGTGGGTGCCTGGTGGAGGGTGACCCTGGATGCTGGGGGGTGGGGGTGGTGGGAGACATGAGTGGGGGCCTGGTGGAGGCTGCCCCTGGTGGCTGGGGGGTGGGGGTGGTGGGAGACATGGGTGGGGGCCTGCTGGCAGGTGCCCCACAGTGCTGGGGGGTGGGGGTGGTGGGAGACATGCATTGTTGATCAGTAGTGCAAGGTGACATGTGGGTTGGCTGGGGGGCATGCCCATGGTGGATGGGCTGCCTGCGGGACATGAGCAGGGGTGCAGGGTAGTCCCCCGTGGTGTGGGCTGCCTGCAGGGGCTGTGGAGGTTGTGGAGCGTACACCTGGGAGGACCCACACGGCCAATTCACGTGTAGTACTCCCCAGAACCCCTGAAATACACATTCCCTGCTGGTATCGCGTGTGCAACTTCCCGCGCACCCCTGAAATACACGTACCCTGCTCGCACTGGGACAATCGCGTGTGGAACTTCCCGCGCACCCCTGAAATACACGTACCCTGCTCGCACTGGGACTATCGCGTGTGGAACTTCCCGCGCACCCCTGAAATACACGTACCCTGCTCGCATTGGGCCAATCGCGTGTGGAACTTCCCGCGCACCCCTGAAATACACGTACCCTGATGAAATCGCGTGTGGAACTTCCCGCGCACCCATGGAATACACGTACCCTGCTCGCACTGGCCCATACGCGTGTGTAACTTCCCGCGCACCCCTGAAATACACGTACCCTGATGGAATCGCGTGTGGAACTTCCCGCGCACCCATGTAATACACGTACCCTGCTCGCACTGGCCCATTCGTGTGTGGAACTTCCCGCGCACCCCTGAAATGCACGTACCCTGCAGAAATCGCGTGTGGAACTTGCCGCGCACCCCTGAAATACACGTACCCTGCTGAAATCGCGTGTGCAACTTCCCGCGCACCCCTGAAATTCACGTACCCTGCTTGCACGGGGCCAGTCGCGTGTGGAACTTCCCGCGCACCCCTGCAATACACGTTCCCCGCTTGGCGTTTGCTGTTTGCCAGCCCGGTGAACTGGTCCAGGGTTAGCGCAGCCCTTTGCGATGATTTAGCGATTTTGATGGCTTTTCCTTGCGCAAGGGCGTTCTTGGGGGCGTTACTGGCGCTGCTGCAGGGTCGCTGCGATTCTCTGCGCCACGGCTGGTTTGGAAGCCTGAAATCCATGAATACGCTGTGCGCGGAAATCGGTTTTAGCGCACATGCCTGGCGCAGTCAATCGCACGCGGACACTCTGCGCCAGCCGCTTGCGACACTTTTCTGCGAAATTCTATGAATTACCCTCTGTATGTGTTGTCAGGATTGCTTGTTGCGTTTCTATGCAGCACTAACATTTTTAAACACAATTGGTCTGTGCTGTGGAGGTAAATAGTGTTAACAATTGGTGGCAATTGAAATAGAATATTCATTGGTACATTTGCATAGCATCTTACCCCACTTTCATTTGTAAATTTGAGTGGGCCAGCAAGTTCTGTATCTGAGTGCATTTTTTTGTTTTTTCTGTTGCTTCTTTGCCGATGTGCCTGGTTTACATTCCCTAATAGGTTTTTCTATGTTTACGTCATTTGATGAAACTTTAGCTTCTTTTCTTTTTTTTGCGGAATTTCCTGTTGCATTTTGTTGCATTTCTGTTTCATTTACTATTCTTTTGCCACGTTTCACTTTATCTGGGACAGGGTATTGTTTCAGATGAGGGGTGTACAGTGAACGCAATCTATTGTATTCTAGAATGCAAGGAATATCAGCTTTGACTTTTCTTGAATCAAAGTTTATTAGCATTAGACCGTCAAGTGTACGTAAACGTGATAATGCTACGTAGCTCATGCCTTCCTTAAACACTGTCTTTCCTATATCTATCATTGCTTTCTCTAGGGTAAGACCTTGGGATTTATGAATGGTAACTGCATATGCAAGAGTTAGAGAAAATTGCTCTCTGCGTACATACATGTCTTTGAAGAGAAGGAATCAAGCCATTGAGCGCCCTATCCTTTTTACTTCTGAAACTTTATCAAAGCGAATATTGACAAACTGAATGCTGCTATCACGTGGGTATGATTGAAAGCCAACAATTGTGCCCAGTGCTCCATTAACTAGCCCTTGCTCTACGTCCAGGTTACGTTTAAGTATTACTCTACAATTTAATGATAATTTCAATACTTTTACCAACCCAGCTGTGTTGGAGATTGAATTTTCTAAACTATTTAGTCTTGTTGTGGCTTGCTCACACATGGGTACTGTCAAACCATGTACGTCTAGTTTGTCTGTGGCATTAATTTCTATTATTGCTTGCATTTCTTTCTTTAACATTGTTTCATTGAATTTGAAACAGCTTGCAAGAGTTGGCATTAAGGCCATGCAATTGACATTTGTGTGCGCTATTTGTTCCATAACATCAGTTGCACATGCATTATCGCCACAAAGTGCATGTATATGCCGCTTTTTCAATACAGCTTGTGCTTTTTTGCGGTAATACACCAACTCTAATACTTTTCAAGATGTTGGCATAAGTGAGATCTGCAGATTGCCGCATGTTCTCAGTTAATTCTCTGTATTGAAAATGTTGCCAAAAGTTAACATTACCTATTCTACCAACAGTTTTCCGGCAGAGTTTGTGGCCTAAGGTTTTAAAAATCAGTTCACCTCTTATGGGTGTCAATTGTAGATGATCTCTGAAGACAATAATGTGTTTCCCTGCAAAGAGTTCTTCGTTACTACTTTTAAGTACTTCTTGCAATCTGAGATGAATCAAAGCCAACCTTAGATTGGAGACCATGCTCACTTCATCTAATAGTAGCATTTTCATTTGTTTCAATACTCTACGTAATTCAATTGCAGCTTCTGCAGAAAGTTTGCAGTAGTCTAATTTATTTTGATGCTCTACTGGAAGCAGTAGAATCGGTGTAAAGTCACACCGGCTATGTTGTAGGCAGCTAAACCTGTGGGGGCTGTTACAACAGCTGACAGTTTGTAGTTTGTCAATTGTTGAAAGAACTTGCTGATAATTTTGATTAAGAATGTCATCCCTGATCCAGCTTCACCACTGACGTACAGCAGTATAGGTTTGTTGTACAGTTAAGTCCTCTGTATCTTCTTGGTACTGATACATGGTGTTTTCTACTTCTGCCATAGCAACTTCAGCCTCATTTGCTATTAGTGGTTGTCCTAATGGTTCTTGACTTCCTGTTACAGAAGGTTGACTACTGTCGGAAGAGTCTTTGGGCCTCATCACGAGTTGGGCTGTAGCCCTTAAATATGGTGGTAACTGTATAACCGCCACATTTAAGGGCTCGCCCTATCATGAGTTGGGCGCTAAATTGGCTGTTTTACCTCCAGCTTTTTTCTGGAGGTGAAAATCCCTGTTTTTGGCGGTATTAGAGCCGGCTGTATTAGCCTGCATTATTAGCACCGAAAATACCCCATTGGATCCAATGGACCCAATCAGGAATGGGGATTTACCGTTAAGGCCCAACCTGTGATCCAGTGCTAATACCACTGGGCCGGTCGGTGCTAGGGCTATTACAGTTGGCGGTATTACAGCCGGGAAAACAGTCCAACACGTGATGAGGCCCTTTATCTAGTTGGGCCTGAATTTCCTCTTCCTGTTGCTGCTCATTGTGTAACATTGTTTTGTACTGCGTAAAGTTAACATCGGTGATAGTGCTTTGATTTGTTTTGAAAGCATCTTCATAGCACTCATAATTATCTAGTATGTCTTCCTCTTTTCTCCATGGTTTGAAAAGTTGTAACAGAGACATGTAATATAGTTCTTTCTTTTGAGTTTTTAATGACAATTTCACATGATTAAGCTTTGTTTGTTAAGTTTCACTAAGCTCCCTTCACAATCGGTCGCTCTATAGCGACGTTTGCTTTCATCAGGTTTTACATTATTTTTGTATGCAAGGTTTTGAGCTATGTGGTATAGACACATGCTTTCCAGAGTGGTACTCCTGTTCGGATAGTATGGGCCTCATCACGACCCAGGCGGTAAGTTACCGCCTGGGCCGTGACTTTACCACCATGGCGTAAACTACGTTTACGCCATGGTGGTTGGCGGACTTACCGCCCCATTCCGACCTTGGCGGGGCGGTAAGTCCCCAATCCCCATTTACCCTTCCCCATTCCCATTTTTGCCCCATAGGGCATAATGGGAGTGGGGAAGGCGTTAATTACGCCACCGTAAATTACGGTGGCGTAATTAACTCCATGGTCCCTTAGCGCCATGGATTTTAACACCTGCTAAAAGCGTCAAGACTGAGCCATACTATGTTTTCTGATTTTCCATACAAAGCATTTTAGGCTGTACAATTTCTGTGATCATGTTTTGTCTGATGCTAGGTCATTGCAGAGGTCTTGAAGCTCTGTTTTTTCTGCTTTTGTTATGTAGGCTGTAACATATCGTGCAACAGCAGTTGAATTGTCTGCAATGTACTGCACATCTATGTTTGCATTCCATAATAGGGCAATGATTGAATTGTAATCATTGATATATTTTGATTCTTCCCTTCTTTTTATTTAATACGTGTTTTTAGGTGATTTACCTTTAACACTATGCCGAACTGAAGACATGAAGTTGTTTACTTCACCTGTTTCTGTAACTGGTCTAGGGGAACCAAAGCGGCATTTAGTGTAGTATTTCTCTTTGTTTTTGTATTTTCGGTGACAATATTTGCCACATTTGTGTCTTTGAAATTGTAAAATCTGCCCATGCACCTCACTATGGGCCTCATTAGGACCCAGGCGGTAAGGGGTTTACGGCGGCGTAAACAGCGCCGACTCTTACCGCCTGATTCCGAGGTCCCTTAGCGCCATGGAGGTTTTAACACCTGCTTCAGGTGTTAAAATCCATGGCGCTAAGGGACCTTGTTGTTAATTACGCCACCGTAATTTACGGTGGCGTAATTAACGCCTTCCCCACTCCCATTATGCCCGATGGGGCAGAAATGGGAATGGGGAAGGGTAAATGGGTTAATGGGGACTTACCGCCCCACTCACCTCGGAATGGGGCGGTAAGTCCGCCAACCACCATGGCGTAAACGTAGTTTACGCCATGGTGGTAAAGGTACGACCCAGGCGGTAACTTACCGCCTGGGTCGTAATGAGGCCCTATGTGTCTTGTTAGGGGATTTCACATGTGACATATTTTTGGATAAACTGCAAAACAGTGCTATCACTGTTGTGCCCAAATTTCGGAGCACCTTTGATCCATAACAGCATGTGAATATGTGGTGCTCCTCTCGCTTGATATTCTTTTCTCCAAAAGAAGTGTTGCACTTCTCCAAGGGGAGGAACAGTTTTATTGCAAATAAAGTGTAGCATTGCAATGAAACGATGATGGAAATATCTTGAGACATTAACTGGATCTAGAGAGCAAAGTTCTCCAGGTGTTAATATATCTATGTTGTTTTTGTTGCTGTTTGCTATGCATAGGAACTCATGTAAATCTTCCAATGCATATTCTGCACAAGTTAGCGTAACGAACCAAGTTGGTGATCCAAGGTTTCTGATCATGCAACGCACGTCTCTGTGCCGTCTGAACCAGTATTCCTTTGTACCATGCATGTTTGCAAACAAATTTGTTATACTTGATTGTAAAACCTCATCTTTTTCTTGTACTTTTTGTATTAACTGCGTAGCTGACATATTTAGAAAGTGCGTTCCAGATTTAAGAATGTGTGCAACTCCATAACATAGTGTTGCTAATTCACTTTCATAGAGTAGGTGGAATATGTATTCCACATTTTGCCTAAATCTGGGTTCTTGCGAATACATTCATAATGAGCGGTATTCTGATGCCCCAATCTGAGTGGGTCTATCATCGTATCTCCCACCTTTGCCAGTAGGAAATAGCAGTGGAAAAGCATGTGCTTCTATACTTTTTTCCCAAATACTCATTGGTGACCCTTTAGTTTGTCGCATTTGGTAAGTTTCTAGTGCATTATCTAAGCTTTCATTGGAATGCAATGGATGAATTGTGTAATGGTCCAAAAGAGTGTATACTGTAGCTGGATCCAGACGTTTGAATTGCCCAGTTTCTGATGGCTCTTGAATTATTTCGGTTGTTTGCCTTAAGCTTTCATCAATATTTTTATTTCCTTGTAGTACTCATTGTTATCTTTTAGATATTGCAATGCTTGTGTAACTTTGTGTAAGTCTACTAATTGTTGCCAATTTTTTTATCCTTTGTTGGTACTCCATTTACCAAGACTATTAAAGAATGGTCTATTGAACTTTCCACTCCTAGAGTGTGCACATTTTCCATTAGATCTAATGGCAAGTAAACTACTTTGCCACAAATTCCTTTCACCAATTCAGACGAAGGTAAATTTGCTGTTTTTGGATGAAGGCGTATAATTGCTTGAAATGGGTGAACTGTTTGAATTATCATGCTCTCATACAAATTGAGCTGTTGCAGGATTTCTGGTAATGGAAACAATTCCAAATTATTTGTAATTGCACGTGAAGGAGTGTGGTTGTTGTCTAATTTTGCAGTACAGTAACTGCAACATATTAGGCGTTCAGTTATTTCATATTTGCTTTCAGCTAAAAGGTACAAAGCTAATTCAAACCATTTAGAGTCTTCATTGTTTTCTATTTTGTATGCTATGTCCACATTTTGTGTGTTCCTTTTGTAAAAATGTTCTGCGGCAAAATACACACACATGGTTTGGTACTTCAGCCGATGACCTTTTACATTTTAGTATTTCTTTTCTGTATGTGTGTAATAGAAGGTTGCTATGTGCAGAATTGTCACTACTATGCTCTAAAACTGTTGCATTTTCTACGTGGCTTTCACTTCCAAAATACTTTTTCTGAATACGATCCATTTCTTCTTGTAAGTATTTGGGTGTACCATGCAGAAGAGTGGTATTTAAATTGCCTAATTCTGAAGCTGGACTTTTTGCACAGTATATTTTATACACTGACAGGCCGATTCATGGAATTAATGTGTGCCGAAAAAATGGCGCACGCGTGCGAAAACGTGCGATTCGCAGTGAAATAGCGAAAAACGCAGTGCAAGTGCGATTATTGCACAGAAAACATCGCACATCAATTCAGGGAAGTCCGTGCACGCGCAAAATGTGGGATGGGCGCTGAAAAAGTGCGCGGCGCACGCTGGCCCATGCTGGCGCACAGGTCATCGAACGCCGTGCGATAAGGCCACAGCGAATTCGCACATAGCGCGGCGCACATAACAAAAGTAGGCGTAACACGGGGCGTCACACGCAGAATGGGGAACAACTCGTGAAAATGTGGGCATCACGGGGGAAGTACAGGAGGCAAGTGCGCAGAACGCCCACACACTCGCCTACAACACGTATTCATGGAATCGAATAGGGAAAAACAGTGCACGGCCAAAGACACGCACAGGCCCATACATATCCGCCACACAAAAGCAGGCGGTAGCGTCCCTGCACAGGAAAAAATGTGCGCCAAAGTTCTACACGCGCGAGAAGGCCCACACGCGATCGGGCCTGTGTGAGCGTGTGCGTGTATTCCAGAGGTGCGCGAGAAGTTTCACACGCGATCGGGCCTGGGGGAGCGTGTGCGTGTATTTCAGAGGTGCGCGAGAAGTTCCAAACGCGATCGGGCCTGGGGGAGCGTGTGCGTGTATTTCAGAGGTGCGTGAGAAGTTTCACATGCGATCGGGCCTGGGGGAGCGTGTGTGTGTATTCCAGAGGTGTGCGACAAGTTTCTCACACGCGATTGGCCTGGGCGTGTGTATTTCAGGGGTGCGCGAGAAGTTCCACACGCGATTGGCCTGGGCGCATGTATTTCAGTGGTGAGCGAGAAGTTCCACACGCGATTGGCCTGTGCGCGTGTGCGTGTATTTCAGAGGTGCGCGAGAAGTTCCACACGCGATCGGTCCTGGTGGAGCGTGTGCGTGTATTTCAGAGGTACGCAAGAAGTTTCACATGCGATCGGGCCTGGGGGAGCGTGTGCGTGTATTCCAGAGGTGCGGGAGAAGTTTCTCACACGCGATTGGCCTGGGCGCGTGTATTTCAGGGGTGCGCGAGAAGTTCCACACGCGATTGGCCTGGGCGCGTGTATTTCAGGGGTGCGCGAGAAGTTCCACACGCGATTGGCATGGGCGCATGTGCGTGTATTTCAGAGGTGTGCGAGAAGTTCCACACGCGATCGGGCCTGGGGGAGCGTGTACGTATATTTCCGAGGTGCGCGTTAAGTTTCTCACACGCGATTGGCCTGGGCGCGTGTATTTCAGGGGTGCGCGAGAAGTTCCACACGCGATTGGCCTGGGCGCGTGTATTTCAGGGGTGCGCGAGAAGTTTCACACGCGATTGGCCTGGGCGCATGTATTTCCGAGGTGCGCGAGAAGTTTCACACGTGATTGGCCTGGGAGCATGTATTTCAGAGGTGCGCGAGAAGTTTCACACGCGATTGGCCTGGGCGCGTGTATTTCACGGGCTCGCAGGTGTTTTTACACGCGATCGGGCCTGAGGGAGCGGGGTACGTGTATTTCAGGGGCTCGCGGGTGTTTTTACACGCGATCGGGCCTGGGGGAGCGGGGTACGTGTATTTCAGGGGCTCGCAGGTGGTTTTACACGCGATCTGGCCTGGTGGAGCGGGGTATGTGTATTTCAGGGGCTCACAGGTGTTTTTACACGCGATCGGGCCTGGGGGAGTGGGGTACGTGTATTTCAGGGGCTCGCGGGTGGTTTTACACGCGATCGGGCCTGGGGGAGCGGCGTACGTGTATTTAAGGGGCTCGCGGGTGGTTGTACCACTCACCGTCTGCCTTGCGTGTAGAAGAACGTGTAGCCAACACCCATCTTCTGTGAAGTAATAGCGTGTGAACCCCAACGCCTGCAAAACACACACACCGCACCCCACGAAAAGCAACACCCGTGCGCGATACATTACAGACACGCATACGCGCTAGGGGCCTTTGGTCCAATGGAATCTTCGCGCTAAGGGCCTTTCCTCGATTCACACGCTGACGTGCAGAATTTTCACGTGCCAAATCACTCTGTTTCAAGCTGGCCATGCGTAAGCACACGGAAGACCACGCTCCTGCCCAAAAGGCCGAATTACTGCCCCGAGCAGCCTCCCACGAGCCATCTGCTGCTGCCTGCCTGACTGCTGCCACCGTGCCCTGCCATTTGGTGCCTGCACATCAGCCATCTGCAGGGGTCCAGTTGCTGTGTCCACCCCTGCTGGAACAGAACACTCCCGACTGGGATACCATCGCTCCACAGCCCAGCCCCAGGACCCAGTTGCCCACCCACACCTGCCTCGGGGGACGCCATGTCGGGGTAAACACCATCCGAGACCACTGGCGACCCCCAGCCAGAGGGGCAGAGGGCCACCAGCTTCAGTCAGAAGGAAGTTGGTGTCTGGTGGAGCTTGTCCTGAGGCATTATGATGCCCTCTTCGGATCACCACGCGCCGACAAGGAAGGACGGGACAGAATCTGGGACGACTTTGTGGTTGCCATCAACGCGGAGGGGGTGCCAACCCGCAACATCAAGCAAGTCAAGAAGCGCTGGAGGACTTCAGGTCCAGGACCATCATAAAGGCCCGGCGCCTCGTGGAGGGGGGCCGGGGCAGCATGAGTACCATCCAGCTGAGGGTCCTGGAACGCGTACGCCCAGCGTTCCATGCCCAGATCCTTGAGAGGCAGACCCCTCTGGAGTCGAGCGGTAAGTGGCCAAGCATTGCTGTGTGAGACAGGGCATGTTGCAGCGTGCTGGTTGTCTGATACTTGCCTGTATGTGTGACATAGGCCATGTACGCGTGTGTGTGTGCAGGGACATCATGGTCATGCATGTGAGACCAGTAATGTGTGAAGCACACGGTTGGTGTATGTGTTTAAATGTAACATGGGGAGCCCTATGCGAATGGACACATGAGAGCATGCCAGTCTCTGTTCCTGGACATGGGTGTGGGTGAGGGATGGGTGCTGATGCCATGTACATGTATGGTGTCCATGTCTGTGTTTCTGACCTGCGTGTCTGTGACTTGTGGATGCCATGGATGCATGACACATGTCTGTGACAATGTTCAGATTCACTGATGCAGCCTAGTTATCCTTGCATCCACTGTGTCTGGGGTGTACAAGTCCAGATGGATGAAAGTACGTTGAAGTGTGTGCATGTGATAGGCATGACCCATGATGCATGTGAGTCCAAAAACAACATTGTATGCTTCAAGAGTCCCTTGGACATGTTTGCTTATGTCCATAGCATGCGCCATGCCTGTTACTGCATGTGTTTTGCCTGCACTGACCCATGTGTTGTGGAGGGACATGATGGAAGTGATTTTTGACAGTGCCACTCATCTGCTATTGCTTCCTGTCTAGGGGACTATTGTACAGTACCCTGATGCTTGTGTTCTATGTCTCCCTCCACACAGCGCAAAGTGAAGAAGAGGGCGGAGACGGCGCTGTGGAGCTAAGCGGCGGGGATGCCCCCACGGCTGCAGCGGAAGGGGTGGGTGAGCCCCCACAGGGGCTTGCAATGGCGGAAGACGGTGTGGAGCCATCCAGGTTGGTGGTTTCCACAGAGGAGGAGGAGGCCGCTACTGAGCCGCACATGGGGCCTGGTGGGGGCATCCCTGCTGGTGCAAGTGGTGCAGTCCAGGGGCAGGGGCAGGAGGCAGCACAGGTGGCCGTGGAGGTGCCTGTGCATGTCACTGTCCCTGACACTCTGACTGCACCACCATGCACGAGCAGGGATGCCCCATCCCAGGCCCGTCCGCAGGTAGGGGGGATGTCCATGTCATCTGACTCCCCTCCACCTGCAGACGAGGGGACCCCTGGCTGTATGGAGAAGGTCCTGATTGGTGTCGCGTTGCGCACGGCTGTCATTCGTGATGAGGTGCGTGCTTCCTGGGGGGAGCACGCACATCATCACGAAGAGCACCGTGCCAACGTGGCCCAGTTGGGAGCGGTCATGGTCGGGGGTCTCGTACATGTGTCGGGCACTCTGGCGACCCTCTCCTCCTCTGTGGAGGCTATGCACCAGTCGTACTCCATGCCGTCTTCCGGCCCAGATGCCACCAGGGCCCCCTGTGGACCTGCCCGGACCAATGCAGCCACCTCGGTGGGGATCCCATCCCTACCACAGTCGGGAGTCGGAGGTCCAGCAGGGGTGGACACATCAGCAACTGGACCCCAGCAGATGGAGGATGTGACGGCATCATCGGGCAGGGCCCGTGCACGACGGCGTCGGTGGTTTCCATCAGCCTGGATGCCGTTGTGCTGGCACAGGCAGTTGCGTCGGAGGCAGCGGCAGGCTCGACGTGGGAGGCATCATGGCTCGGGGCCATCAACATCAGGGGTGCAGGCATCGGCCGGAGGGCAGGAGAACCCTGGAATGGGAGTGGATTCCATGTGGGAGCGGTTGGGCCAGCAGATAGGTGCGGAGCTGCAGCGGGCAGAGGAGGAACGGCTCACAATGGTCAGGGCGGAGAACTCCATGCGGAGGGCGCTGAGGCGGGCTGAGTGCCTCGAGGGTCTTTGCAGGGAGTTGGAGCTGGACACTGCATTATCCCTGCGGGACCTCGGGGCCAAGGAACATGCCCGCCTCCAAGCCATTGAACAGGAGTTCGATGATGCCCTGGCCCAGGAACACAACCAGTGAGCCGTCGGACTAGCCCGCTGCCCTTGTAAATAGTTATGTAGTTAGTGTTAGGTTTCCTTTGCTTTTTTATTTATTTTGGACCTTTCGGACAATGGGCCACATTTTTGTATATAGTTTTATTTTATTAGGTAGTATTTTTATGTAGGTTTCATTTCTTCAGTTGGGATCATGGACCCTGGTTTGTTTATCTGTATATTTGACTGTTGGATTTTTTTATTTTTTTTTGGATTTACCCATGGAGCAATGGTTTTCGGTTTTGTTTTTACCTTGGATTTACTTCCTTGAACTGTGACTTTGGACACCTTTCCTTTGGATTATGATTTGTCGTTTTTCATTATTTTACAGACATGCTGCATTTGGTTTTTGATTCCCATTGTCATTTGTTTATTTTTAATTCCATTTATGCTGTTTTTAATACATTTTTTCCATCAAACTTCAATGTGTAGTATCATCTCATTGGTATCATGCATATCATGATATGGGTTTTGAGATTCACTGACACCCATTGGGTGTATGTGTGTCATGATCTCTGCTTCCAAAAGGTCAGAGTTTTCCCAACTCCCTTGGAAGCAGATCCATAACCCAGGTTCCGAGTGCCAACCAGTCCCAATTGGGACCTTTTGGACCCAGTCCTGGCGCCAGTGGCACCAGGCTCATAAATATGCCCAGTCCCAGCGCTGGAAGTGCCGGGCTCATAATGCTTGGGTGGACTTACCTGCAGCAGACCATGCTGCTTACTTGCCTGCCAGTTGAGCCTCTGATCCTCTTCTGTTTGGAACTACTTTTCCTGTTGGGTGGGGCAGGAGCCACTCCCTAGATTCAGAACACTGGAACTCTTCTGGAAAGCAGGAACTCTTTTCTTACCTAGGCGTGGCTGTGGAAGGAGACACCTAAGCACTACAGGAGGCTATTTAAACCACACCCGATGGATGAATCTTGCTTTGCGTTATTCTGCATCCTCTGCAGCAGAACGCTCATCGTGTCTTCTGCATCTGATCCTGGGCCTAAGGAAAAAGGCTTACCATCCTGAATCCAGTCTTCAGCAACACCTATAAAGACAAGAAAGAACAGGTTAGCATTACGATCTTCAGTGACAGCTCTTCACTTACCTGGTCCATCGGCTGTCACCAAGCCTCGCGCTGCATTCTGGCATCTGAAAGACAAAGGCTTACCTACTCTTCGTGCGCTCCGGAGGTCTTCACACTGCATTCCGGCATCTGAAAGACAAAAGCTTACCAACTCTTCGCACGCTCCGGAGGCCTTCGGCGCTGCATCCCGCATCTGAAAGACAAAACAAGGTGCGTTTAAAGACATTGGGGAACTTTAATACTCACGTGCCATTACTCCTTTCCACATCTAACCCAGTGGGTATTCCGGCACCCTGCAGCCGCTCCGAACTTGTACCTGCAAAATAAAAAGACAGTTAGAGCGCATCGTGAAGCAGGCAACAAGCGCTTACTTACGTGCTTCCAGGCGCTTCTATTCATCACACGGGCTCCATCTTCAACTCACTTCAGCCCGTCATCCGCCATCGCCGGAACCCTGCAAAACAAGAGACATCATTACTAAAGACTTTAAAGACATTAGAATTACTCGAAACTTACCGTTCGTGCAGTAAACGACGGACAGCAGTCCTCTGAAGTCAAGAGGCCTGCTCCCCTTATCCAGTGAAGAAACTGGTTACAGCACCCTGCCCCGAGGCAGATGGAGAGCACAGCGTTCACTTACCTAAGGTGAGAGCGTTAACCTTTGGGGTTCTACAGGAGAAGAGAAAGGGAAGAAGAGAGAGACATTCAATAACCCAGTTCCTTAATCCCATATTTTCTATCTGCAGACATCTTACCCTTCGAGTCAGACATACAGTGCACAGAGGTCCAGCCCAAAGAGCCAGCCGTGTGTTACACATCACCTTTGAAGATACGGTATATGCCCAGTCAAGACCGGCGCCTCTACGGGAATCAGGTGAGCGTTACAATGTGAGGGCCATGTGTTCATTTCCAAACTTGCTATTGGGGTTCTATCATGTCATTGCCATTTCTAAGTGGGTGGATGCAATACTCGAGTGGGTGTTTTGCATTTGGAGGCTGACCATACGGGCCAGGGATCTAGATTGTGATGACATGTTGGCTGGGGGACATGTGTGGGGGCCTGCTGGCAGGTGCCCCGCAATGCTGGGGGGTGGGGGTGCAGGGGGACATGAGTGGGACATGAGTGGGGGCCTGCTGGCAGGTGCCCCGCAATGCTGGGGGGTGGGGGTGCAGGGGGACATGAGTGGGACATGAGTGGGGGCCTGCTGGCAGGTGCCCCGCAATGCTGGGGGGTGGGGGTGCAGGGGGACATGAGTGGGACATGAGTGGGGGCCTGCTGGCAGGTGCCCCGCAATGCTGGGGGGTGGGGGTGCAGGGGGACATGAGTGGGACATGAGTGGGGGCCTGCTGGCAGGTGCCCTGCAATGCTGGGGGGTGGGGGTGCAGGGGGACATGAGTGGGGGCCTGCTGGCAGGTGCCCCGCAATGCTGGGGGTGGGGGTGCAAGGGGACATGAGTTGGTGATCAGTAGTGCAAGGAGACATGTGCCTTTGCTGGGGGGCATGCCCATGTTGGGTGGGCTGCCTGCGGGACATGACCAGGGATGCAGGGTAGTCCCCTGTGGTGTGGGCTGCCTGCAGGGGCCGTGGAGGGTGTACAGGGGACACCTGGGAGGACCCACACTGCCAAATCACATGTAGGACTCATCGGCACCCCTGAAATACATGTACCCTGCTGAAATCGTGTGTGAAAATTCTTGCGCACCCCTGAAATACACGTACCCTGCTGAAATCGCGTGTGAAAATTCTTGCGCACCCCTGAAATACACGTACCCTGCTGAAATCGCGTGTGGAACTTCTTGCGCACCTCTGAAATACACGCGCCCAGGCCAATCGCATGTGGAACTTCTCGCGCACCTCTGAAATACACGCGCCCAGGCCAATCGCGTGTGGAACTTCTCGCGCACCTCTGAAATACATGCACACGCTCCCCCAGGCCCGATCACGTGTGGAACTTCTCGCGCACCCCTGAAATACACGCGCACAGGCCAATCACGTGTGAAACTTCTCGCGCACCTCTGGAAAACACGCGCCCATGCCAATCGCATGTGGAACTTCTCGCGCACCTCTGAAATACACGTACACGCTCCCCCAGGCCCGATCGCGTGTGGAACTTCTCGTGCACCTCTGAAATACACGCACCCAGGCCAATCGCGTGTGGAACTTCTCGCACACCTCTGAAATACACGCGCCCAGGCCAATTGCGTGTGGAACTTCTCGCGCACCCCTGAAATACACGCACACGCTCCCCCAGGCCTGATCGCGTATGGAACTTCTCGCGCACCTCTGGAATACACGCGCCCAGGCCAATCGCGTGTGGAACTTCTCGCGCACCCCTGAAATACACGCACACGCTCCCCCAGGCCCGATCGCATGTGGAACTTCTCACGCACCTCTGGAATACACGCGCCCAGGCCAATCGCGTGTGGAACTTCTCGCGCACCTCTGAAATACACGCGCCCAGGCCAATCACATGTGGAACTTCTCGCGCACCTCTGAAATACACGCACACGCTCCCCCAGGCCCGATCGCGTGTGGAACTTCTCGCGCACCTCTGGAATACACGCGCCCAGGCCAATCGCGTGTGGAACTTCTCGCGCACCCCTGAAATACACGCACACGCTCCCCCAGGCCCGATCGCATGTGGAACTTCTCACGCACCTCTGGAATACACGCGCCCAGGCCAATCGCGTGTGGAACTTCTCGCGCACCTCTGAAATACACGCGCCCAGGCCAATCGCATGTGGAACTTCTCGCGCACCTCTGAAATACACGCACACGCTCCCCCAGGCACGATCGCGTGTGGAACTTCTCACGCAGCCTTGAAATACACGCGCACAGGCCAATCACGTGTGAAACTTCTTGCGCACCTCTGGAATACACGCGCCCAGGCCAATCGCGTGTGGAACTTCTCGCGCACCTCTGAAATACACGCGCCCAGGCCAATCGCATGTGGAACTTCTCGCGCACCTCTGAAATACACGCACACACTCCCCCAGGCCCGATCGCTTGTGGAACTTCTCGCGCACCCCTGAAATACAAGCGCACAGGCCAATCGCGTGTGAAACTTCTTGCGCACCTCTGGAATACACGCGCCCAGGCCAATCGCGTGTTGAACTTCTCGCGCACCTCTGAAATACACGCGCCCAGGCCAATCGCGTGTGGAACTTCTCGCGCACCTCTGAAATGCACGCGCCCAGGCCAATCGCGTGTGGAACTTCTCGCGCACCCCTGAAATACACGCACACGCTCCCCCAGGCCCGATCGCGTGTGGAACTTCTCGCGCACCTCTGGAATACACGCGCCCAGGCCAATCGCGTGTGGAACTTCTCGCGCACCCCTGAAATACACGCACACGCTCCCCCAGGCCCGATCGCATGTGGAACTTCACACGCACCTCTGGAATACACGCGCCCAGGCCAATCGCGTGTGGAACTTCTCGCGCACCCCTGAAATACACGCACCCAGCCCGTTCGCGTGTGAAACTTCTCGCGCACCTCTGAAATACATGCACATGCTCCCCCAGGCCAGATCGCGTGTGAGACTTCTCGCGCACGGGTGTTCCCGAAACCCGTAATACACGTTCCCCGCTTTGCGTTTGCTGTTTGCCAGTCCGGTAAACTGGTACAGGGTTGGCGCAGCCCTTTGCGATGGTTTTGCGATCTTGATGGCTTTTCCTTGCGTGAGTGCGTTCTTGGGGGCATAACTGGCGCCGCTGCAGGGTCACTGCGCCACTCTGCGCCACATCTGCTTTTGGAGGTGAGAATCCATGAATACGCTGTGCGCAGGAATTGATTTTATCGCACACGGCTGGCGCAGACATTCGCACGGGCACGCTGTGCGCCAGCTGCGTGCGACACTTTTGTGAGGAATTCCATGAAACGGCCTGTGAATGTCTTACTTTGGAATTATGTACTGCTATTCTTTTGATATCATGGAAGGTACTTTTGCAAATGTGGCCAGAAATGCAGGCTAATGAATGTCCTTTTAGTCCTGTGACTTTCCGCACTACACAAATATCCATATTTTGCAGCACTTTCATTTTACTTTTGTCTTTATCTTTTACATATTGATTGAGGAACTGACGTAAAGATTTGAAAGCTTTGTTTGGAATGGCACACATTGATGTGCATGGCCATTTGTCTACTGGACGGTGTGGTTCTGCTGAATCAAGAGGTAATTCTGAGTTTTCAGAAGACAGTTTTGTAAGCTGTGTTTCTTGTTCCATGATGGTAATATTGATTTTCTCATACCCTCGTCCAATGCTATGGATGCGTTGTGTTTGTTTGATTTTGTTTGTATGCTTCTTCGTTACAATATGGCTCTGTGGTTGTTGTGTGACTCCATTCACCACCACAAACATGCAAAAAATTATTTTTGTTCACATTACGTTTATTGCTCAGTTTCATTTGTAGTTTGGTACTTAGTTTTGTTAATGCTTTTCATCCTTTTCAACACTAATATGAACAACTTCCTTTTGAGAAGGATGGCACTGTCCACGAGTGCTTGTAGAATTAACTTTCTAGGGGACGTTTTAAGGGGCGAGGATGATTTTGGTCCTCTTCTTAGTAGATTCTGAAGGACTCTGTGATGAAACATTTTTGCTAAAATACTTTTTTTTACTATGGGTTATTCTTACACTATCAGGATTATTAGGAACATTGTTAGCTGTACTGGCAGACGTTTGTTTGACAACATTTCTATGTTTTGTGACACTTTTTGATGGAGGAGGTACAGTTTCGGTTGTTGAGACTTCTTTTTATTATGTTACCCAACTGCATTAGGTGGTTTGTACTAAGATTCTCCACTAACTCTACAACAGGTGGATGCTTACATTGGGCACCTTTATTTTTTTTTGCTCTAATTCTGCGTTCCTTTCTACAGAGCTGCTTTTTGTAGGCATTCTTTGGTGTCTGTTGAGAAAAAAAAGTATACTTTGGTCTGTTGTCCATGTGTGAATAAGTGTGATGCGGAAGCTCTTTGGCATGGTGTGTCAACCCACAGTGACCTCTAACTATCATTTGGTAAGGATACTTTACTGTTTGTATACTAGTACAATGTGCTTTAGATGAGAGTACAAAGTGCCCTACTTGTGACGAGAACCATTATTAATAACCGAAATGCCAAAAACTTGCTACCACAACTTACATTCACAATCTAACCTTCTAAGGATTCCCTATGTTATTTCAGTACCAAACACACAGGGATTTTGTCAGCCATTCCACCTGTTATTCTTTGTTCAATAAATGGATATTTGTAGGTAGAATGGTTTACAAATGAATGCTTGCTTTGGTGCCCAAAATAAACAAATAACCCACGCAGCCTCTTTAAGGAGTAGTTACAATATGAAGGTTGTACTTGTCATGATGCCTACCTCCAAGGAGCCGAGTCCGACCCATCAACCCCAGAGGCAGGCCTCATTCCCCCCAGGGAAGTGCCAGCGGGCCCAAGCTGGGGCCCTTTGGACACAGTCCTGGCCCCTTAGGTGCCAGGCTCATGTTGGACCCCTGTCCTGGCGCCTTAGGCGCCAGGCTCATAAAGCTAGACATGTGTTCAAGTGTTTCAATGTGCACTTACCTGATGCAGACCATGCTGCTACATCCAGGCCCTCTTGAGGCCTGAATGGAACTACTTTACCTGTGGGACTACTTTCCACCTGGGTGTGGTCGGGGAAGGATACATACCTGATCGGTGGAAGGATACATACCTGGAACTTCTTCCAAAGCTATTTAAACCACACCCGATCAGCAACTCTTGCTTCGCGTTGTTCTGCTCCTCGCAGCTGGACGCTCACCGTGTCAGCTCCTGCATCTGGACTTCAGCCACGCCTGACAGCATCCTGGGTCACCTGCAAAGGGAGATAAGAGAGAATTGGTAGAAAGAAAACCTTACCTGCTAAAGCTGTACCACGGAGACATTACACCGACGATCCTGAAAGGGAAGACATCATTTTTAAAAGCATTTCGTTTCGATCGCTGCAGCGCTGCATTTCACTCACCTTTCCTGGGCACCTCCATCTTCAGCAGCGATCATCTGGATCCGCAGCCACTTCCCAGTGCCTAGAGAGAAAAAGACAAGAACACAAGGTGAGAGAAGGAAGGGAATAGGAAAAGCTCAGTTTCCTTCTAAGACTTACCAGTTGGGTCATTCCCATTTCATTTCGGGTCCTGCCGCTTCCTGGCATTCCGGACCCCGGCCCCTAAGGGGAAAAAGACATAAGCGTTAGCGCTTGCTGCAATAAGACTATGAACATTATTATTAAGCTTGAACTTTTGAACTTGCAACAGAACTCTTACAGCGCCTTACCTGAATAGTCAAGCTTATTTGAACTTCCATCAAACCTCAATCCAGTGAAGTAACTGGGTTTCAACGCGCCCCTGCATCAGAAGCAGGATGGAGAACTCATCCTTCCAGACCCTAAGGTGAGACTTCACGGGGAATCGTGGAAGGGTATCGTGGAGGGTTGGAAGGAAGTGGGAGGCTTGAGCATTATTCCGTCAGTAGGTAATACTCCCTTTTCACGCACAGGGGAATATTCCTACAAGCCAGAGAAGCCAGAGTAGAGGGGCCCTACCTGTCCATCTTCAGAGTCCTGCGCTTCACCATTGAAGAAGCATCAGCACTCGAAGCCAGACCTGCGCCTCCGTGGGAATCAGGTGAGCGTGACAGTACTGTACTTACTTTTTTGTACAAGATGACCAGGTTTCTTTGGAAATGTCGTCTGCAGTGTAGTTGCTGTTGATTCTCAGGACAGTAGTCTTCACTGTGAATTGAAAAAACAATATCAATTATTTTGTGTGTTTGAAGCGGTCATGATACTGTAGACTTTACTTGTACTTCTTAAGTCAGAAGATTTAACTTTCATACTTACACTCAGTCCACGTGCACATTTCACTTCTCTCTGCGCAGTCTTTCCATACTACTTTCAATATGGTACTTGAAAGTCCTTCAAAATAACTGCATTTTTTAAGGGTTTGGAAATGCCTTCTTCTTTACAAAGTGTAGTATGCATAGGAGAGAGGTTTGTAAGTGATAGGGCAAAGTACTAGATGGGCAAACATTTTGTACTTGTTAATGAAAAGCACAATGTCCAAAAATCGGGAGACCCTCCGAAGGACATGTGAGCACCACAATCGGGAGCGATTACTATTTTCATACGATCACATTGCAAGTAGCATTACTGTAGGCAGTGCAGAGTACAGAACTCCGACATTTTCACATACAAAATTGAGGTCTGCCCTAAACTCTACTTCTCAACTCACACGCTTTTGGTGGGTGTTACCCGCCTTGTAAAGGGCACACTCATCCGTCAAGCCTCCTGCACGGCCATTCAATCCAATGGGCGTCTCACCCGCCAAAAACAAAATCGGCTGATTTCACCCACCTATAAGACAAAAATGGTTGAGAGCTATGCCTAAATAGGCATGCTTGCAACGTATGTACAGGTTATGCAGAAGACAGTAAGTGGTCGTGCGATTTGTTAATGACAAATCGGCATTGTTGCACTTTAAAAGGGGGAGCGTTGTTATGTGTTCACTATGGAAATTTACCACCGTTATTTTGTCTATTTTAAATCATAAGGGTTCCACATGTACTCTGATTAAAATGTACATACCTGTACTCTATACTGATGCATGTGCACATTCATGGAGCTGTACGTAGAAATTCGAAGTCCTTTCACAGTCGCTTGTGAAGTAGGTGCTTTGCAATGGTACATGATTTTCATTAAGAATCATCAACAGTAATTTTGAAGTGTGCAATGTTGATGACGGAGTTAAAATTAGCGATGTTCTATGTGATTGGTGGATGATTGTGCGCCCGCTTAGCTGTGTCCAATAAGGGACTCGCTTTGGTACCGCTGTAGAAAGGGTGAAAGGACTGGGTAAGAGTTACATGTCACACGCAGGCAACGCTTGTCCGCTGGTGCGGCGTGTCACATACGGGTTTCTACAGCAAATCCTGAATGGAAAGTCGACTGTAGGCATCAGCCAATCAGATGCTCACATTAGTCTTTTGTGTCGAAAGACGGTGCGCACACTGAAAAGTGCAGAGGTGCAGAGCGTCAGGGTTTTGCTGCTTGAGACATTTTTATGCAAGGCTTAAAACACTATGCCGAGAGTAGGCATGTGGCACACCATTTCGATGTGCGAGCAGTGGATGTGGTGTGGAGCGCTGACACTGATGCCAATGCTGTGGCAATTCTGCAAGTTTGCAGAGACATGCTTCGAATGACCACTCCTCATGTGGTAATTTTGCACTACGGTGCTTGCCACTTGGGATACCTGACTTCACGTACTTTGTTGGCAGATTTGGCACAGTTGGTTGAAGCACTCATGACCATCTTCGCAACATCGAAATGTATTTTTTCTGCTTTACTCCCAAGAGTGCAATGGAACAACACTTCTGTTTTCTGTCCAGATCAAAGCATCGGCAGGTGCATCATCAATCGCGGCATGCGTGCATTCATGCTACAAGTTTGTATGTTTTTTTGTAGCCATGATAACATTGCTCCAAGCAATGCACATTACTTTGAAGGAGATGGGGTTGCGCTAATCTCTTTGGGAAATGCAATGGTTTTTTTTGGAACATAAGACTTGCTTTAGAGAAGGTTCTGTAATGTTTGCACGAGTAAAGCAAGGACAAAAAATACAAAAAATACATAAAATACCACATGTCTGTACGATATGTTGCCAAAAATTTAAAAAATTGCTCTTTTCAGAGCCTACCTTAAAGGGGAAAAAGGGGAATAGTACTTTAATGTACCGTAGTCACGCTCTGGTCCTGTACATGTCCACGAACATGGCGGTAATTAGCAGCCAGCACATATCACCACCGGGGATTGAAGGGTGCAGCCGCATGTAAATGAGAATGAGCAGAGCTAGGGATTGGTCCATAAAGTTCAGTAGGTGTGTTCTGACCGACATACTTTAGTAAGACCGTCTTCTCCCTCACAGGACACCACACAGCCATGGCTTTCCATGCTCGAAAACAGATTATCTGGATTGTGGGAGACTCATGGATACATTGGTTGATTGTGCATGCAGAAAGTTGCAGTTTATCTACAAATCTCGGATTTCCACGTGCGGAAGTGCACTGGCATGGTGTGCGTGACATGAGATGGGTGGACTTGGTACCTCTTTGTGTTACTTTACAGACAGAGTGTCCTCCAGATATACTCATCATTCATTGTGGAGGAAACAGTTTAGGCCATGTATCTGGCATTTCTTTACAATTTGCCATGAAGGAAGGACTCGCGAAGCTCATGGACATGTTTCCAAATTGTCAAATACTTTTTTCCCGTATTGCCCAAAGACAAAAATGGTTCCGTTCTTCTGCATTTGGTCCACTAATGGAGAAAGCGAGACGCAATGTGAATAAGGCTGTGTGTGCCTTTTTAAGAGATGTTGGCATGTCCTCTTTCCACAATGAAAACATTTTGTTTCGTAGCAGTTTCATTTTCCGCAGAGATGGAGTCCACCTCACATATGCTGGTAATCAGATGTTTCTTCACAATTTACAAAATGCATTGCGCCCTCTTTTGCAATCACACTAACCTATCTGACAATCCGTTTTCCCCAATCCACTGTTTTTGACCCACACAACACACCACCAAAAGGCTCTTTTCAGAACCGCCACTTACTCCCAATGTACACTTTATTGCGTTTGTGCTGCTTGCACCCTCCCTTTTTCCCCTCTATAACTGTCCGCGAACTTTTGCTGAACTCCGCAGGGGTCTACGGCCTTCACTTCATAGTTCAATTGTTACACTGAGAAAGGCGGCTCTGAAAAGAGCCTTTTCTGTCATTTTTGTTGTTTTTACGTTCATTAATTAACAGCACTCGACACACTAGGAGAAGAGGCGAAAGGAGGGTAAGGAAGGGACACCAGCCACGGGTATAAGAAAGGGCAACTCAACAGACAAATATTACAGGTGATCTTTATTTAGGTAAGGAGCAAATCTTCTGGTGCTCGGTGACTGCAGCCTCAAAAGCACTTTGAAAACTCTCCCCCCTGCAGAGTACTGCATCACAATACGTGCACAGTACTGTCACCTTTGAAAGGTAAGGGTCCACAGCATTGTGAATGGCTTGTGAACGGCTGGAGGGAGGCGCTCCCCCACAGGAGTGTCTCTTGTGGTGGGAGGAGTAGATTCCGAGGATGTTGTGGAGGAACTCAAACAATTACGCTCTTCACATGGCATCACATTGCGAATGTCCGCAGTGTGGAACGAAGTGAGGTGTCGCTTCATGGTTGTCGTACCAAAACTGTACGCTCCAAATCTCCCGCGACTCAACACCACATCGCACTGGTTAGACTTCACCAGGTTTGCACGTGCTTTTGGTATGTTGCCATAAATGGAAAACAACTGCCACACCCACGACTCCCGCCGAGTGCTCCTAGTGCGGAGTTCTTCCACTTCATTCTCTTCCTCCTCTTCTTCCTCAATCTCTACATCCTCACCCATCTATCTCTTTGCAGACCCTTGGTGAGGTGGTGATGCTGGTGTGTTTGGGGGTGGTGCAGAGGCTAATTACCTAACAGCAGCCATGGAAGCCATACCGATTAGTTTCCTTTTCGTCACTACAGCAGTAAAGGCAATGCACCTCTATCTACTATAGCTAGAAGGACAATGAAGATGCGCTCGGGGGTGTGGCCTTTTGAAGGGGTGCAGAGGTGTGCCTCACGACCGTCTTCATCCCTACAAAGCGGTACACACATTTTACACAGCAACTCCTGAGGTGGCCTATTGTTTGGGATGTGTGAAATTACATGTTTACACTCCTCAATACTTTGCCTTGTGTCTACAAGTTCATTTTTAGTGTTGCGGAAGCACACAAACCGCAGAAACTAGTCCCCACGCACAGCGTAGGTGTGGTCACAAGATGACGTCCTCAACACATCCGCCCCCTTAATGAAAGTCCCCTGGATAGCAAATGCAAAGAATAAAACATGCGCATGCGCACAAGTGTCCTACGGACAGTGTTCGGGTTCTCAAACTACTTCAAAGTGCGACACAAGTGAGACGGACAGTTAGGAACTGGCGCAATGTTGGCAATCCTTTCGTTTGTACTGCACATGTGCACGCATGCTATGTTCACTGCATGGACAGTTCCAGTGTCCTTAGGACAACTCCATTTTGTTTGCCTACGAACTTGCCAGCCACCGTGCCTGTTCTACGGACAGCACCATTTTGACTGCACCCAATATGGACCGCTATACTGTCCTTCACACACTCCCTTTTTACTTATTTACACCCATTCCGGACATCTTGTGTGTTCTACGACCATGTATTATCTTGTTTCCAAGCAGTACGTTGAGGTAGTATATCCTTTGGACACCCCTTTCAGTTAGTGTACGCACATTTTGAAAAGATGGTGCAGTCACACATCACATCAGTCTTACTTGGCATTAGCCAGCATCCACATTCCATTGCTTGCGATAAGTCGAACAGGCACGCTGTTCGTGAACATTTTACATCTTTTTAAAAAAGAAATTACACACAAACTCTTTCTCTACAACTACTGTACAAAACCATTTACTACACACACACACGCACATCAATCTAAAGAAACAGCGGGGGAAGTGGACACTGAAACAAATAAGGGGGAATTTGAATTTAAAATGGGCTGGTTATGAGGGGAAGAATTGTGAGAGGAAGAAGGGATGGATACTTCGTCGAAACGTCTATTTCCCTTTTGCAGGTTTGGGGATGGGTAACTAGGGAATGGAGAAGCAGGGCAGGTGCAGGTGGGGCAATGGTACCGAACTTTTCCTCTCACAACGTCCTCTACAAACTCCCATAGACTTTGAAAATTGACATTCAAAATGTCCATTTTCTGCTCTATCCTTTTTATCCTGCCTTATTCTATCTTGTTTGTTGCCCTTTCCTCTTTTTTTTCCTGGTCTGTTGAAAAAAAAAAACACCATAAGTTTAATGCCTATAAAATACTGGTCACTATTCTCCAATAGCAGACCAATGTGTACCATTGTTGTCACTGTCTTCAGACATTTCCCCATGTGGGAAATACTCCTCCAGCCACTCCAAAGTACTAGCCATTTCTGAGTCAAAACAACAGAAAAAAAATTATTATTTCTGCACCACCTATCAAAAAGAACCCACACCCACATAAAAAAAAATGGCCTGCACTCACTCTTTTGATGTAATCTCCCTTCGTCCTACTGCTTCCGCCCACTGTTGTTCCAGGCTGCCGAGTTTCTATGAAGTGATTACGCTAGAGGCATCCTTTCTTTTTTTTTTGGTACCATCCACTTCATTCTACATGGTTATTAAATGTGTTGTTTTCTTTTCCCACCTTCTGTTTTCCATATTTACTTATTACTACTTACAATATCTTTATGCCCTTCTTCAATGTTTCACACTTTTTGTGTAAGACAATAGTACATTTTCAGATACCCCCCGCCTCTTTGGGTAATGTTGATCCTGTCCGCCCCCGTCCGCAAACAGGCGCTCAGTCCGTCCCTTTCTAAAATTAATAGGGAGGGGGTTCTGTATGTTCTATGTTAAATGTATGTCAAGTACATAGATTATACTACATATCTCTCAAAATCACATGATTACAGTGTATATTCTGCTCAACAACTTCATTGCCACGATTTCATGCTTAGGTTCCACCTTCCAAAAACCTGTACAATTCCCTACAAAAAAACCTTTGCTAAGGCGACGTTATAGTTAAGTTGCCCTCCCAAAAACCAGTGAAATTCACTACAAAAAAAACTTTGTTGAGGGGACGTTATGGTTAAGTTGCCCTAACAAAAACCTGTTCACTTCACTAAAACAAAAACTTTTCATCTCCCCTTTATGGTTCAAATTAAAACCGAAAAACCCCTGACATTCGACAGTTATGGTCAACTAAGCCCCCAACCTTGCCACCACCCCTGTGCACTGCTAACACTGACACCCAGACCATGAAAGATGTCATCTCACATGTCAATGATGCCATCAATGAAAACATCACTTGTTTCGCCCCTTTCTTTCCCTTCCCTGCCATACATATATATGTATATTCAGTAAAAAGATTTCACTAAAGGAATGTTACACTTCACAGTGCAACACCACTGCACATTCCCCCTTTATAGTAAGCTGCTAAGCAACCATAACTCACACCATCTACGTGCATTGCTAAGACTAACGCCCAGGACATCAAAGATGACATCACAAATAACATTGATGACATCACTGATGACATCATGGTATAATATGACTCTAGAAGAGAAGGCAATTAGATTGATGACACTTCAGAATAGAATGGCTCTTGACATAGTTTTGGCTGACCGTGGAGGTGTTTGCAAAATCGTGGGGTCAGTGTGCTGCGTATTTGTAAGTGATTCTCCCCCTACAATTTTTGAGGCAATAAAGAAGTTACACATTCTGAGCTCTGACCTTCACCCCCCGACAGGTGGTTGGGAACTGAATATAAGTTACTGGTTTTGGCAGTTACTACACTCATGGGGATGGAAACTAATTGCAATTTTAGTAACGATACTCAGGATCTTTATGACATGTTGTTGTTGCATACACTGCCTGCCAATTATTTGCTCTGAAATAAGCGATGAATGCATACACATGATAACAGAGAAAGGAACTCCCAAAGTGGATACGAATGCAAATAATGAAACACAAACTATGGCCCTCATTACAAGTCGGCGCCGTTAACCCTTAACGCCTGATTCACACTTTAACGCCTGCTTTTTGCAGGCGTTAAAGTCCAAGGGGCTAAGCTACCTTGGTGCTAATTACGGCACTGTAATTTACGGTGCCGTAATTAGCGCCTTCCCCATCCCCATTATGCCCTATGGGGCAAAAATGGGAATGGGGAAAAGCAAATGGTGAATGGGGAATTACCGCCCCACTCACCTTGGAATGGGGTGGTAATTCCGCCATCCACCATGGCGGAATCCGGCATGGACCATGGTGCTAATAGCACCATGGTCCACTGCCTGACTTGTAATGAGGGCCTATGAAATAGTTTATGTCAATTGATATCGGTGATGACGATTACAGTAGTATGCATATTTCAGAATTAGATACATGGTCAGAGGAAAATGCAATGTATGCTTGATGCGTTTGGCTTACGGCCAAGAGGAGGGTTTGTTAGTCTAGAAAATACCCTACCATAGCATAGGCGGTATATTATGTTGGCCAAAAACCAACCGCATCATATGCCCAGCAACGCCAGTACAGAATCGTCAGCATAACCATAGAGCGTCCATTTTGTACCAAGAGAACTTGCCATTTTGCTTTCTCTTGCTTTTCTGTTCAAACGCTTTGCAAAAATGAATTCTATTTCACTCTGCCCCTGGAAAGAGCGAGGCCACAAGTTACATGTTGAGAGACTAGCCCAGACAGAAATACATTGCTTTCCTCCCTCACGAGTCCTTGAAGGCGAGCAGAGAGGCATTTAATCACCAAGCAGGTGCCAGCTGGTGTCGCTGAAACTGTAGAAACTGTAGAAATAGACAGCTAAAGACATGAATTATACTCTCTTTCACGGCAGCCCTTACTGGGCCCCTTTAGATCACGCTGACCCTTAGCACACGAATAGAAACTAGAAGATAGCATGCTTTGGAATGTGTCTCTCCTACGAACACAGCTCGCTCACAGAACAAGAGCATTATGTTCTCGGTAACAAAGAATAGTGTCTGCGCCTTCGCAGATTGCAAACTGTTGCTGAATAAATGCCTCAGAAGGTGCCATACTCGTCATAATTGTCAATCACTGAACCCTTGCTAAAGAAGATACATTATGGGCGGTTTTGATGTGTCACTGACTGATAATATGATGATCTTTTTGTATATAAGTGACTGTTGTAGAATGCTCACTCTCTTCCGTCTCATGAGGTCTGGGTGACACATGTTGCGAGACGTGAGATCCAGTCGGCCGACTGAGACAATTTGCTTTGCAATAAACCCTAGATTTTGGGAATTGAACCTTTTGTCTGGCGTATCAGTTCGTGTATGGTGATTGTGCCTTGTTTCCATGCGCGAGGGTCTTCAGGGCCTGTCACTAAGGCTTCTAACGAGGAAGCTGATTCCAGTAGCAGCTGATCCGAAACTTCTAATCCCAGTGGCCCCCCATTTTTGGGCACCCCCAGATAATGGGAACGGCCATTAGCAGTTTGTCGATTTTCTTTGCAGTTGTGTCGCCACTTTACAGTTCATCCAGGCTTCCATATGGATTTTTCTGGTAGGTAATATGGCAAGGAAAGATTTTTACGCGGGTAGATACTCTGAAGTTTTATCTTACCAGCAGCCATCGGATCTTCATTGCTGATGCAAAAGACGCCACCACCTGCCATTTGTGGTGTCATTCCATTGCCCAAAAAGTTGGGCCCCCCTGCGGAAAGCCCTGTTGGTGGGCTCAAAGAAGGCAATGTCACAGGGGAAGTTGTATTCATGATAAAAGGTTTACTCGGTACAGTTGGCTCGACCATCTGATTAGTTTTCAATTCTCTCGAGGATCTAGGGGAGACTGGGGGTGCTTCATGGGGCTCCCAAGGAGGATCATCATTCGTTGACAATTTGATTTGCTCTCCCCCTTCAAGTGATTGGACTATACTTTGGCCGTTACCAATAGAATTCGTAGTCTGCTCATCCATGATAGATATAACGGATGATATGTTTGTAATGAAATGTGAGGATAACTTGTCGATAATCATGGGTGTGGTGGTTGGAGGGACAGCGTAGGTCGCCATAACTGAACTCTTTAATACTGGAGTATGAGCAGGGAAGACAGACGCCATGGGCATCGTGATCACAGACTCGAGTTCGGGCTCAAGGACAGATGCCATCATTCGCAGAGATGCTGTAAAGCAGTGATGACAAGGGTGGCACTGCGAGCTGTTGTTTGGGATAGAGTTGACTTCACTCACCTCGATGATTGGAGTACATTCAGCGGGATTCCCATCTGAAATGTCTTCCACTTTCAAGGCGTCACCCGATCGACAGTTCATGATTGGCTGCACCGCACCAAACTCCACAGCGCCCACCTGGAACACAGCCCGGATGGAACAGGCAGCCGCTTCCGACAGTGGAGAGGACCGCTTTGTCACTGCTTGGGTCGATGGTGATAGTGATAGATAGTATTATCACAGAGCACACCGCCTGACCGTTGATCTCCTTCTCCTCTCTGATCTCCACTACGGCCAAACACTTAGCCCAACACTCCACCATGCTCAGCTAGCGGCAAGTGTTTTGTCCAGCAGGCTACTCCTTTTGGATGGACCGAGTTAACAGACTCTAAAGCAACGTAGCAGCAGCAGCAATGTTCAGGACTTGGCCATACTCTGCCAAACACTCTGCTACCCTTCACTAGCTGTGAGTGTTTTGTCCAGCAGGCTCATCTTTTTGGATGGACAGAGTTAACAGACTCTAAAGCAACGTAGCAGCAGCAGCAGCAAAGTTCAGGACTTTGCCACACTCGGCCAAACAATCCAACATGTAAGCATTAAGAACAACTGCTGCGGTCCCAGCTGATAACGAGCTCAATGACGTCCGCTATGAAATAGTATCCGGATCATGTGACCGCATATGAGCTGTAAGGAGCTCATGGTGGCAACAGCAAAGACAGAGACAAGTCATCACTGTTCAAGGATGTTTTTTAAACTGTATAATAGGGGAGATAAACGCCTAATCTAAACCTAAATCTAAGATGGAAGCAAGCTACAACCATCAAATAATAATAAGGCAGTCCTAGTAATGTCTTGTCAAATAAAAAGGGCGTATATTAAAAAAAAGATATTGCCAATCCTTATCGCTAAGTTACAAAATAGTGTGGGATGATGTTCATCAGACAAGAAAAAAGTGTTCTCAAAATGATAAGTCAGAATGGTATGGCTGGGGCTCCCTTGCCCATGTTTTTAGCAAGGTGGGACTCATAAGCACAGCACAATCCTGGGACACGGCAGCACAAGGTTACTGTTCATTTCCAAAATATCACGGCCTTCTGTGGCCAAGTCTCTTTCACACAAAGTCTCTTGCCTCAGAGGACCTGATGTGTTGCAACCAACAAAAACAAAATGTTCCTTCAATAAATCTTCATCGGGCGATTACTCTTCCCCTTAGCATCCCCCTCTGCCGGGCTCCGATTCCTCGTACAAGATGGGCCTCCCTCCGTCCGGTTCACTATGGCCTTTTATACACAATGTAACATTCAAGAGTCTCAATGTTTTTTAAACAACCATTCACTGTGGACAATCCTCAGCCAGGTTCACTCTTGTTGATACAATGTTCACAGGTGTATTATGCTTCATCCCAATTCGCAGGCATCCCTCAGCCGGGTTCACGTTTACCAAATACACAGTTCACTTTGCCTTATCAATATGCAGGATTCACTGTCCATAGCTTTCCCCTGGGCATGGTTCACATAGCCATTCCAACGCATGATTGGCTCATTATCAGAAAGTGGGGGTTCCCTCCGCTAGCTTTCTTTTGGCATCCCTCTACCGGGCTCACACTTGCCTTAGTTCTGAATGTTTGCAATTTCATCAGACAGCGGGGTTCCCTTCCCCTAGCATTCTCTTGGCAGCCCTCTGTCTGGTTCACACGGCACAGTTCACAATGTTCACTTCAGACTACTTAGGTTCCCTTCTTACCTAAGTTCAGTTCTCAGCCCCTTGTCCGGCTTTCGTTAAACCCTGCAGCCAGGCTACACATGGTTCGTTGAACACACCTTACTTTGCTTTCCTTCTTGTCAATGAGTCAGAGACTTTCAATGGTACAAGGGGTTTGAGGCGACCCTTGCATGACCCCTCTGACTCTTAATACCAGCCTCTCCTATGGCCCTCTGGTACTGGCACAGGGGGATCAGATAGAGCCCTTAGAAAGAGCACCCACATGGCGCCTGACCAGCCTGCAGCTGGTTCTTCACTGGAATTTCTTTCAAGCTTTCACAAACAAGTTCTTTTTTCAAAAGTTCATACAATGTTGCAGTTCGCAACCGTGGGCTCAACACTCTCCAGTTTGCTATCCAACTCACCGGCTGTGCTGAGATCTGAGGATCCAGGTCACCTACTTATATTGGAAGTCAGAGCTTGTTATGCATGTTTCACAGGCAGCGCAAGCGCCACACAGGAAATAGCCCATTTCTGGTTGGAGTGGAAGATTCCAACAGTCTCGCAGAGTTTGCACATGTGGAATTTCAGAGAACACCTAAGCATGTGCTACATGGTCTCAGATATTATAGCCTCGCTTCAAGGCTTCAAGGATAACAAAGGGGCTTTTGAGGTGCAGCCAGACATCCATACTAGACTCCAGCGTTGTTTTATAAAAATGTTGATGGCAGTGGTTTTAGAATAAAAAGTAGTAACACACCCAGTGTGATCTTGTGATGTCTGCTTCTCTGAGTGCTGAAAGAGAATATCACAATCAGTGTAGCAGACATGCTTAGCTGACCGATTTAGGAGTTTGAAAGGGTACCCCCTTGTCCTTAATCAGGAGATCATGCCATTAGCATGTCTAGCATAATCGTCCTTAAAGGTGCAGTTATGTCACACCTTGAGTAGTTGACTGAAAGGAAGATTTTCGTGGAGTGTCCTCGGATGCTGGCTGTTAAAAAGCAAAGAACTATTGTGGTGAGTGTGTTTCTAGTGCAAAGTGGTATATAGTTTACCTTGATCATTAGAGACTAATAGATTCAAAAAAGGAATTTGTTCTTAATTCCATTGGCATGTGAATTGAAGGTTGGCATTATGACTATTGAGCCAATCCGCAAAGGCAAGCAGGTCATCACTTTGGCAGGTTTTGCCCCCAGTCTTGCCAACTTGAATATGTCGGAGTTCGAGAACACTCACATCTTCTCTAAATAATCCTTTTGCAGAGAACATTATAGACTGGAGAGGATATATTGATCCTTCATCTATGGCGCGGTTGAAGCGATGACCTGTTTGCCTTTGTGGATTGGCTCAATAGTCCTAAATACCTCCAATTCACATGCCAATGGAATAAAGATCAAATTCCTGTTTTCGATCTATTAGTCTCCCATGATCAAGGTAAACTATATTCTATTTTGTACTGGAAGTGCGCTGACTGCAATAGTTCTTGGCTTTTCAGCAGCCAGCATCCAAGGTCACTCCGCAAAAATCTTCCTTTCAGTCAACTACTCAGGGTGCGACGTAACTGCCTATTTAAAGATGATTATGACAGAAATGCTAAGGTCATGATCCCTTGATAAAGTGCCAGGGGGTACCCTTTCAAACCCCTACAGTGGTCATCTAAGAGTGTCTACACCACTGATCATGTTATTCTCCTTTAGCCCTCAGAGAAGCAGACATCACAAGATCGCTGGGTGTGTACTACTACTTTTTCTTCTAATAACACTGCCTTGAAGCGAGGCTATAATATCTGAGACAGTATAGTACATTCTCACTTGTTTTCTGAAACTCCACACGTGCAAACTCTACTAGATTCATGGAATCTTGCACTCCAACCAGTAGCAGGCCATTTCCCATGTGGTGCTTGGACCGTCCGTCAAACATGCATAACAAGCTCTGCCTTCCAATTTAAAGAGGTTACCCTGTGATTTCGGGCCCAGGTACTTCCCACCCTGCCATGCAACCGCACTGCCTCCTGGCAACCCTGGCAACCCTGCACTTTGGGTCTGTATCTGTTACCCTACACTCCCCCCGCTTTCCCTGCACTTATCAGGCACCCCCTGTCTGTGCTTAAACCTAGCACTTGCCACTTGCTGGCTGCACTACCATTTGTTGTTGTTTTTCATTCCTATGCACAGCACTTTTCACCTCTTCCCCCACTTGCACTTCCCCATTCCCTCTCCCCTGCACTTGTGCGTTCTCAATGTTACTTGGCCTAGTAAGATCGTTGTTTTTATTCTCCCTTGATCCCCTCCCTTGCCTCGTTGCGCTCTGAAACCCATGTGTATGAGCATGATAAAAATAAAATATCAACATCAATATCAATATCAAAACAAGTGACCTGGATCCTTAGATCTCACACTAATTGCAACACTACTAATGTTATATGTCATCATATGTCCTTGCCAGAAACTTCACCTAGGGACACTACTCACAAAACGTATGTGTAGATAGGTGAAAATCGGTCACGAATTCCGAATGGCTCTTAAGCCCCGTTTATACAACACTTTTTGAGCTCCAGCCACAGTGAGCGGGATCTGAGATGGATGATAATTGACTGGATCATTCCATACCAGAAACAGATTAGCCCCGCTCACAGATTATTTAGGCTGGAACAGCGCAGGATCTTCCGTTTAAAGACAAATGTTGATGGCCTAAATGAGGAGATTCAATGGTACATATTGCTATAAGCTAGGCGGACTGTGTTTATCTGATTGTTTACAGATGGTCTCCGCCATTTAGGCTAGCAACCTCTTTGGGTTGTACCCAGCTGATGTCATGATGTACATATTTATGGTTCTTTTTGTATCTATTTTTTCTGTATTCCTTTCTTTCTGGGTAGCATTATTGCCACACCTAGTTGAGGAGGACTAATAGTCAATATCTGGCACTCCAATATGACCGATGCATTGTGTGTCTTTGTTTGACTCTACTTCTGTGCTCATACGCTGTCACATAATTGTGATGCTATTTCATAGCGAACTTTCATTAGAGCTCGTTATCACCTGGGACTGCAGGGTTATTTTCCATTTTGAAATGTTGGATTTATCTTCCTGAGTAGGACCCGATCTTTTTCATGCGTTGAAGCTTCACTTTGTCTTAAGGTGTGTGTGCTCTTGGACGAATATTGGATGACCATTTGCAGCTAGCTCATGCCTCTTTACAGCATTTCCAAATGTTCTCAGGAGGCCTGTGATCCCGAATAACGCTGGTCATATCCCTTCTTCTTTTAGTGATGCCGACACGCATTGTTTTCACTGTGGTCCGCGTCCATTCATGTGAACTGCCACTTGAGGAACTTGACCTGCATACATTTCACATTTTTGGATGTCAATTTTGTAATGTTCATGGGATTCGTTTGTTCTTTGAATAAGTTATACTTTGATGCCCTGGTGTGAATCTTTCACTGGTGACCATTGTAGAACAATGGTTTGTTTGACATCCCCTTTGACAGTTTTGTCCCTTTTACTTGACATGTCCAATGGTAGACAATGCCACTTTGTAATATGACTCTGCATTTGGTTGCAGATGACACATGGTTCAAGGTGGGGTTTCAGCCCCTAGAAGTCGCCTCCTTCAATTTGAATACTTTTCCTTGAACTAGGAATAAATACCTTGATAGATATGAGTTTTAATTTGATTTACAGCACACAATCCTTTATTACTTTATCTGTTTTAGATCTAATTTGTGCTCTTGTTTTAGCAGATGGATGATTGACGCCCACCTGTTCTTCTTCTTGCCTTTTTGAGTTTGTATTTGCCCTGATGAAGGCTTGGCCTCTGAAGTCATTGTGGTCATTTATGCTGAAACTTGAGTTGGCATGTTTTTTCATCTTTTTATCTTTTATTGCCAACCTTTGAATATAAGTCCAGGATTATTGTGTATCACTTTGTTGTGCAATAGGCCAACACAGAAGTGTGACCTCAGGTGTAAACTTGTAAAGTTGTAGTTTGGCACTTTATCTGTTTTCATCTTTTCATGGGCACGTTGATCTACCACACGGATAGCTTTACTCAGTCTTTTTCAGTCTAGCCCCCTTCAGGCGGCATGGTTTGGGTTCTTCTCCTTTCCTTTTAACCACACTACTTGGTTATGTCAAATTGTCAGAAGCATTACTCGAACTACATTGTTTATGGGAGAAGATGTTTATGCCATAGCTGTATAGTTTATGACAAAGTATTTTTCAGATGAAATTTCATCCCAGATATCTTGTAACTCAGTCTTCTCAACTTTGGTTCGATAGGCTGTGACATATATTGCAAGGGAAGTTGAACTATCTGCAACAAATTGAATGTCTACTTGGCCCGCCACTTGGCTGGGATGATGGAATTGTAATAATTAATGTACTTGGAGGCTTCATCTCTTTAGATATTGTATGAATTGTGTGAGACTTGCTTTGACACGGTGTCTAACAAAAGACATGAAACTATTTACATGGCATTTGGTACAGAAAGGTCCTAGGAATCCAAAACTACTAATGGTGTAGTATTTGCATTTGCTTCTGTATCAGGAGTGGCAGTATTTTCCAAACTTATATAATTGGAAATGCAAAACTTTGGTTTGACAGTCGTTATTTATATACTCCTTTGGGATGGCACATGCACTGTATTTTCAATGCATTCTAAGACTCATTATTGTCATGGCCAAATTTGGAAGAGTCTTTCATCAACAAAATAATGTGAATTTGTGGCTCTCCCCTTGACTGGAATCCTTGCTGGGAGGCAGATGAATACGACATCCATAGCTTCTGCCCCTCCCGTGGCCAAATACTATACAAGTGAGAATTGTCACTTACTAAGACAACCATACGGCCTTATCCCAGGCAGGTACAGCAGGATATGGAAACAACCTAAGCTGAAGATGGCAAAAGTAGTCAAATTTACATGCTTACAATACATGTGCATGCATTTAGATACAGAGCAAATGTGCACTCAACATGAAGAACACGTACAATAGGTAATGTTTGCATTTATATATAAAGAATAGATGCATAGCATCCACTAGATATGAAGAACACTAACATAACCGATGCATAAGCTGAATGCAACATAAAAGACACACAAATACTGCTCACTATCATAGAAAACAAGTATAATGTGTCAGCCATCTTCTCGAAAATGGAAGCCTCAGCGTGCTTTTAAATAAGTAAAAGGCAGAGAGAATTCTAGGGAACTCAAAATGTTAAATTCACAGAAATACAGATCTGTTCAGGGCTCAGACAGTAGCTAACAACCCGAGCCAAGGTTATCGTGAAAAAAGGGAGGAAAGGAATGGCAGAAAGAAGGTACGAGATAGCAATTTCCAGGATGCAAGCAGTATGCTCCCAGATTAATGACGAGCACAACCAGTCTTTGTTAGTCAGGTGCAGTAAAATAGCTGTCATGAACCATCGGACGCATCCTTTCTGGACTTCCTGGTCACTGACCCATTGGGGCTTGCACTCAGCAGTACTCCCAACATAACTGCCGAACGCGGAATACTGTTTACCAGTTTCCGCGCCGTATCCATTATGTTCTATAAAGTGGACATGCCCCCGTGGCCTTGCTTGTCTCAACGCTACCGGTTGCTGTGGCTAGACGTGTGCTGCCGTAGTTCGCTTGTGTTTTTCCTTTGATTCCTGGTTCCCAGGTCCCCTAAATTCCTCCTCCTTCATTCCCCCTCCTTTTGTCCTACTTGCATCCTGGATCTCCGTGCAGTTGTCTGCACTCTTACTGTTTTCCTGGATTTCCTCAGACTTCCCGGACATCTGAACGTTCCCAGGACTCGGAACGCTGAACGCACGCTGGAACCCGAGGACCTGAACTCTAAGAAAAAAAACTCCATCGAAGAACTCCCACAAACACCAAAGACAGGAAGGGGGAACAAGGGGGGAAACCTGTGACAATAGCAAGCCAACCGACTACATGAAAAATAACTTAAGAGTGTCTCCAGGGGCAACAGAAAACATGACACTTGTATTATTATTATTATTATTATTATTATTATTATTATTATTATTATTATTATTATTATTATTAGCTAATTTCTCAAGAAACCTCATATATCTATTTTAAACACGGCCCCATCACAGACCCACAATTGGAAAACATTGTCTATTCATTCGAACAAACACAGATAGGACACCTGCCATACTCAGATGTACATGGGATGCTCCACAAGACCAATTACAAAGAGATCACCCTGGCTCATGGCCTAGGAATAAGGGATGGTAACTTCTTTAATGAACAATGGACAGTCCATTGATCTCTCACCTCCTACTTCCTGTCTGGCTCATGTCTTGATGGCCTGTCAAGTGTCCAAGTTGGTTAGCAAGAAGCCAACCAATTAGAAACCCCAGTGTTATGCCGTCCATCAAGTAAGGTGGCAACCAATTACCTGTTGTAGAGATGATGTACTTTTACCTTTATCAATTAAGAGGAGGTTACAGGTGGAGCTATCAGATAGGGGTAACCCATTCGAATATTTAACACCCACGGAGTGTATATGTAGCCAGCACCACTAAGCAATCCCCATTCCCCGTAGGTTTCGCAAGACGATCAAATGTGATGTTGTAATTTGTAATGAAGTTGTATTACTTAAATTGTTGTTTGTAATGGATGAGCCGAGAGCGGCCAGATTTTAATGCGTGTATCCTGCCCCTGCTTTATTTGACTGATAGTAAAGCTGGATTTTGCCTCGCACTTTGTCTACTTCATCTTTGAGTCCAGTTTGGATTGACTCCAGGTCCTCTATGTCATTAGGGAAATTTTTGGGCCATCTTAACAGATCGTATCAGAGGATGCTCAGCTAAGTGTCATCGGATTGTCGAGAGGTCCCTGCCATGGCCTGAAGACTACGGAGGCAACTGTAGAGAGGGGTATTATGCAAAACAGAGAGAGGTCGACAGGAGCCCCCTTTGGAGAAAAGCCCCATACTGTCCACAAAGGGCACCCCACAGGGCAACAGGCTGATAGGGGAGACTAAACACTGAAGACCTTAGGCAGATCGTAGATGTAAGTATGACATAGACATGGCAAAATTAAGAAAGGCCTTTTTGTATATTGTGGGTTTGTGAAGAAGTAAAAGATTGAGCGAGTTCTCTTCTGACAAGGATTAAGAAAGATCACATGTTAAGCCTTGCTACAGGGCAGTAATAAAAAGAGATGGTTAGCTCAACAGGGGTCTGAAAGACAGCTGTATTGTATTTGTTTGTGTAGTAATTGCTCTCACCAGCATTATGTTGTGATATAGTTTAGGATTACAGAGGTGATTTTTGTATATTTTGTGGAGGACCTAAAGTGGTGGTGTGGCCTGAGGAGTGTGGTTTGGTGCTCGAAGCCAGTGGCGTTTGTGGTGCCACTCAGATGGATTGAGAGGAACAGCGAGGTGGGGCTGTTTGGAGTATGAGTGGCGATTGTGGTGCCACTCTAAGGGATTGATTGACGCAAGAGTCGTGGTCTCGGATGGGGACACAAAGGTGTTGATTTGTGGGCAGATATTGTTGGGGAGGGGTGAGTGAAGGAGTAAAATGTGAGTGAGAAGCACAATTGTGTTTATCAATCATTGTTAAGTTATGTTTGCGTACTATTATCATGGGAGACACTCCAGTAATTCACATGTGGAAATCATTGCCCGATATAAATACAAAATGACGAAATATCAGCTAGAGTGGGTGAAAGACACTGCGGGCAAAATATTAATGCCCTGGCCACATGAGGGCACTCATTTGAGGACAGTACTCCAAAACATGTGCACCTATTTGCATGCCGCTATTAAGGAAACACAATTACAGAATAGACTAAGCATATTGGAACTATGGAAAATGTTTGAGGAACAGGAGTCAGAGCTAAATATAAAGCAATGCATGCTTAATCAGCATAAAGAAGCATATATGACTCCCACGACTGCTCCTCCTCCACAAAGCACTGATCCGTCCTCAGCCGTACAAGGGTTATACCCATTAAAGGCATTGCAAGCAGCAGCTGGGTATACTAATCCCACATACGCGCCCCCTGCATTTAGTAGTGAAGACATTATAAGTGGAGAGAAAACAAGCAAACAATGACCAATATACACACTCGTAGAATATCACGAGCACTGCAGCTTAAATGTGAAGCTCACAGAAGCTGAGGAAGAGGTTCAATGAGAAAGAGACAAGTAGAGAAACAGGCATGGGACCGCGATGGTATCAAATGAATGGATAGGAGGACACACCATGCTTAAATTAGACTGAAAGGGCATTGATGATTGTAATGAATATGAAAGGGAATTGAAACAAAGACAAGAAAGAGAAGAAGAGGGAAGGGTATCAGAGGAGAAAGAAAGAGAGTGATGAAGACGAGAGAGAGAGAGAGAGAGAAGGAAATAAGGGATGAAGAAGAAAGGGAGAGGAAAAGAAACAAGAGGCAGAAAGAGAAGCGAGGAGAGATGAGAAGAAGAAAGGAGATGGGAAAAACAAAGAGATGCAGAAAGGGAAAGAGAAAGGAAAAAGGAGGACGAGAGAGACAGAGACAGACAACAAGATGAGAAAAGGAGTAAGGAGAGTTGCCAGAAGGATATCGATGATATTCTTAGAAAACATACTGTTCCAGACAGAGAAGTGGAAGTAACTATATGAAGAGATATTGGTAATCTGTACAGGAGCAGGAGGGATGTTACCAGCACATGAGGGAGCCAGAGAGGTTCTACGCAAAATGAAGGAAGGAATATATTGGAAGAATTAATTAGTGCAACACATAGGTAGGACAAATCCCCTTGGAAGACTAGAGTTTGAGAAAAGAGAGGATGAAGAAGACAAAAACAGTGAAGATACAATGTAAGAGGATGAAAATGAAGAGGGCAGGGATGAGGAAGCTACAAGGGCCCCCTCCAGGAGTATAGAAATAGTGAGAGAGAGCGTGCGGTTAAAATTGGAAGAACCGGTGAGGAGACCAGAACCTGTTTAATATCCAAAGCGACCGAATGTGCAGTTAAACAGTCTAGAAGAAAGAATGCTGATTGTGAATAGGCTGAGGAATTTACCAGGATGAAAGAATGTTAGCATGACAGATACACTGACGAAGACAAAGGGTGTGGCCATGTTGAGATGGGGTACATGGCTAACACAATTCCCCTTACTGGAGAAATGGCTATAATTACTCACATCGGGGGCAGGCAAATAGATTCATGAGTTTGAGTTAATGACAGCTGGGATGGCCTTAGCAGTATGAGACATAAATAGCCTTCTTGCTGCCATATCAGTGGAGCAATCAGATGATATTTTGGAAATGAGCAGAGTATCTTGGGGTGACAGCACAAAATACTAACCTTGATGGGGCGCCTTTTAACAATTGGCAAGGTGACATATGGAGAGCACTTAGGGTACAATACCCAGACTCGTCAGACATGAGAGCAATTATGACTTGTCAAATGATAGCAGACAAAGATATGACTGGTTATATATAGGACATTTAAGAAAAATGTCAGGGACTTCCCGAAGCAGTGGAAAGACAGTTGAGAAAGATTGCAGGAACGTAAGCAAAGCCATGGGCAGAGATACAATTGACTATTGTTCACCAAAAAGAGAAAGACAGAAAGAAAGTTGAGGATAGAAAGATTGAGGAAGCAAAATTGGTTCAGAAGAAACTGTCAAAATTGTGGGGGGAATGTTACCATGTACATGGGGCACAGCAGGTGCACCCAAGGATGAATGGACATTTTCCAGGAAGAGAAGAGTATAATTATTTTCCCTGAGGACCAGGGTTTCCAACCCAATGCAGAGAGTTTGGGTTTCAAGTTCCGCAATGAGGAAGGTTTAATGGAGGACAACCTAGGTTAGGATGACAGCCACAACAGAGTTAGACAGATGGGAAAATGCCACACATTTCACAGGTATGCAGAAGCAAGGGAGAGATGCAACAGAACCGGCAACTAACAGATCCAAGAGTGACAGTATACCCCCACCCTATATTGCAGAACCACAAGAATAATATGCCCAGGAACACACAGAGTATCAGATACCAGCACCACAAATACAGCAAACACAACAGGAAAGGCAACACCAGAAGCAGGATGCTCCTATTCAGACACAGGCACCAGTACAAGATGAGGAATTGTTCACAGATGAAGACTTACTTATCAGGTACACATATAGAATAGAGCCCAGGGAATGTCATTAGGGAAGAAAGTATCATCTTTTTTTAAGAGGATTTGGACCACATACGGAGCACACTGTGGACCAGAAGTCTATATGACGTTGGTCAACTAAAAGGAGGACGATCAGTGAAGATTAAACTCAAGAAGGGAGCGATTTCACCACAAGTAAAACAGTATACTATGTCAATGGAAGCTGACAAGGGTATCTATGCGACAATTCCCACCTTAGTGCAACAATGGATATCGGTGCCTTCAGAATCACCATGTAACATGGCTGTGTACCCGATCAAGAAGGCAACAGGGGTTGTGGAGATTTATCCAGGATTTATGACCCTCTGAATAATATTCTTGAGGATGAATTTTCATTGGTGCCAAATCAAGCCACAATATTGTACACTATCCCACCCAAAGCTAAATATTTTACTGTGATTGATTTAATGAATGCTTTCTTTTCAATCCCCTTGCATGAAGAGTCACAGTATTTTACCTCATTCACTTACTGTGGAATTAAGTTGCAACATATTCGTTTACCCCAAGGGTACTCTGAGGCACCCTCGATCTTTAACCTAGTGCTGCAGATGGATTTGGGAAATGTACAACTTGACAACACTGTAATGCAATAATGAAACTTGGTGTGTAGCACCACAGTGGAAGGGTGCAGGAGAGACTCAGCACTACTGATGGCTGTATTGGCAGAGAAAGGGTTTACAGTGGACAAAGAGAAAATGCAATATTGTCAAGAGGAGGTTATGTACATAGGTCTGGTGATATTAAAAGAAGTGAGAAATGTGACACCTGAAAGGGCAGAAGCAATGATGACAGAGCCTGTGAAAGAATTACAGCAATTATTAGGCCTTTGCAACTATTGTAGGGCATGGTTCTTTGATTGCATCACATGTATTAGGCCACTCGTAAAAGGACTGAAAAAGCCAGGAAAGACAGCAGTGACGTAACCTCGACAGGTGAGATGATAGATGCCTTTGATGAGTTGACGTTACCAATTAGCACCACTCCAGTGTTAGGTATCCCAGTTTATAATAAGGACTTCTTTTTGTTTTTCCCTTCAAATGGAGTAGTGATTACAGCTGTGCACAGACAGAAAATGGGGCACAAAACATTATCAATCTACAGTGGGATCTTAGATCCAGTAACCAGAGGCCATTACCCATGTGAGCAAGCCTTGGCTGCAGCAGATTTTGCAATTGAGAAATCAGAAACATAACAATGGGCTGTTCAGTTATATTATATATTGAACTTGCTCTGTTCACCATCCTTGAAAAACCCAAAAGCACATTGACAACACAGGGAGCTTCTGGTTATGAGGTGACAATATCAAATCCATTGATCAAAATTGTCTGGTGTCTAGTGATAAACCCAGCTAGATTCATAGCAGAACCAGTGAAGGAGGGGGGTGTTATGTGCATAATTGCACCCATTGCACTGAATACCACAATGAGATACACTATGTCAGGAAAAATGCCCTAGCTGGGGGGATAATTCTCTTAATTGATGGGTCATTGTCAATAGACCAGAGCACAAGTGAGAGGCATAGTGGTACCGCTGTGATGAATGCAGTAGAGAGTGTCAGCTTTGAAACAGTGACAAGTGCAAGATTGTCAGCGCATTTCCCAGCACAAGCTGCAGAATTGGTAGCGCTGATACTGGCGCTTGAGGTGCATGAAGATGAGGCAGTAACAATTTAGTCTATCTCCACCTATGTGATGTCAACAGTACATGTAGGACTGTCACGATGGAAAAGGAGGATCTTCCTGTGCGCAGGCAGGATGCACCATTATTAGACAAGAACCACTTATGCATCCATCAGCTATCGGTGTAGCGAAGTGTGCAGTGCACACTCGAGGTGCAGATTTGATTTCAACGGCAATGAGGCAACTGACCGAGAAGCAAAAAGAGCAGCATATTTTCCATAAGTTTCTGACATTGCAACTGCATTAAACAAATATACACTTGCATGGAACATGGTGTTGAAGGAGAGTTTTAATTTGCTATCCATATCACAAATTACCAAGTTACACAGGAGGGCACCACTAGACGAGCAAGAGTTATGGAAAAGAAGAAGGTGCTATTTGTCCCCCATAGATGCAATGTGATAGCAGGACACCACTGGAAACCCTATTATGCTCCTAGGGCTGCTAACAGTAGCTTTAGAACAGTTGCATTACTCAGCACAGACATCAAGAGAGTTTCTCTCAGTACTGATCTCAGAGGACTGCTTTGTTCCTAATCTGGCTGAGCATGTTGATAATTCACATTTGGGAACAGTGAGAGGAGCAATGCAATACAGGACCATTTCAGCATTTGTATTTCGACTATACTGATATATACTTCAAATTTCAAATGTATCTTTTCCCAATGGATCAATGTTGGTACATGCACAGATCAAGATGCCACATGTGCTCTGAAATTCCTCGTAGATGAGGTATTTCCAAGATGGGGATTGTGCGAAGTGCTTTGGTCTGGCAATGGACCACACTTTGTAAATGAGGTGTATGAGCCATCACTATCCTTTTGAGCATAAAGCATACATTCTCACCCACCTATCATCCACAAACAGCATTTTTGAGCACCTCAGCGGCCTCCTAAAAGTAAGAATCACCAAGCTAAAAGAGACTCTGAAAAATAGTTTGTCAAATTGCATTTCCTTTAGCATTATTTGCATTATGCAATCAGCCAAGCTCTGACCATCACCTAACTCCACATGAGCTGGTGACGGGACACTGAATGCACACAACCATTGTTACTCCCACTTGGTCTCACACTGACACAGAGAATGCTGCTACTGTGTTAGGAAAGGCATGATTATTTGACAGCTATGATGGAATAAATGTATGTCTCAACAGGTACAGAGGTGCAGGGGTGTTCAAAGACCACATATGGAACCCAAGAACCAATTGACACTGCTAATTTGTTACAACTGCTGCTGTTGTACCCAAGAGACAAGGTTTTGTGCCAAAACTTCACAAGGAAGTGACACACACCTTGTTACCAGGGACCACACATAGTGGAGGCTGTCACTCCATTTGCTGTGAAGGTGGAAGGCAAGCGCACCTCAGTGACATCAAGATATACTTATACAAGCATTGAGCCCAAAAGTGAAGAAGATGTGAGATGACCCCAGACGAGGTCAATGACAGGGGCCAATCAGCAGCAAGAAGAAAGAAGACACATTGGGCCTCATTATGAGGTTGGAGGTAACTGGCAAACTCGCATCCAGGTCCGCCACCCACAAATGGGCAATTACTGGGCTATTCCGGCCCAGCCGGACCTGGTAATTGCCCTTTCGTGGGTGCCAGGCCCGGTACATCCCCATTCGAGCCCCATTGGGCTAATTAATAATGGTACCGGTGCTACTATCATGTTCTGCTTGCGGGTGCCGGTATGGCAACCAGATCAGACCTGGTGGCTGCAAGGGCACCCGCGAGCATAACTCCTAGTATTGTGGTATGGTAGCAACAGTGCCGGTAGCAATACCGGCGCCATTGTTACTTACGGCCATACTTGTAATGAGGCCCATTGTTTCTACATATATGAAGACAGTTAGTCCAACATCCCTCAAAGACAATCAACAATAATAAAATGTGACATTTCCCAAGTCAAGAAGATACTGCAAATATTCACCATAACCATCCGATTTCTCCTGGTTTTGCCCTTTAATATGAACACTTAGCCCTTTCTGGGAATCTGAAACGTCTGTTTGTCCATATTGTTATTTAATTGAAAAGCTTATATTTTTCTAGGAATATATTTGCTCTCACTCTTAACAATGTTTTTCTTCTGAACACTGGTTTCCCAACAAACAAAAGAAATCTGCATCATTGAGATAAGATGTCGTTGTTTAGCACCTGGAAGGGCTAATATCCAGACCCATTTTCAAAAAGAGAGATACTATAGCCATGATGATAGGAGCAGTTTTTCCTCCTTTGTGTGTCTGTTTTATTTTTACTGGTTTGAGGTACAACACTATGGCACCTATGGTCTCATAACCCATCATTTTCTGTTCTTCATGATGTCAACACCAGTACGATATGTATAGTAATGCCAGATGATCCAACCCCTGAGTAATTTCTGAAACAGAGCACTCCAGGGAGGAGCGCTTTATGGGACAACATGTTAATATCGGCCAGGTCTACAACATGTGGTAACACCTCATGCGCCGAGTGGGGAGAGAGACATCTGGTTAGAGCTGTTTTGTGTGTTCCCTCGTATCCTACGCCATGAGTGCCTTGAGAATATTTGCATGTAGCACACGCACATGTAGGACACTGCCTGACAAATCTTGAAACATGAATGACAAGAGGGAAATTTCAGGGCAGAAGGGCCGCCATGCACTGGAGAAAACAAAGATTCCCCACATGTGGATAATTTTTATAAAAGAAGTATCAGTAATGAGCAATATTGAAACACAACATGATGTAATACGTTGTATATTATCAGGCCCAAGAATAGGGCAAATAATAACAGAAGATCACCAATTTATGAAATGGACTGACAAATGAGGAAAAGAAATTCCTGGATGTTGGGAAAGAGGCCAGTTACAAATAGAAGGACTGGTATTTACCACAGAAGAATGGGTTGATGCAATGATCAGCTGTAAGGCAGAGGTGCTTTTAGAGCAACTGCGAGTGATTGTCCAAATAGTAAATAAGGAGTGCCTCAAAGTATGGACTAAATGCACTAAAATGCTAATGTGGGTAGAGGATGAAGGTGGTCCAAAAGACATAATTCCCTTGGTAAAAAAGTTCTCTATGCATAAGAAATGAGGGTTCAGTAAAAATATGGGAAAATAAAGGGTGCATATGTATTTACGATTTGACCAGAATGAAGGTAGGCACACCATTATTAAAGGACCATTATTGGGCCTGTGGTTCCAGAGCCTACATGCAGCACACTCCAAATTGGGGAGGCATTTGTTCCCTAGTGGTAATAAGGTAATAAGTGCACCTTCCCTAGTGGTGCCCCAGAGTGAAGTGCATATTGTGCAAGTGATTTCCCCTGTAGTCATGCACAAATAATTAAAAAAGGTCCCTTACCCTTGAATGCACAAACAGTGATAACTATTCTTCTTTAAAAGCAGCCAATTCTTATGACATTATACCAGACAAACATACATTTTCACTAGAACATAAATGTTCTTTACATCCTTCTTAACTGCCGGTTTGCAAGCACATGCAAATGCCACGTAGTTACAAATAACATGGTGGGAACTGCTGCAAATGATAAATACCACTATGAAAGTCTGTCATGACATAAGGGAAGAGCTAAGAGCAGTCAGGCTCATGGCACTTCAAAACAGGTATGTCCTCAACCTTATTGTGGCCATGGGGGGTAGTGTGTGCACAGAATTGAGCTGTCTTGTTGCACATGCAAATCTGCCCACGATGAGGAAATTATGACCTTTATATAGGCGATAGCCACCTTGAAAGAAGTGCATACAAAAATGGTGTAAGAGTTGGACGATATTGTAGATGATGATTGGTTTACCTACCTCTTCTGATGGATACCCACCTGGTTAGCTAACACCTTCAAAATACTTGTGGCCATATTGGTAATGCTACTACTGGCTTTCTGAGTTCTAAGAATAGCATTAAGCCAATGCAAAAAGGCCGCCAAGAAGGCAGTAGGAATGAACATAGTGATACCTTTGGATACTCATGTGCACATGTATGCTCAAACATATGACTTCCCCATACCCAAGCAGTGGAAAGCCCTATCGCCCCTCCAGGGTCAAAATGTGTAGGTCCTTGAGAACCTGACAAGTGCACAGAGCACTGGGTATATTGTGATTCCAATGGGGAATACTGAATAAGGGTGACTGACATATGGATACCTAAGTGCCCTATGCAGGGGAGAGCAGGTGGCAGAGTGTGGTTGAGCACTCGACCAGAAGGGTGAATGTTAGAAGGCAGATGAAAACATCATCCATATCTTTTGACCCTCCCACAGCCCAATACTGCACAAGTGGGAAACTTTATTCACTAAGACAACTGTACCACACTTTATCGGGTCAGGTACAGCAGGATATGGAAACAATCTAAGCTTAACATAGCAAAAGTATTCATACTACAGTTGTAAGTAAGATGACAATCAATTCCATGTTGTAAAGATGATTTACTATTACCTTTATCCATTTAGAGGAGGTTTCAGGTAGAGCTATCAGATAGGGGTAACACAATAGAAAGTTTAACACCTATAGAGTGTATATGTCGCCACCACCACTAACCAATCCCCATTCCCTGTCGGTTTTCGTAAACTGATAAAATGTGATGATGTCATTTATGATGAAGTTGTACTACTTAAGTCGCTGTTTGTAATGGATACACCGAGAGCAGCCAGATGTTAATGCTTGCATGCTGTGAATGCTTTATTTGACTGATAAAAAAGCTGGATTTTGCCTCATACTTTGTGTACTTTGTCTTTGAGTCTGGGTTTGGATTGACTCCAGGTCCTCTCCAACATTAGGGCTTTTTTTGGGTCTTCTTAACATCGTTATCTCCAAAAGTAATGTTCCACTTGTCTAAGCTGAGGGCAATTTTGCAGATGAAATGTAACATGGCAATGAAACAATGGTGAAGATAATGTGAAATGTTCACTGGATCAATTCTTCCATGCTTAATAAATCTATACTTATTTTATATTTGTATAGCTTAAGAAGTAATGTAAGACATCAGAATATTCTGCTTAGCTGAGTGTATGAACCAAGTTGGTGGAACACGTTTCCTTAGCATACAGAAAACGTCAGCAATAGGTTAGAACCCATTTTGTTTTTTGATATGCATATTTGCCAAGATATTTGTATAACTGGGCGTCAAAATATCTTCTTTGATTGCCATCTTTTGGAATAAGTCAGTAGCTGCAATAGTGTTAAAATGGGTGCCAGATTTTAATGTATCAGTGTCAGATATTTTATCTCCAGGCCTCTACAATCTCATGCATTGTCTTATGCGTTTCTCAGATTTTTAGCATAGAGATCAGCTTATTGCAAAATGTATCTTTTTATTCAGGGCTCTGACTAAGGTCACTACCAGGCAAGGTATTGTGCACAGCACTCTAAACTTTATGTGGCTTTTGCAGTTATATTTTCACCCAATTCCACCCCCTACACATTACAAAATAAACATGCCACACAATATCCAGCCATGCGCAGCTTTCGTTGTTCCGTAATCAACTTTATATTTTAAAACAAAATATTTGAAAGAAACACGATGTGTGATCATTGGGTACATGTAACATTGAAAACAAGCTGGGAAAAAAGAAACATGTCCCAGCTTATCTGTTCTTATGGTTTTCACAATCTGTCAATAATGATGCAATGCATTTATGGCTATAGACATTTAGGGGGTAATTCATAGAATTAAGCGCACAAGTGGGGCACGCGGCTGGCGCACAGTGTGCACGTGCGAATCTCTGCGCCACCCGCGTGCGCTAAAATCCATTTCTGCGCACAGCGTATTCATGGATTTTAGCTACCAAAACCAGCTCTGGTGCACAGTAGCGCAGCGACCCTGCAGCAGTGCCAGTTACACCCCCAAGAACGCCCCTCGCGCAGGGAAAAGCCATCAAAATCCCCAATCCAGCGCAAAGGGCTGCGCTAACCTTGTACCAGCATGGCAAGCGGGGAACGTGTATTACTGGGGTTCACGGGAAGTTTCACACGCGAAAGGGCCTGTGCGAGTGGGGTACCTGTATTACTGGGTTCGCGGGAGGTTTCACACGCGAAAGGGCCTGTGCGAGTGGGGTACGTGTATTACTGGGGTACGCGGGAAGTTTCACACGTGAAAGGGACTGTGCGAGTGGGGTACGTGTATTACTGGGGTTGGCGGGAAGTTTCACACGTGAAAGGGCCAGTGCGAGTGGGATATGTGTATTACTGGGGTTCACGGGAAGTTTCACACGCGAAAGGGCCTGTGCGAGTGGGGTACGTGTATTCCTGGGCTTTGCGGGAAGTTTCTCAGGCGAAAGGGCCTGTGCGAGTGGGGTACATGTATTACTGGGGTGCGCGGGAAGTTTCACACGCGAAAGGGCCTGTGCGAGTGGGGTATGTGCATTACTGGGGTTCGCGGGAAGTTTCACACGCGAAAGGGCCTGTGCGAGTGGGGTACGTGTATTACTGGGGTGCGCGGGGAGTCCTACACTTGAATAGGCAGTGTGGGTCCTCCCAGGTGTTCCCTCTACAACCTCCACGGCCCCTGCAGGCAGCCCACACCACAAGGGACTACCCTGCACCCCTGGTCATGTCCCGCAGGCAGCCCATCCACCATGGGCATGCCCCCCAGCCAAGCCACATGTCAGCATGCACTACTGATCACCAACTCATGTCCCCCAGCACCCCCACCCCCCAGCAGTGCGGGGCACCTGCCAGCAGGCCCCCACTCATGTCCCGCTCATGTCCCCTGCACCCCTACCCCCCAGCAGTGCAGGGCACCTGCCAGCAGGCCCCCACTCATGTCCCCCTGCCCCCACATCATGACAATCCTCAATCATGGCCCTTATGGCCAGCCTCCCCAGCCCAAAGACCCAACCAAGTATTGCATCCACCCACATAGAAAAGGCAATTACATGATACAACCCCAAAGGCAAGTATGTTACTGAACACATGTCCGTCACACACACACAATGGGTGCAAGTGAATGTGAAAACCCATATCATGACATGCATGAAACCAATGAGATAATACCACACATCGAGGTATGAAGAAAAAATGCATTAAACACAACATGAATGTAATCAAAAGAAAACACACAACAATGGGAATGATTAAAGAAATGCTGCATGTCAGTAAAAGAATAAAAAAACAAGAAATCATAATTCAAAGAAATCCAAAATAAATGGTGTCCAAAGTCACAGTCCAACAAAGGAAATCCAAGGGAAAAAAAGAAAGTGAAATCCATTGTTCCATGTTGAAAATAAAAAAAAAATGTGAATAATCCAATGGTGAACTATGTACAAATGAACAATCCAGGGTCCATGAGCCCAACTGATGAAATGAAACCTACCAAAAATACTACCTAATAAAAAACTATATACAAAAACGTGGTGCATTGTCCAAGTGCAACCAAAATCAAAAAGAAAACGAAAGGAAACCTAACACTATCTAACTATATACAATGGCGGCGGGCAAGTCCTGCGGGTCACTCTGTGGTGTCCGGGCCAGGGCATCATAGAACTCCATGTCGATGTCCCAGAGGCGGGCCTCTGCCCTGGCCTCAAGGCACTCTGCCCGCCTCAACGCCGACGCATGGAGAACTCCACCCTGACCATGGTGAGCTGCGCCTCTTCCGCTCACCGCCGCTCCGCATCTATGCGCTGGCCCAACCGCAGCCACACAGAAGACACATCCATTCCAGAGTCCTCCTGCCCTCTGGCCGATGCCTCCCCCCCTGATGTCGATGGCCCCGAGCCATCATTTCTTCCACCTAGAGCCTGTTCCTGCTGCTACTGCTGTCCATGTGCCCTGTCCGATGATGCCTGCACATCCTCCATCAGCTGGTCTCCAGTAGTGGTGTTCACTCCTGCTGGACTGCCAACTCCCGACTGTGGCAGGGATGGGATCTCCACCAAGCTGGCTGTGTTGGTCAGGCCAGGTCCACAGGGGGCCCTGGTGGAATCTGGGCTGGAAGACGGCAGGGAGAACGACTGGCACATAGTCTCCACAGAGGAGGAGAGGTCCGCCAGAGTGCGCGTCACATGTAGGAACCCACCAACCAGGGCCCCTCCCAACAGTGCCACGTCGCGACGCTGCTCTTCGTGATGGCGTGCGTTCTCTGCCCCGGAAGAACGAACGTCATCACGAATGTCACACATGCGCAACGCGACACCAATCAGGACGGAGCCCATACATTCATGGGGCCCCTCGTCCGCAGGTAGTGGAGAGGCAGATGACATGGCACTCTCCCCTACCTGCGGACGGGCCTGGGACGGGGCCTCCCTGCTGGTGCATGGTGGTGCAGTCACAGGGTCAAGGACAGGGACATGCACAGGCCCCTCCGCGGTGACCTGTGCTGCCTCCTGACCCTGGCCCTGGACTGCACCACTTGCACCAGTGGTACTACCCCCACCAGGCCCCATGTGCGGCTCAGTAGCGGGCTCCTCCTCCTCTGTGGAGACCACCAACCTGGATGTCTCCATACCGTCTTCCGCCATTGGAAGCCCCTGTGGGGGCTCACCCGGCCCTTCCGCCACAGCCGTTGTGGCAGACGCAGCACCAGCCCCCTCGCTCCCGGATGATGGCAATTCCTGGGAGGGTGGCTGGGCCTTGCGTCGCCGCCCAGTGGAGGCATCCCCGCCGCTTGGCTCTACAGCGCCGTCTCTGCCCTCTTCTTCACTTGACGCTGTGTAGAGGGAGACATAGAACACAAGCATCAGGGTACAGTAAAAAATACCCTAGACAGGAAGCAATAACACATGAGTGGCACTGTCAAATGTCACTTCCATCCTTTCCCTCCACAACACATGGGTGAATGCACACAACACACATGCAGAAACAGTCCCGGGTGCCTGCAATCAACATCAAAATCCATGTAGAAGGGCCCCTGTAAACCAAGATGTTGCCTTCAAAGTCACATGCATCCATGCCGTTTCAAAGTCACACACACACTTCTCAGGCACACACACACACATGTGCACCATACATGTACATGACATCAGCACCCATTCCTCACCCCCCCTCCATGTCCAGGAACAGAGACAGCCATGCTTTCATGTGTGCATTCCGCATAGAGCTCCCCATGTTGCATTTAAACACATGCACCAACCATGTGGTTCACACATAACTGGTCTCACATGCATGACCATGATGTCCCTGCACATACACATCCATACATGGCCTATGTCATACATACAGGCAAGCATCAGACTTACATGCCCTGTCTCACACAGCAATGCTTGGCCACTTACCGCTCAACTCCAGACGGGTCTGCCTCCGAAGGATCTGGGCGTGGAGCGCTGGGCCTACACGTTCCAGGACCCTTATCTGGATGTTACTCATGCGTGCCCAGCCCCCCTCCGCGATGCGCCGGGCCTTGTGGAGGGTCCTGGACCTGAAGTCCTCCCAGCGCTTCTTGACGTGCTTGATGTCGCGGGTTACCACCCCCTCCGCGTTGATGGCAACCACTACCTCATCCCAGATCCTCTCCCTTCCTTCCTTGTTGGCGCATGATGTTCCGAAGAGGGCATCATAATGCCCCAGGACATGCTCTACCAGGACACCAACTTCGGTGGCAGTGAAGCTGGTGGCCCTCTGCCTCTCTGGCTGGGGGTTGCCAGTGGTGCCAGATGGAGATGTGCCCGACATGGCAACCCCAGAGGCAGGAGTGGGTGGGCAACTGGGTCCTGGGGCTTGGCTGTGGAGCGATGGTATCCCAGTCGGGAGTCTTCTGTTCCAGCAGGGGTGGACACAGCAACTGGACCCCTGCAGATGGCTGATGTGCAGGCACCAAATAGCAGGGCACGTGGGCAGCAGACAGTCAGGCAGCAGCAGATGGCAGGTGGGAGTGTGCTTGGGGCCCTGGGGGGCAGGAAAATGGCCTGCAGGGCAGGAGTGTGGTCTTGATACGGAGTGAATTGGCACGTGAAAAAAGTGCACGTCAGTGTGAAATCCGAGGAAAGGCCCTTAGCGCATAAGCACGTCAGCACACGTATACGATTTCATTGGACCAGAGGCCCTTAGCGCGTAAAACTTCCCACGAACCCCAGGAATACACGTACCCCACTCGCACAGGGCCCTTTCACATGTGAAACTACCCGCGAACCCCAGGAATACACGTACCCCACTCGCACAGGGCCTTTTTCGGGTGTAAAACTTCCCGCGAACCCCAGGAGTACACATACCCCATTCGCACAGGGCCAATCATGTGTAAAACTTCCCGCGAACCCCAGGAATACACGTACCCCACTTGCACAGGGCCCTTTCGCGTGTAAAACTTCCCGCGAACCCCAGGAATACACGTACCCAACTCGCACAGGCCCCTTTCGCGTGTAAAACTTCCCACGAACCCCAGGAATACACGTACCCCACTCGCACAGGGCCTTTTCGTGTGTGAAACTACCCGCGAACCCCAGAAATACACGTACCCCACTCGCACAGGGCCCTTTCGCGTGTAAAACTTCCCACGAACCCCAGGAATACACGTACCCCACTCGCACAGGGCCCTTTCATGTGTGAAACTACCCGCGAACCCCAGAAATACACGTACCCCACTCGCACAGGGCCCTTTCGCGTGTAAAACTTCCCGCAAACCCCAGTAATACACGTAACCCACTCGCACAGGGCCCTTTTGCGTGTGAAACTACCCGCGAACCCCAGTAATATACGTACCCCACTCGCACAGGGCCCTTTTGCGTGTAAAACTTCCCACAAACCCCAGTAATACACGTACCCCACTCAGTATATACGTGCTTTTTATTTGTGCACACTTTTGTAATGCGCAGGGACGCTACCGCCTGCCTTCGTGTGGCGGACTTGTTTAGGCCTGTGCGTGTCTTTGCCAGTGCGCGGATTTGCGCTATTCAATTCCATGAATACGTGTGGTTCGCGTGTACTTCCCAGCAGTACTTCCCCAGTTACGCCTTCTTTTTCACGCGTTATTCCCCATTCCGCGTGTTACGCCCCCTGTTCCGCCTATTTTTGTTGTGTGTGCTGCGCTATGTGCACTTTCGCTGTGCACTTAGCGCACGCTGTTTGGAGACGTGTGCCCCAGTGTGCGCCATGCACGGATTTGGCGCACAACCAGTGGGAAAGTAGCGCAGCGCCTTCCTTGAATCGCACGCGTGCACGTGCGCTTGCTTTCTCACGCTTGTGCCTCCTTGCGCCTGCTTGCGCTAGGATTTTCGGCGCACGTTTGTTCCATGAATCGGCCCCTAAATCATTCCCCGGCATTCTCTCACCCCAGGCGAAAGGCTCTCCTCTGTCCACAGCAAAACAGATTTCCTTCTGCAAATCTGGCACATGACAGGTTATTGTGTGGCATGCTTATTTTGTAATGTGTAGGGGGTGGAATTGGGTACAAATATAATTGCAAAAACTGGATAAGGTTTAGAGTGTCATGCACAATAGCAGGCCTGGCAATGACCTATGTCAGAGAAGAAAAGATACATTTTGCAATGAGCTGATCTCCACGCTAGAAATCAGATGAACGCATAAGACAGTACATGAAGTTGTAGAGGCCTGGAGATAAAATATCCAACATATATTTGGCATCCGTGGGTGGGCAGGTTTGACTTAAGGTACAGTTGTTGGGCGTGGAGCTACATAGTACGGTCATATGTTCTGTGCTAGGTGCACTTTAATTAATTTTTGGTTTTTCCCCTTTTTGAATTTCATTGCATGGGAAAGTGGTAGTGATTGTGCTGGGTGCACTTTGAATTTCTCTTTGCTGCCTTGGTGGCATTGTGCGAACATTAGTGTTTAAATATGAAAGCTGAAATTGGATTTTTTTTTAGCTTTGCAATTATGCAGAGGCCAAACTCTTCCCTTTGGCAGCATGGTCATCGGACACTTTACAAGGGTGGCGCGAGGGAATTACTTCAAAACTTGCTAAGGAACGTTTTAGTGAGATATTTGATGAAGGGAGTGTTATAGAAAGATGCCATCCCCGGCTTTTCCAGGCAGATGATTGTAAACATGACCCTAAAAATCTCATCTTCCATTGCCTATAATTCGTTGGACGTTTGACTACCACCCTTTCTGAATGTTTGTACCTCTGATAATGCAATGGGCCTCATTCCGAGTCCAGCGGTAACCCTGCTGGTGCTACCAGCGGGTTGCCGCTGGACTCGGAATAATTTACCAGCATCTGACCTCACAGTGCCACCGGCTCATTCTGAGTACGGCAGATGGGAAGTCCGATGCTGGTAAATTGTTAATCCACATTCCCTCAATGGGAGTGGGGACATGGTAGCACCAGCATCGTTAGCAACAGTGCTGGTGCTCCCATGAGGAGTCTGCCTACCGTGGCCGCTGGGCTGCTGGCAGGGTCAGCTCCAGCAGGCAGACTCTTAGTTTGCCAGTCCAGAAACAAGGGTGAAGGTGAGCTTACCAGCAGCCTTGTTTCCGGACCGGAAAACTTGTAATGAGACCCAATATCTTAATCTTTTTGGACACCTTCCTACACAATTTGTACATTTCTAACCCAATGTAAATAGAGTGACAGACAGCTGCAAAATCATGTAAGTCTGCCTACCCAGAGAAGAGAAAAAGGGGTCAAAGAGACCTATCTTACAATACATTGTGCAATGCACTAAAGATAATGATGTCTATCAAGACTTTAATCAAACCATTCAAAAGGGATTCAGACATATCCATCAAATAACATGTAGAGAGTGTAACTGAACTTTTTCAGACATGTGCGATCTCCCACACTCAATATGGTAGGTCCTTCCATTTTACCATGGACCCAGCTTCTGCTAGCTTTATTTGAAGTTTAAATGAGCAGAAGATTATATCATGGTAGGACCTTGAAAGAGAGATTAGGAAACAATTTTCTCCATATCATCCTATCCAAGATGCTACGAAGGCTGCACACAGCATGGCACAGTTATATAAATCGCAACGTCAATGCTTGCAAAATTTGAAAAGAGCATTTGCATGTTTTTTTTGTGGCATGTGACCCTAATTCAATATAATTTAAGTCCATGTTTTTCTATGTATTGAAATATGACATTGTTTATCAGCTTTCCAATGAATTTAATTGAGTTAAAACCTTAGAATGGATCATTGAACAAGACACTAAAATATATGAAGTAATCTCTCATGAGAAGAAAGAGGTTAGGAGTAAGGAACCTAAACACAAAAACTAAAGAATCCACTCTGCAGTTCTAGCGGTAAAATCTAGGAAGATGCCATTGGAGACAACTCAAATTCAAATAAGGAATGACATACCACATAATCAGAGGAGCGTGGTCATGCAAGGGAAGGCAAAAACACCCCAAACACCTGTGTTTCAATCCATAGATCCCAGTGACAGAAGCTCAAACATTAGTCCTCAGTTTCTTCATAATTCACCAAAGGTGGGATTTCGCTATGATATGCTGAGGCCAAATATTACCCATAATCAGATGTATAATGGACCATACCAGGCCTGTGGGGCACAGAGTAGATTTGACCATGCCACAATGATATATGGCAATCAGGCAAGACTAAGCTATGGATATATATTTTTGTATTTTTTATTTTATTTGTCATGGCTGTGAAACACAACCTTTCAAATATTACAAAATTTAGTACAATACATTACAATAAAAAAACAGCAGAGAAAAAAACGGAAAAAATTAAGTTTCATTAAAGCAAAATAAAAACAATTCTCCATTACTGTCAATTCAATTGAGAATACACTAAAACTTTCTAATAATATTTCTCATGCTCTCTATATTGTTCTCTATATTAAAATTAACAACACATTTTTCCACATTTCTTATTTCTCAATATCATTTTTCAATCACATTCAAATGGAATACGAACATGATCAATGGTAAATTTATTTTCGTCAACTGACTATTGTACAAAATCAACCATCAGAATTAATTACACCATGTTCCCTAAAGAGTCGTTTAAAAAAACACACTCTCACTTCAATTAAAGACTGGCATTCAGCAACTAGGTGTTTTAATGTCTCATATTGATCCGGCTTAGTACAGAATCCACATCTACCATTTGGACTTTGTTTTCTCTTAAAAAGAACCTCATTCGTGTAGCATAAATTCAATCTGATTTGCATAAACTCATTCTAATTTTTGGATCCGGAAATTTTGTTAAGTAATGTTCCACACAATGAAGTTTCTTAATTCTACAGGGCTGATTATTATGAGATTTCAATTTCACACATGCTTCTCCTGTTCTAATCCAATCTATCCACCATAGTTTTGTTTTAGCTTTCATTGGATTGGTAATGAGGAGATTATCATCGATATCTTCCTCCAGCATGAGTCTCAATATCTGTAAACGCCAACTCATTATAGCAGGACATTTAGCCTCTAAGATGTACTTTCCCAAAGTGAACATAATCAAGTTTATTTGAATCACCATTAGATATTTTCGATAAAGTGACAAGAGTTTCCACACATAAGTGGCATTCAGAGGCAATAAACCCAATTCCTGACGTACACAGCAGATAGACACACTTTGGGGTAGTCCAATGACTGATTTCCAAAATGTGCCCTCCATTTTAGACCAGATTAATTCTGGTATGTAATCTATTGTCTCTGCACCATACATGAAGATTGGTGCAACCTTTAGTTGGTAAAATGTGATTGCATGTAGCAATGTAAATTTCCCATATTTCGCCTGCACAATTTTTGCTCGCAAAATTCCTGTTCGCAGCTTATCATCAAGCTCCCGATAGTATGGCTTGTCACTTAGACTGTTACTAATGGTGAGACCCAGGTATTTGTATTCCGAAACTACTTCGAGCTCTACATCTTGCAGATCCCATGGCCTTGCTTTCTTGTCCTGCTTCTTACTCATGCCCAAAATCATTATTTTGCATTTTGATTGATTTACTTTCAACAGGTTCACATCAGCAAATCTGCTAAGGCATGAGAGAAGGGCATGTAGTCCCCTAGGAGTTCTAGCCAGTAACACATGGTCATCGGCATAGAACAGCCAGGGGACCACCTGTCCTCCCAAGCGAGGAGCATCCGATAGAACCTTCATTAGATCATAACATATTTCAAAGATAAAGAAATTGAACAGGGTACTAGCCAAAATACAGCCCTGTTTCAACCCTCTCAGTGTCTCAATTGGTTGTGACAATGTACCATCCATAGATAACCTGATTTGGACATTTTGTGTTTGAGTGAAGTTCTCTTATCCAAAACACAAGATGATTTGGGCAATTTGCTATGATCAGCTTTTCAATTAATAATTTCTTACAGACAGAATCGAAGGCTCCCTGGAAATCTATAAAGGCAAGATACACTGGTTGCTTCCACTTGAAGCATGCCCAAAAACCCCAGTTAGGGGCTCTTTGGCTACAGTCCTGGCGCCTATGGCGCCAGGCTCATAAGAATAAAGTCAGTCCTGTCACCATGGGCGCCAGGCTCATTACAGAAATCTCACCTGTTGCAGACCATGCTGCATATCTACCTAATGCAGACCATGCTGCTTGAAGCCACAAGCCAAATGAGGCTTAAAGGGACTACTTTACCTCAGGGACTCCTTTCCTCTCGGGTGGGGCTGTGGAAGAATACTTACCTGGGACTTCTTCCAAGGCTATTTAAGCCACACCCGGACAGCCACACGTGCTTCGCGTTATTCTGCTTACTGCAGCATAACGCTCACCGTGTCTTCAGCAGCTCCAGTCTTCAGCCACGCCCGCTTCAGTCCTAGAACACCTGGAACAAGAAAAGGAGAAGGATAAGAGGTCAGAACAAAACCCTTACCTGAATCCTTGATCCAGCACATCGTCGATCTGGAAGAGAGAAGCCTTCTCAGGTGCATTGCCACGCACCTCGCAGAGCCGCGCTGAACTCACCAACCGAGGCTGCATTCCTTTACTCCTTCGCGAATCCAGCATCTCCAGGCCATTCTTCAACACCTGGGGAAGACAAGAACAGATAGGTGAGCAAGGGCAATACAAACCACCCCCAAAGACTTACCTGATTACCACAGGGGGGTACTCACCTCATCTCGGGTCGGCGCAGTCAATTCCGCATCACCGCCGCACCCCGGCCCCTAAGGGGAAAAAACAAGGACAATACAACCTAACCCCAAAGACTTACCTGATTTACCACAGGGGGGAACTCACCTCATTTCGTGTCTGTGCAGTTAATTCTGCATCATCGCTGTACCCCGGCCCCAAAGGGGAGAACCACAATAGACTTACCAGGATCTTACCAATTGCCACTTGGAACTCTTCTGGTAATTTAAATCAGCAACTTGCAAGGAATCTGGCAGAGTGAAGATCAGACTTTTGAACTCTTACGAACAATTGGACTTAGAGTCAATACTGGAACTCACCAATTCCTCCACGCCAGTGAAGTAACTGGTCGTCTACGCGCCCCTGCGTTCGACGCAGGATGGAGAGCTCATCTTTCCAAATCTTCAGGTGAGATTAAGAGGGAACTTCAGGAGTGTTCATTGGGCAGACAAGGGGAGTGGGAAGGCGGGTTAACGCTCAGATTACGGGAGGTTAATTCCCTTTCTCCATTGCAGAAAGATATTCGTACGAGTCCAACAAACGAAGCTCAGTGGGTCTGTCCAGTCTGTCATCTTGGCTCTACGTGTTACTTTGGTGGAAGCAACAGCGGGCCAGTCCAGATCGACGCCCCTGTGGGAATCAGGTAAGCATAACAGAATGCGAAGCCTACCCACAAATACCCACCTGGGCGTCATGGAGACCTCGGAAACCGATCAGTTGGCCCAATTATTAGGGGAACTAAGGGCCGAAATGCATTCCGCCCGCCAGGAAACCAATGCCCTCAGGAGGGAATTGATAGTGTCAAAAGAACAAACTGATGATTTGGCCAGACAGCTATTATAAAGCCAGGCTGGACAAACACCTCTACCTGGACTCGGGGCCAGCCCAGCTCCGGTGCCACCGAGTAACCCTGTGCAGATAAACCTTCCTGGAGCCGTTCCCTTGGCTCCGCCTGTACGCTTTGCCGGAGACCCTAAAAGGTTTGCTATATTCATGAATCAATGCCGCTTACAATTTTTATGTAGACCTGGAGCTTTCCCTAACGATCAAGCCAAGGTAGCTTTTGTACTGTCATATCTCAGCGGCAGTGCAGCGGACTGGTCCATTCCGCTAGTAAATCAGGATGGCCCGATTCTTCGAGATTTCCAAGGTTTTCGAACTAGCATGGAAAGACTGTTCGCTCGACATTCCCAAGGACAGGCTTTGGATAATTAACTTTTATCCTTACGGCAAGGTAATCAGGATCTTTTATCTTACATCGCAACTTTCAATAGATTGGTTGTGGAAACCGAATGGCCTGAAACCAAGCGAATTACATTATTCCATTGAGGGCTTCGGGGAGAACTCAAGGATGTTTTAGCCCAAGTTGTGAACCCGCCTTTAGACTGTGCAGAATATATAGATTTTGTGGTCCAGTTAGATCACAGACTTCAAACCAGAAAGGTTGATCAAACCAAGTTTGAAAACAAGGTCTTGGTTAAAACCTACGTACCCTCGAAGGGGGTAGATGCCTCAGAACCCATGCAAATCGGGGGGGTTAGAGGACCCTTAACCCAGAAGGAAAGGGAAAGAAGACGGCAACAGCAATTATGTTTATATTGCGGAGCTACTGGTCATTTCCTTCGGAACTGCCCTGTAAAACCACCCAAGAAAACTATAGGAGCAGCAGACGAAAACCACTTGAAACCTGACTCGGGAAACGATCACGCCCGGCAAGCGTAGAGGTCAGCTTGCCGAGCTTAAAGAAGGACACTCTGACCTCGCATTTCACCATACCCATGGTCCTTATAGATCCAGAGCAGCCATCACGCATGCACGCGGTAAAGGCGTACGTAGATAGTGGAGCCATAGGAAACTATTTGGACTACGGATTGGCTTCCAGGATGAATCTACCTCTCACCCGAAAGACCACTACCGATGTCATCACCACTGTTGATGGAACTGAAATTGCCTCTGGGCTCGTAACTCATTCCACTGCAGAGATGACTTTGCTGGGTCAGGATGGACACCGAGAGGTTATGGTGTTTGATTTAATCAAGGCTCCACAGTTTCAATTGATACTGGGAATCCCTTGGTTGGAAAAACACAATCCCTGTATTGATTGGCGAGAGAAGAGACTAACCTTCCCAGAATGTGCTAACACCTGTTACCCAAAGAGAACTCTAAATTCAGTACTGGCCCCAATAATCCCAGCTGCCTTACAATTACCTGCTGAATACCAAGACTTTCAGGATGTCTTTCAAAAGGAGCAGGTAAACACCTTACCACCGCACAGATCGTATGATTGTCAAATAGATCTCATACCAGGAGCACAACCACCTTGCAGCAGAATCTATGCCCTCACAGAACCTGAAAATCTCCACTTGCGCCAGTACCTAGACCAGTATCTTGCTAATGGTTTCATCCGCCCGTCCAAGTCCCCTGCATCTTCCGCTTTGTTCTTCGTGCCAAAAAAGGAAGGCGACCTTAGAACATGCATTGACTACCGCGCGCTGAATCAGATAACTATCAAGAATCAGTACCGATTGCCTTTGATCCCTGAACTACTAGACCAGGTAAAGAACGCTTGTATATACACAAAACTAGACCTTCGGGGGGCATATCATCTGGTACGCATCAAAGAGGGTGACGAATGGAAGACTGCTTTTCACAGCAAGTACGGATTATTTGAGTACCAGGTGATGCCTTTCGGACTAAGTAACGCACCAGCAGCCTTCCAGTTCTTCATGAACGATGTCTTCCGAGAGCTCATCGATGTTTGTGTAGTCGTTTACATCGACGATATCTTAGTATACTCCCTATCAGAATCCGATCCTGTAAAGCACGTCCGAGCAGTCCTAGAAAAGTTACGCCAGTATAAGATATACGCTAAACAGGAAAAGTGCATCTTTCACACTACGGAAGTAGAGTTTCTTGGATTTATTCTGACCCCGAAAGGAATCCGGATGGATACACGGAAGGTAGACGCAATTCTTAATTGGCCTTCGCCAAGCTCAGTCAAAGGAGAGCAAAGCATGCTCGGCTTTGCCAATTTCTACCGCAGGTTTATCCCAGACTTCTCACACATTGTACATCCCATTACAATACTATTGCGAAAGAATAAACGCTTTACATGGACAGGAGAAGCAGAGAACGCCTTCCAAGAGTTAAAAAAGAAATTCACATCCACTCCTGTATTACGACACCCGCGCCCAGAGCTTCCCTACATTGTGGAAACAGATGCATCCAGCTCAGCGATGGGAGCAGTGCTCTCCCAAAAAGATCCCGAAACTAACCAGCTGCACCCAGTGGTGTTTTGGTCAAGAAAGTTTTTGGCTCCCGAATTAAATTATGCTATGACCGACAAGGAACTGTTAGCCATCAAGTCCGCCTTCAAGGCTTGGCGGCACTATCTACTGGGCGCCAGGCATACCATTACGGTCATCACTGATCACCGCAATTTACAATACCTAAAGGTAGCCAAGGCCCAATCTTCACGCCAACTCCGTTGGGCATTGTTCTTCGCCGAGTTTGATTTTATAATAACCTATCGACCAGGTTGTAAAAATGGAAAAGCTGACGCCCTGTCCCGAATAGGAATGGGAGAAACAGAAAGAGCTTTAGAACCTGTACCCATAATTCCTGAACAGAGGATTCTTGGACTGACATCCATACACTCTCTGGAGGACATTCAAGAAAAGGTCCATTAACTCTTTGATTCCGATGCCTTACAGGGCTGGGCAAGGAAAGGTCCAGAGTATTCTGTCACCAACAATCTACCTTATTACCAAGGTCGGCTATTCTTGCCACTAGAGGAACTACATAAACTTGTCATTTCTCATTACCATGACACCTTGATGGAAGGACATCCTGGCATTGCTAAAACTGAAGCCAAAATCAAGAAACAGTTTTGGTGGCCCACCTGGCGAAAAGATGTCAAGTTGTTTGTCATGTCTTGTGGCATTTGCGCTCAAAATAAAGGGGAAAAGAAAAAACCCGCTGGATTATTACAACCGTTAGACATACCACCTACTCCTTGGCATACCTTGTCATTCGACTTTATCACGGATTTACCCCCATGCAAAGGTTATAACACAATTCTAGTTATTGTAGATCTTTTTTTCTAAAATGGCCCATTTCATTCCTTTAAAAGGAATACCTTCAGCTTCAATCCTGGCCAAGGAGTTCCTTGAAAATGTTGTCTGTCTACATGGTTTTCCTTCCGTGTTAATTTCAGACCGGGGAAGTCAATTTATTTCACATTTTTGGAGGAAGTGCTGCCAGCTGGCAAAAATTGATGTTAGGCTTTCAACCAGCCACCATCCCCAGACCGACGGTCAAACTGAGAGAACAAACCAGACTCTTGAGCAATACCTACGTTGTATGCTACATCAATCTGAGGAGGATTGGAAAGACATTCTTTGGATCGCCGAGTATGCATACAATAATTCTGTACACTCAGGAACTAAACAAAGCCCTTTTTTTACCATATATGGTCACCATCCTCGAACCTCAGACTTAGATTCTCCCCAGCATTTAGAGATGCCTGCGGTGGACCATCTCCACGCTGTTATCACACAAGCCTTTAAAGAAGCGACTGCACATTTACAAAAGGCTACGGATACATACAAGAAGGATGCTGATCAACACAGGAGTGAAGCACCACAATACCAAGTAGGGGACCAAGTATGGTTAGCCACCAAGTACTTACCACTCAAGGGAACACAGACTTTTAACCCCAGGTACTTGGGACCTTATTCTAATAAGACTATTATTAACCCAGTGGCCGTCAAGTTGAACCTGCCTGGTCATATGCGTGTTCATCCTGTTTTTCACGTGTCTCTTTTGAAGCCTGTGCAACCAGGAACTAGACTAACTACCCCACCTGAACCTATCCTCATAGACGGGGAACCCAAATTCGAAGTCAAGAATATTTTGGACTCTAAAAGGGTGAGATCAAAACTCTTCTATCTCATTGATTGGAAAGGGTATGGTCCACAAGAAAGATCTTGGGAGCCTAGTGACCATGTGCATGCACCTCAATTAGTGAAAAGGTTCCACCAAGAATTTCCAGACAAAACAAGGCCGAGAGGGAGAACAGCTTTAGGAGGGGCCTTGAGGGGGAGTGCTGTCACGATGCCTGCCCCCGGAAAGCCAGACCAGGCCCAGCAACCCCGGAAGCAGGCATCATGCCACTTGAAGCATGCCCAAAAACCCCAGTTAGGGGCTCTTTGGCTACAGTCCTGGCGCCTATGGCCCCAGGCTCATAAGAATAAAGTCAGTCCTGGCGCCATGGGCGCCAGGCTCATTACAGAAATCTTACATGTTGCAGACCATGCTGCATACCTACCTAATGCAGACCATGCTGCACAAAGCCACAAGCCAAATGAGGCTTAAAGGGACTACTTTACCTCAGGGACTCCTTTCCTCTCGGGTGGGGCTGTGGAAGAATACTTACCTGGGACTTCTTCCAAGGCTATTTAAGCCACACCCGGACAGCCACACGTGCTTCGCGTTATTCTGCTTGCTGCAGCGTAACGCTCACCGTGTCTTCAGTAGCTCAAGTCTTCAGCCATGCCCGCTTCAGTCCTGGAACACCTGGAACAAGAAAAGGAGAAGGATAAGAGGTCAGAACAAAACCCTTACCTGAATCCTTGATCCAGGACATTGTCGATCTGGAAGAGAGAAGCCTTCTCAGGTGCATTGCCACACACCTCGCAGAGCCGCGCTGAACTCCCAACCGAGGCTGCATTCCTTTACTCCTTCGCGAATCCAGCATCTCCAGGCCATTCTTCAATCAACACCTGGGGAAGACAAGAACAGATAGGTGAGCAAGGGCAATACAAACCACCCCCAAAGACTTACCTGATTACCACAGGGGGGTACTCACCTCATCTCGGGTCGGCGCAGTCAATTCCGCATCACCGCCGCACCCTGGCCCCTAAGGGGAAAAAACAAGGACAATACAACCTAACCCCAAAGACTTACCTGATTTACCACAGGGGGGAAATCACCTCATTTCGGGTCGGCGCAGTTAATTCTGCATCATCGCTGTACCCCGGCCCCAAAGGCGAGAACCACAATAGACTTACCAGGATCTTACCAATTGCCACTTGGAACTCTTCTGGTGGTTTAAATCCGCAACCTGCAAGGAATCTGGCAGAGTGAAGATCAGACTTTTGAACGCTTACGAACAACTGGACTTAGAGCCAATACTGGAACTCACCAATTCCTCCACGCCAGTGAAGTAACTGGTCGTCTACGCGCCCCTGCGCTCGACGCAGGATGGAGAGCTCATCTTTCCAAATTTTCAGGTGAGGTTAAGAGGGAACCTCAGGAGTGTTCAGTGGGCAGACAAGGGGAGTGGGAAGGCTGGTTAACGCTCAGATTACGGGAGGTTAATTCCCTTTCTCCATTGCAGAAAGATATTCGTACGAGTCCAATAAACGAAGCTCAGTAGGTCTGTCCAGTCTGTCATCTCAGCTCTACGTGTTACTTTGGTGGAAGTAACAGCGGGCCAGTCCAGATCGATGCCCCCATGGGAATCAGGTGAGCGTAACAGCACCCGCGAGCAGTACTCATAGTATGGCTGTACAGAAGCAACGGTGCTGGTAGCGCTACCGGCACCATTGTTGCCTTACTGCCATACTTGTAATGTGACCCAATGAGGGGAATGACAAGCCAGATCATTTAGCCAAGATTGGGGCAGTGATGGGGCAATTATTTCCTATTGAGCACCTATTTGGTGAAATCCAGGTGGATGCGATAACACACTCCAAATATGTGGAAACCCCCAAACTTTTTGCTGTTGTTTTACACCCTGATCTAGACTTTACAAGAGAAGCGCAGCCTTCCGCCGCACTCCTCTGGGCTTTCGCTCCATTCTACGGGGATACTGACATGCCCTTAAAACAGTCAATACCGGAAACGTTGTTTTCCGTAGTTCTTTTCTCATGTTGCAGCTTTCGCGCAACATGGCACAAGAGGGCACTGTAAGCTAAATTACTGCACTCTTGGGTCTCTAGTCATTCTACCCTAGAAACTCTTGATGGATTTATAAGGAACTGTGCAAGTATGTCACGGATGGGACTGGTGGCAGCGATCGTTTCTTTGTGTTTTGAACTCCCTTTTGCCCTGTTAATTGCGCTTCTCGCGTTTGGCCAAAATGAGTGGCCTGGCTTCCAAAATGGCCAGACCACGAGGTTCTTTGTCCTGTCCGCTGACCATCTTGCCCCTTCACCTTCCCCAGGTCGAGCTGACCCGGGGCCATCCTTATTTGGGCATGTACTTTCCCGCGAAACACAGATGCTTTTGCGGGCTTCTACAGGCCTGTTGTGAGCCTCCAGGATGTGGGCTGGGATGTCTGGTCCCAATACACATCCTGGGTGCCAGAGAGTCTAGTGTGTCTTGAATGCCTGGGACCACTGTGGTCTGTGATAGGTCCACATACGATGTGAGTGTTTTGTGAGCAGATCTCCCATTGGGCCCTCTCCGTTTTGGCGTGAAGGGAACACTGGATAAGAGGAGGCTGGAAACACCACTACCATGTCGATCTCCTGAGTTCTCATGAACAAAGGATAAGGAGCCAAGTATCCTGCAACTAAGAAGCTGAGTCGAGGAATCGCTGGTGACCCGCTGAAGGTTTGGCACCCTGCACTGCTGTCATCCTGTGAGACCCCTCTGCCTCTGATCGAACGAGAAGGCCTGTACTGGCGCTTCGACCCTTTAGAATAGTCGGAACAACTATTCTCGGCACCTTCACCATATACTGTACGTAAGCCTTCGGAAGTGTCCCTGGGCCATCCAGTGGACTGACCAGCCTACACAGGAACCTTGCTCTGTCACCATCGTCTGGCTTACTGCTAATCCCGGGTCCTCGGCACTGTCACACAATTCGTACACTTGGCATTCCCAGGTCTGAAGTGAGACGTGTGCTTTGGGACCGGAATATCTGCGGTTGCCGAGTTGCCCTGCTGTGTTAACAAACTTGTGCGTGTTCGCTGCATTTGGGACACTCTCGACCCTGACTCCTGCTGTCGCAGAATCTGCATGGCGTCGAGACATCCTGCTGATCGCATCTAAACCTGCCAGTACCGAAACGGAACCGGAGAAGCTTGGGTCTGCCTGCATTGGGGACCGGTGAGTAGTCAATATCCTAACCGGTCACCCTCCCGCAGGAGCCTGTGGCTTTCCATTGCTGTTGTAAACAGCAACCCTTTTCTGCACTCCCACCCTGCTTCTGCCCACAGGTTGAGGCTGCGCTTCAGTAGCGGGGAACTGTTCTTCATCGTCTTGTTCACCTCTCTGAACTGCCTGATTTCCCCGAAGAGACTCTCCTTTGCCTGTTGGCACCCGCATGTGCAGGTACTTTTGAGCACAAGGCTCCACTCTACGTAGGGCTCGGACTTCCTTCTAGTTAGGTGGCCTCTGATGTCGAACTGGGTCTAACGATTACTTGCACTGCCTGTTTTCCTCCCCATCTAGGTGGTCTGCATATTTCGTGCTTCTAACTCTTTAGACCCCTTGGTCTTGTGTCAGGTTTATTGACCCATGTTTGAGGTATTATGCTGCAACATTTGGTGCTGTGGGCTTAGAAAATCCAAGATGGGCGAAAAGCCCACATTGGTGCCAGAATCCAGGAAAACCGCACAGTTTTGCGCACACCAAAATGGTCGTATGACCTGCCGCCCACCAGTGCAAGCATGATGGCCCAGAAGCGCCATGAGTGAAACGTGGTGCCGAAGGAAAAACAGCAGTGCCTGTTAGCTCAAAAAGCACTTTGAAATCACCTTTGTTTCTCTGAATGCAAGCTCAAAATGCATATTCCAAACATTGCAAGATAGTTAATACAGGAGACCATTGCCAGACCCTATCCTTTGGCTGCACACAGAGCGAAATCAGTGCAAAGGAATATGGTGCTGTTCAAAATCTGTTTTAATTGATGTCAAAAATTTCTAAAATCATGGGCACAAAACCACCAAACAAAAAAAATCCAACTTCTGGTTGGGTGTTCCACAGTACTCTGCTGCAGAATCTACATCAATACAATGTTAGCAAGGATCACATGCCATCAAGTAAAATCCCCGTTTTAAATGCATTAATTCAAGACAGCTGCCAAAAAATGGGTGCAGTACTGGTGTTTGACACTGACCGGCGCTAGCGATCTAAACTCTGAGAGGAGACCTGTATTTCAGGAGCTGAAAAGGAACCTGAGTCAGCTGGGACTTCAAAGCCTTGCTGGTCAATGAGAATTCTTCACACCTCCTGTTCCCAGGCCATATACCAGAAGGCAGTTTGATTTAATTAAAAGTTCAAGAGGGCTCTCTCCATGGGAAGCTGTTACACCTCAAAACTCCACACCAGAAGGCAGGAAATCACAAGTTTCTGTTAATCAAATGGAGAGTGGCACCCTGGACTGATGCCCTGCTAGCAGTAAAAACCAGACATAGGATGCCTTCAGCTGAATGGGGTATGCTGATTTTGGGTGTGAACTGTCAACAACAACTGCTTTGGGAGAGACAGGCCATGTGACATCTGACTCAGCCAGCTAGGGGTGGAGACAAACCATTGTGGATTCAGAGAGCCCAGCAAATATATGTTTTATTAAATTGCTTATAAAATATTGTATCTAGCTGACTGAAATGTACGATTTGGAGATTCTTAATATGAAAAATGTACCCACAATTTGAGACTAAGCTGAACTCTGTGTGATGTTGTGAGACCGAACCCCACGATTATTAATATTACAGACACTGTGGTTATCTCAGAAAATTGAAAACTTATTGTAATGTGCCCAGAGAGGGGTGTACCTCAGGGGAAGATTTGATGCCGAACCGACCAAGGCAAAACCCACTAAAAGTGCAAAATGTTGTCGTTTCTGAACTGAAGCTCACAGGAACATGGGGCTTGAACAGAGACCTGTCTTGATTCATCTGTGATGTGCATATGTATTATGAACCACGTGTGTATCTGGGAAACCTGTTTGTTATGAAAAATTCATTTTCTAAGTAAAACCAAAGGGGCGTTTCTTCAATAGACTGTAAAAGGGTAGCATCACTCTGACTCACAACTCAGTTATCCAGTTAAAGGACAGAGAATCCCCTAACCTATCAGGATCCTTAGAGGTTTGGGCATAGAAAGTCAGCCTTCCCAACCACTTTCAAAAGACATAAAAAGAGCCACTGAGACCCAGGTAGGGACTGCTCTTTCCACTTTCTTGCGCAGCACTTTGCCGGACCAGACACTATCCAGAAGGACCATAGACTCCAGATAGACTCCATAACTTGAAGCAGAGAGGCCTGAACCAAAAGCTGAATCCTTCTCAGCAGGCCTCAGAATCCAGCCACCTAACCAAACTATTCAACAGCCGGGCAAGCTGTTTGATTCTGGCTAGAACCAGAACCAGACCCAGAAAGCAGAGCTGTATCCAGAACCGCAGACCAGACCAGACTGCTGTGCAGTGCCAAGAACTTTTGCCAGAACCAGAGATCCAGACCAGCAGAGCAGAGCTGACCCAGATAGCTGTGACTTCAGAACCACCGGCAAGAAGTCCAGTCTAAACCTGTTGACCAGATCTTGACGGCCTATTTCAAATTTATAGTGTGAGTATCCAGCCAGAACTGTGCAGAACCAATCTCTTAGTCTAAAATAATCTCATCCCATCCATTTCAACCTATTTAGAACTGCATAGAAATCGTGTGTCCATTCTGTGATTCAAACCTGTGAAAGTGTCATTTGTCATTTGAATCTTACTTTATTTCTGAGAATCTACCTCCACTAAATTGTCTGTATCTTTTGAACCGCATGTCCTAGAAGCGAGATTTAACTTTCCTTTTAAAGCTAAGAACCTAAGCTTTCCAATAAGGCCACACTTTCTATTCCTTATAGTTTTTCCGTAATCGCGATCGACGCACTCGGAAAAAGTGCTGCGAATTGCAATTTGACTCAATTTCTATACCTGTCAAAAATAGCTGTCCTTTTGCTTGCAACTGCTGAACTCCGTTTTCAACCTGATAATCATTCATGAATTAATTGCTAGTGTTGACCTGAACTAATTCAAAGTAGCTGTCACCTACCCTGAATCTCCTATAGGGAATTAAAATAATTTTTTGCATATTTTTCACTTCATTGCAAATCACATTTAAAAGTATTTCTGCCTGTTTAAAAGCATACCGGTTGCTCTAAGCTTGCTAGGTGGGAACTGGAATTTGTATTGTATTTGATTGTATTCCTGAAAACTGCGTGCTCTCCTTCCATCTCCTTATATTGCATAGGGGGGGAGTGAATTGTCAAAAGAAAAAGTGATCATATCTCTTGTTGAAACCATATCAGTTTATTTCTGTGCTGCATTCTTTCCATCATTGCTTTTCCTTGAAACCATAAAAGTATTCTCTGCACCTTATCCTTACTATGCTAACTCCTCACTGATTGAAAAGAGTGTGCAATTGTAACATTACCCATTGTTGATCCACATTATATTCATAAGTGTGCTATCAAATATTAATTTATTCATAAAAGTGTGATATATATATATTGTTTAATTTTTCAAATAAATCATTTAATTTGCAAAACAAACCTACTTCTTGGCTCAGTGAGGTCTGGGGGATTCAAAGAGAGGGGCGTTATACAAGGGTTTATCATACAGATCTATGAACTTGTCATAAAAATATATAAATAAGGGGTTCTCTTGGGCATCCCAGACTAGGCATTGACTTAGTTGGAGTGCTGAATTGAAGTCACTTAACACTTGTATATATATTGTATTGATTGTGATGTGTTGGTTTACTTGAGTTTTATCATGATTGTTTACTATGGTCGATGTTACAAAGGCCTTGTAATAAATGTGTCTATATTTTTAATATAACACCTGTCTGGAGTAATTTGTAAGTATCCTTCCTTTGTGTGCTCATTGCGGGCTTTCAGTCACCCTCACCCCTCTTGAGACCTAGTCTTGACCGCCGCCATCACTACCCTGATTGGTCTGGCTTGTCCAGAGGTTACCCTGTTCCAAGAAACTAGGCTGGCCTTCTGAACCTCTGCCCCTCCAGGACAGAGTTCAGAAATCCATCTTAACATTAGTATATTGTGACTTTTGCATACCACTTCTCAACATGGATAGCAGAGTACTCGGACATGCAAAATCGCTGTTGGATGCAAGTCTGTGTTATGATTTTGTTTTTCATCAGATGTCTCTTATTGCACATTGATTTAATAATGCTGAAGTTCATAAAAACCTGTGCTATTAGTCTGTGTCTTTTCTTAATTTTTAAGAGCACAGAACAGAAGATCATAGAATTAGGCTTTCTTTTTCAAGTTGACACATGTTTGGCTCTTTGCTCAGGATACACTGTACCCGTACCCAAGTGTTCACAGAGTAGATTTACAGAGCCATCTTCATGACCAGGGCTGGAATATGGTATACTTTCTGTAGAGAGCCATAAGAAAAGGGGATGGTTAGAGAGAAGACTTAAAATAGCTGAGAAGGAGGAGCCAGGGGATTTTTGATCAAGAGAACTGGGAGCAAGAGGAGAGGAGAAAACAAATGAAAAGATCAGAAAGTTTAGGGTGCTCTGCTGCACCGATCTGACTGTGTGCTGTGCTGGATGAAGAGGGCAGAGTTGCAAGGCTGTAGAGCTTTACTAGGCAGACGGAGTGGCAGAGAGAGAAAGAGAGAGAGAGAGAGCATGTTTTATTTTTATTTATTTATTTTATTTCTACTGCGCGATATCTCGGAGGCATCAGGAACATTTTCCGATGTCAATGAGTGTTTCCGTAGCCTGGCGTGATCGAGGAGATGAAACGCTGCCGAAAGATCCAATAAAATAAGGAGGCCCATTTTGCCCTCATCCGTGTATTTTAGTATTTGCCTCTGCAGATCTAATAATGCTCTCTCTGTACCGTTATTTTTTTGGAAACCAGATTACTTATGATGAAAACGGAGGCAGATTCAAAATGGGTCTGTAGTTGGATAGTAGCTGCCTTATCCAATATCTTTAATAGAAAAAGAGCATGTGTTATTGGCCGTAAATTTTAAGAGTCCTTGGCACTATGCCCGGGTTTCTTAGCAATAGGGGTAACTGCTACCTCCTTCATAGAGATGGGTACATTCTTATGAAAAAAAGAGGCATTTATTAAGCGTGTGAGAAAAGGTGCAAATATACTGATGTGCTTAAGGATAATCTTAGATGGAAGGGGGTTCCCAATACAGGTTGTGGGTCTAGTATTTGCAAGCAAAAGCGAAGTATCATCCATGGTTATCGCTTTAAAGCAAACATTCGGCATGATATTATTATTCTCCTTTGGATTTCCTTCTCTTGATCTGTGGATGTCTTGGTAATATTTTGTGACTTTTGGATTTTATCCCGAGCTAGTACAATCTTATTCTGAAAGGCCTTTTGTACAGTTTCACAGTCTTCCTTATTAGGAATGATGCATTGAGTGAGAGCATTAGGTTTTTCCCAAGATCTATAAAGTTCAAAGAGCGTCTTAGTGTTGTGCCATGCCTGTTTAATTTGTGAGTCACAGTAGGTTCTTTTAGCCTCTAAAATCTTTTTCTTGTATTCTCTTTCTATAGTTTTCCATTTCATTCTGTTATCAGTAGTTGGGTATTTTACCCATACACGTTCTGCTTGTCTTTTTCCCTGTTTCATGATCTTTAACTCAGGGGTAAACAAATTTTGCTGATTAGGTCGGTCCCTGATGATTTTTGCAGTTTCTTCTAACAATTTGGAAATTCAGGACTTATACAATTATGCTAGTTTATCTGGGGAGTCCAAGGATTCATTCATGATTGCTTGCATACAAATTTCTAAGACTTCTGCTTTGATCTTTTTGAAGTTTTGATTTAAGATTTGTTTAGGTGGTTCGCGAAGCAATTTGTTTGTGTAGGTAGTGAAGTTGTACATTAAATTTTACAATGGTTTGACCAAATGCAAGGGTTAGTACAGAGGTTACTAATGTCGATGTTTCGAGTTGCAACCAAATCTAAAATGTGGCCACCAGTATGGGTTGGTTTATCGTTATGGATAGTTAATCCTGCATTTATGAGAAATTGTTCTAGCTCAACGGCTTCCTTATCCTTAATATCCCCTTGCCAACGGTTTAAATCTCTGAGAAGTATAATCGAGGAGTTCGAGCAGTTTGAGGCATTAAGTAAGGAGCTGAGATCTTCATTAAATGAGGGCATATCGATAGGTGACTTATAGATTAGGCAGATATTAATGCAGGTGTTTGCAGTCGGGGTGTTTTTGACATATATAGCTTTGCATCGCGAACATTCAATTGGAGATTCAAAGATACCAATTTTCTTTTACTAATAATAGCAACACCACCCCCTTTTACTTCTGAGTAGTTTTTATTTATCATCTTGTTCCCTTGTGGAGTTGCTAGTTCAATACAGGAGCCACTGATTTCTTATAGCCAGGTCCCAGTGAGACATAAAATATCTATCTTATTTTCCAATATGTGGTTGTGTATATCCAAAGAGTGTTTAGGTAGGGACCTTCTATTAGGTAAGGATAGTTTTCGATTTTCTGGCATTGCATTTGCATTTATGATGTGTGGTGCTGAACTAGGGGATCCTAACTTGTCTCCTGATGTGTTTATAATCAGCATGTTGATTGCTGTAGGAGTAAAATTTACAGCGGCCAGTGTGGTTCCTTGCAGATCACATACCGTTGAGTAAGGCATGTTTTCCCTGGAGAATCCCATGTCAGAAAAGCAAGGAAGCAAGAGATGGGGTGTAAAAAACAGGACTTACCTAGAGCGACTAAGGATTCCTGGCCACGCTTCACCACGTACAACGCGGACCACTGTGCGGGTCAAAAGGGGTTACAGTCAGTCGCAGAGACAAATTTCGGGCAAGCATAAAAGTGACAAATGAAGAGAGATTCTGACACGTGTTAGATAAATGTACACTCATTACAGAAAAGTCAGGTTAGACATCAGGAGAACCCCTTTGTTGTTAATTCGCTGGATAGCAAATGCAATTTTTCTATGCAAAGCTAGCTGCTCGTAAGAGAAAGGAGTTGTCGCACTCCCAAAGCAGACACAGCTCAAGGTTAATATTTTAAAAAAAACATGGGCGCTGTGCCAAATTTGCAGAAGGGAGTCTATTTTGCTGTGTACAGAGGAGAGCCTTTCACTTGGGGTGAGAGAAGCCAGGAAATTATTCTGAAATGCTACTGCCATAAATGCATTTCGTCATTAATGACAGATTGTGAAAATAGTAAGAACAGATAAGCTGGAACATGTTTCTTTTTTCTCAGTTTCTTTTCAATGTTACATGTGCCTGATGATAACACATTTTTGTTTTTCTTTTGAAATCTATAAAGTGGATTACAGAATAATGAAAATGCACATGGCTGGTAATTGTGTGGTATGTTTATTTTGTAATATGTACAGGGTGGAATTGGGTGCAAATATGACTGCAGAAACCGAATAAAGTTTAGGGTGCCCTGCACAATACCATGCCTGGTAGTGACCTTAGTCAGAGCCCAGAATAAAAGATACATTTTGCAATGAGCTGATCGCCACACTAGAAATCAGAGAAACACATAAGACAGCAGTTGAGATTGTAGAGGCCTGGAGATAAAATATCAGAAATCAGCAACACCATAGCATAAAGTTCACAATTCACTTTTAAACACAAGATGAAAAATTAATATTCAATAATCAATATTTTGTTGGAATCTTGAATCTTAAAAGTACATTTTGAGAGAATGATACTCTGAAGCACTGATTTGCAAATGTCTGTCATCATGTCTTCCTCCTCTTCCGGTGGGGAAGATTAGTATAAAACAGCATGCTTTTAAGACTTTTTCCACATAAGATAGCATTTTGCTTGACACATTTCATGTGTCTGTAAAAGTCTCTCATGATGTCTCTGAAATATGATGGGTAAGTACAGCAGCACAAAAGTATGTTATCCCTAGTGCTAGGATCAACATGTTCACAATGACCTGTTTGTGTGTGTCTTCAGGTACTTTGCTAGATTATATGTTCTTTATAATAGTGCCTCTTTTTCAGTTTAAGTCAATTAGCTCTAGGAAAATCCTGTTGCCTTTTTTATTACACCATTGACCAATACATTTAAAGACTGATTTAGTAGAATCCCTACTGTTGATTTTTAACATTTTCTTTGAGCTCAAATGATAATTATGGAACCTTGCCACGAATGCCTCTATGTATTTCTGATGGAGGGAATTTGACAGTTGTATTCAAATGATATCTTGGAATGGGTGTACTGTTTGAGTTATAATAGTCTCAGATAGGTTCACTTGTTGGAGACCTTTGGGAAGTAGGATATTTTCTAAATTGTTATTGATGGCTCAAGAGGGCTTCTGGTTGTCATACAGTATTGCACAATTATAAAGGATCTGTTCAATATTATTTATCTACTGCTGTGAGGTCAAAAGTCAATTTAAACCATTCTAATTGCTCATTGTCCTCTATTTTCTCACACACTTCTACTGTTTGTGTTATTTTTTGTAAGATATTTCACAACAGAAGAAATATGCTTTTTCTGAAAGGTCAGCACTGGTGTTTTGAAACATCACTTTTTCTTATTGATATGCAGTGTATAGGAATAGCTCACAAACTCTTGGTTGCTAGTTTGTGGGTTAATAGTGAGTTCTTCCTCTAGTTCAGTGCCAAAGCATTTTTTGTATGTCATTTATTTGCTCTTGTGCTGTGTTTTTAGTAATGTTTGATTTCAGTTTTAGCAATTCAGGGGCTGGATTACATGCACAGTAGAGTGTATGCACAAGATTGCACATTATAGATTGGTGTGTTGTCAGCATTCTGTCTGGTGAAAGGTACATTTGCAAGCTGCTTCTGAAATGCAATCCAAAGAATGTCCTTGTAATCCACTGTAAATGCGCAGAGGAGTCCATGTTCTGAAGGGTTTTGATTCTTCATTTGTCTTTTCTTTTTATTTATTGTTTCAAAAATAGTCACAACTATTTGAATGATTGTAGTTGCAAATTGCAGATCGAGTCACATGCAAATTTGTATAGTGGACATGGTGAACGCATCAGAGTCAATATATGTTAGAGAAGGTTTTGTGATTAAAGTTTCTTTTTTATAATATTTCCTTTGCCCATTTCATAGCCTCTGCCATCAATATCCATTGCAATTAGAATTGTATGTTCCTGGTAGTAGGATTATCGATGGAATTTTTTTTCATGTTGCTTCTATGATACCTATCACCCTCACAAAAATAGCCGATGTTATCTCCAAGAGATTCAGTGCGGTGGATCAGCTGGGAGATGACCAGCTTCTCCAAGAGTTTGCCCAGGAAGGGGCTAATGGAGTTAGGGTGGTAGTTAGCGAGGCAGGAAGGGTCGGCAGAGATGTTTTGAGGAGAGGGTGCACAAGGGAGTGCTTGAGGAGTAGTGGGAAGGATCCAGCGGCAAAGGAGTGATTGCAGAAATCAGCCAAGGCTGGAGCAAGGGAGGCAATGTTGTCCTTGATAGTTCTGGAAGAGCAGGGCAGAACCTCTTTGGAAGAGACTTTCATAGAGAGGACATGTCTAGAGACCTCATCTGGTGATATGGGTGAGAAAGAGGAGAGTAGGAGGGAGGGGGGCAGGGGGCCAAGGGAGGCAGTTGACAGAGAGGAGAGTGGTGTAGAGGAAAGTGAGGGCAGGATGTCCTGAGTTTTGGTTATTAGGTGAGAGGCCAGTGCAGTGCAGAGGGTCAGGGATGGAAGAGGAGAAGTGGAGACTGCAGTAGGATTGGCAAATTCCTTGCAGATTTAGAACAGTTCCGCCATGTTGTTAGTGGCCCCAGAGATGCAGGCTTGGACATAGGCCTTCTTCTTAGGGCAGATGGAGAGTCAGCATTGCCTTAGGAGCAGGCAGCAGGCCAGTCTGTCAGAGGATATGCTCGAAGTCTGTCACTTCTGCTCAGAAGCTCTGTACTTGTCATTCATGCCAGGTGTTGCGCTTGGAGGCAGGCCTCTGGAAGGAGTGCATCAAAAATAGTGGCAGAGCTGGCCAGGAATCACATCTCGGTGAGAGCGAGGACGTCAAGGTCGAAGTCTTCACGGAGGTGGCAGATGTCAGAGGAGTGTTTAACGGCAAAGCGAGAGTTGAGGGTAGCCCATGGAGCTGTTTGCCACCTTTGCAGGTCTTCTGAGGAGGAGTACAGGATGTCTGTAAGACAGCTCAGCGGGTTGAGCGCTCTCTGCTGCGATCTGAGCGTGATCTGCAGGTCGCAGGTTAGAATCCCAGCAAGGCCAACTCAGCCTTTCATCCTTCCGAGGTCGATAAATGAGTACCAATTTCGGCTGGGTGATATTGTATGTAAATATGTGCTCTGTAAAGCGCTTTGGAGTAAGGCGCTATATAAATAACACATCATTATCATTACAAGAGTGTGGTATGCCTGTTGGTGGTGGCAAAGGGGTTAGAGCTGTGGTGGATGGATGAGCTGCAGGAGAAGCGAGGAAGTTGATGAGAGACAGAAGACGCCTATCAAGAAGAAGGAGTTTTGGCTGAGAGCCCTGGCCCATGACAGTGCCATTCTGGTAGACACTAATGATGCCCCTAGAGGATGGGAAATATGCCAAGAGTACTTCCCATTGGGTTCTACCACTAATGGGTGAATAAGAGAAAGGGGAGCACTGAGACCATATGTGGAATACAAAGGTCCGGAGAGGGAATGACAAAGAGGATGTCAGTGACAGTCTGCCTGGAAGAAGCGTTGACATAGGTATCAGCGATAGGAAGATAGAGAGGGAGGGAGAGACTGCACAATTCACAAACTCACCAGGCGGCCTAGCAGCAAGCCAGGCACAGACAAATCAGGTACACGAGAAGGAAGTCCAGACCAGTGAAGCAGGTCCTGTGGCAGGTCGAGGGCAAGCTAGGCGAAGAGGCCAAGAACTTGATCCCTTGTCAGCCCTTCTTCACCAGCCTCAGGAGGCCTATTATGCAGAGACTTAGTTCTGCAGTTGTTACACTCTGAGCACAGCTGTAACGCTACTGTGCAGCTCGGGCTAGACCCAGTAGAGGCAGTGGAGCACCTAGAGCTGTGAGCACAGTGCTGGATAGAGGAAAGGGTGTCTAGATTTCTGAATAGAGGGAGGAATGCCCAAGTTCAAACACAACAGCAAATGCAAAACACCTAGATTCGAGTTTCCTATATAGAGGGAAAACATCCTACATTTCAAAACACAACAGCAAATATAGAACACCTAAATTCAAGTTTCCTAGATAGACGGAATAAATCCAACATTTCAAAACACAGCAGCAAATGCAGAACACCTAGATTCGAGTTTCCTAGATAGACATTAAACCCAATGCAAGCTCCTTCCAAAACTATTGCAGTTCAACCAAGTTTGCAATTAAAATACTTACCTTATCAAGGCAATGTAGGTATTTAAATATTAAAAAATAAAACTGCACTTGCTTTAATAATACACTTTATGGACTTTACTCACTTTTAAACTAACACGTTTTACTTTAACAACGCAACTCAAACCCTGTATTGCTATTACCACCATGTCCTAATAGCCTTTTAGCCCTCGGGAGGGGTTGCGATTGCTAGGGATAATAAAGCTTCACTAACCTATGGCCCTTGGCTTCAACTCGAAACATAACTTAATGGCAGGTAATTATCCCACAATAACAAACCCTCCCTCAGTCTATAGGGCTATGTTAGCATATGGAGATTGTTACTGACCTCCTCTAAGCCAATCAGAATGTTTACAGTGCACGCATTAACTACTGGTATTGACTGTGTTCTGAACATTCTGTATACAGAAGCATACAGGGAAACAAAAGTGCAATTTCTAGTCCAGGTGTTTTGTCAACAAGACACTTCCCCTGTGGGAGGACCTTTATTTTGCTGCATCATGCTATTTAACACAGGAAAGAGAAAGCTAATCATTGGAAAACGCTTTCATTTTTAAAAAAAGAAAATCTATTTACTTTTGCATGACACCTGATGCATGCTCATGTTAAACCTGTTCCGGTTCAACCAAGTTGCAATTAAAATGTTTAACCTATTGAGACTACCATGCTATTTAAACACTACGAAACAAAACCACATGTAATTTACTAACTCAGTTTCCTTCACCACCAAGACTCCCCATCATGTGTTGATAGCCTTATAGTCTTTGGGAGGGTTCTTTATCGCTTAGGAGAATAACTCTGCCCCAATTTATGGCCGGAGGCACTTGGTGGCGGGTTATTATCCTGCGGTAATGACCCCTCCCTCAGTCTACAAGGCTATATTATTCCAGGCAATGTCTAGCCAATTTACATTGCTACAAGTTCCAATGAAGATTACTAATTAAAGGTCAAGCCTTTTCCTGCCACTGCCTGCCCCTCAACCCCCCACTGCCACATCACTCACTACTTTTTGGATGCAGGCAGAGTACTACTTGTCCCTTGTCTCCACTTCCACCACGGGCGAGTATGTGATGCGAAACATGAAATACGATTTAGGATTAGGTTCCATTTGGCAGCAGGCCTGCTGAATTCCAGTACATTAGCAACCTTGGCATGCTCTACTTTAAATATCCTAATCACACACTTGACAGTGGGCACACTGCACCCAGAAGAAGAAGGACGTCTTAAACTCTGGGTGCTTCTCTTTTCCACAGGAAACGGCGTAGAAGCTCAAATATTTATTTGGGTGATAATCATCCATGCGTTAAGTCTGCATCGAAAGTCTGTTCCTAGTTTTATTTTTGAAACTTCAGCGTTTTTTAAGTAGCCAACTAGCATAGCTTTGGGAATCTGTATTCGTTCTATCAAAACTATCTCCGTCGAAATGCAAGAAATATTGTACTTTTAAAAGACATGTTGGCACGGCTTGTTAAAGTTGTCTTTGCCAGTCAAAACATGTGAGGTCTCATTTCTGGGAACTTTACTTTTCATAATTTAAATGTTGTCCAGACAGCGCACCAGCTGTTTACAATGAAAGTAAACCTTGTTTGAAAAGGCACCACACTCCAAATTTAGTTTTATCTCTATAATGTGCGTATTTGACTTAGTATTATTTTACAAACCATCATATTGGTTACAGGCATTCGATACATGCAGATCTGGAGATTCCATACACATAGTTTGAATTGAGTAAAATTGTCTAGTTATAGTTTTCAAGGTATTAACACAAAAATGAGTCAGACTTTTTTTTTCTTTCCAAATGCGTTTTCCAAAGTTTGGTCACCATCTAATCATAGGCCGTATTCAAAATGAAAGGTTGATGAATTCCCTCCAACTAATGTATTTCTGTTACTGGTCTTATGAAATGTAGTTTTATATTATAAGATATTATTTAGTCCACCGTTCGTCCCTTCAATGACAAAAAACAGGGTTAAAAAAAGTTGTAACTTCTTCAAACGCGTCCAATACTGGATGTAAATCAGGCACTGCTTTATCATATTAAATCTGCAGGAATTGCTGGCATTGCTGAAACGTGGAAGGACAAACACAGTTGGGGTCATTTTGGAAAAATGCAATTTGCAGGCAGAAGACCGAAGTACATGTTTTGTGGTCCCATGCATGCAATGTGCAACTTTTGAAGGGCAGGCTGCTGAAGTAAAGAGGGAAACAAGGCAACATCGTCTTTACTAATTACTTTTACTTTGTGCCGCGATATTTACTAATGGATTTCTATGGGATCTGCTAGTTCATTAGCAGGTGCTAATGCGAGGCAGATCCCATAGAAATCCATTCGCTTTATGCCTGCATGAAAAGCTCACGAGCGGAAAAGCACAGGGAATGGGTTCAGAGGGACATTTATTCTTCTAGGGAAGGATATAATTCACTGTATATATGGATTTTCTATCAGAGGAAGTAGACAATCTCAGTTATTGGGTTCAGAGTGACACATTGTTTTTCACGAGGTAGTAGAAAATGTCAATAATTAGTTAAGAGTGATTCACATGTGTTCATGAAACTCAGTAAATATGGTCAGAGAAAATCACAGTGATGGGGTTCAGCGTGGCATGCATAATTTCTTCCTGAGTTAGCATAAAATCCCAGTGGTTGGGTTTCAGGTGATTCCATTGTTTTCACGAGGGAGCAGAACATCACACTGATATGGGATGATCGCCACCACTGCAATATTTCAGTCCAGTCTCACTGAAGCATTTTGCCATGTTCACAATAATCAAGAGTACACCTACCCAGGTTTATCTTCTCTACTGAAGGCACGCATGAATGGTTGTGACTGTAACATGTAAAATACAAATCTATAAATATGGATCTGTTTTGGGTGTGTCTCTGTTTGTGGTCGCTCACTGGAGTTGTGTGATACATGTCTCATGCTACATCTGCACTTTTGATATGTGTCACTACCATCAAATAGCCTCTCACATGTTTTTATCTACGACTGACTGGCATCAGGCAATTAGACATCACTCTCTGAATGGTTGGTATAGCCATGTGCTTAGGGTCCAAAAAGATGTGTCTTGCTCTAGTGTGCTGAGATGTGGTTTTGATAAATTGTAATAAGCAGCTACTCTTTGAAACATACAAATATAATAATTACTGTTAAATCCATCTTCACCCATCACTGCAAAATCTTTCCAGCAGTGGATCCCAGGAATCAAAATGTAGGACACTTAATCCAGTTCTGGTTAACAGAATATTCATTTCTAAACAGTACTTCAACAGCATATCCTGAAACCATTTTCCTTTCCCTTCCAATTTTTAGGAATGTACAATCTTGCCAGAATGTGTGCCTCAAATAGAAAGTAGCCATTCTTATTTGAAAGCCTGATGTTCAAGTTGACTACAAGTAAAGAGTGCTGGGAAATTATTAGTCCGAGCCCTAACAAAGAACTTAGGGTCAGAGATACTTTCCTTCAATACCCTTGAATTACAGAGCAGTAATTGAACATATGATAAACATTGCCACTATCATGAGTACTGAGTGAGCAAAAAGAACTAGAATTCGAAAACCTTTTTCAAGCTTAGTTGGAGTGTAATACCAATGAAAGAATATATTCCAAAAAAGATGCCATTGATTTATTGAGATAACAACTTCCTAGCTGATCTCAAATAATATCCTAGCTGGCTCTGAATTTCCTTATCAAGGAAGTCAGACTATCATTTGGTACTTACTAAATCAAAAGGTAGAAATGTATACAAAAATTGAATACAACTTTGAACTTGATCCAAGATGTGACACACAGCATTCAAAGTAAGACGTGACATCCTACTTTAAAACAGCCTGATACAATGGGAGTACAAATAATTCCCGATCTTCATGCATTTGAAACAATACCTAATTGGAAGGGAATATTGTGACAATGTATATAGTGCATGAATCATTGATCTAAACATGTATTTAAGTTATCCCACACATACAATGCCATGTGTGAAAAGATTGAAAGAAGGTCCTAATTTGAATGAAGGAACTAAATTTCATGGCAATTTGGAAAGCCATATGGTTGCAGATTAAACTCCAAGATCTAGCAAGATTAACAGCAGCATTCAGCAGAACTGCGTTAACACATTTTGGATCAGATCTTGTGGTATTCTCCGGTGTGCTGTTCCACCCCTAATAATCTATAAATAGGTAGGAGAGAAAGATGACAAAGATGGTAGATGTGAAAGGTGTCCTGCTGCAGATGTTTAATTGTAAAATTGTACATCTGGACATCCTATTGCCCCTTCCTGAAAATAGAGTTTACTTCTACTAAACGTTTCTTTTTTTCACATGATGTTTGTGAATAGTATATTGTTTTTTGGAGCTGGTCCTTATTGAATGATGGCAAAACAAAAGAGGTGATTGCTGGAAGGTTTAGAATAAATCTTAACCTCTGGCATTGTTCTGGGCAACCCTCCAGACCATCGTTCTTCGCCTGCCAAGCCATTACAAAAGGGAAAAGACCATATGCAAATCAGGCTTGGTCCCACCCCCAAAGGGTAGACCAGACCGAACTGCTAGGTCACATCCCTTCTGCACAAGACCACGAGCATCCCCAGACATGTTTCAGCCTTGTTGGGCATCATCAGTGAGGAGTAGCCTAGAGACCCAAGCTACTCCTCACTGATGAGCCCCAACAAGGGCGAAACATGTTTGGGGATGCTTGTGGTCTCGTGCAGAAGGGATGTGACCTAGCAGTTTGGGCTGGACTGCCCCTTTTGGGGTGGGGCCAAGCCTGATTTGCATATGGTCTTTCCCCTTCTGTAATGGCTTGGCAGGCAAAGAACGGTGGTCTGGAGGGTTGCCCAAAGCAACGCCAGTGGTTAAGATTCATTCTAAACCTTCCAGCCATCACATCTTTGTTTTTGCTTTGTCACCTTGAGTGGGACAGGTATGCCCAGTCGTGGGTCCCGTGCCTGCTGGGCCTAGAGACCCAAGCTACTCCTCACTGATGAGCCCCAACAAGGATGAAACATGTTTGGGGATGCTTGTGGTCTCGTGCAGAAGGGATGTGACCTAACAGTTTGGGCTGGACTACCCCTTTTGGGGTGGGGCCAAGCCTGATGTGCATATGGTCTTTCCCCTTCTGTAATGGCTTGGCAGGCAAAGAACGGTGGTCTGGAGGGTTGCCCAGAGCAACGGCAGTGGTTAAGATTCATTCTAAACCTTCCAGCCATCACCTCTTTGTTTTTGCTTTGTCACCCCGAGTGGGACGGGTATGTCCAGACGTGGGTCCCGTGTCTGCTAGGCCTAGAGACCCAAGCTACTCCTCACTGATGAGCCCCAACAAGGGCGAAACATGTTTGGGGATGCTTGTGGTCTCGTGCAGAAGGGATGTGACCTAGCAGTTCGGGCTGGACTGCCCCTTTTGGGGTGGGGCCAAGCCTGATTTGCATATGGTCTTTCCCCTTCTGTAATGGCTTGGCAGGTGAAGAACGGTGGTCTGGAGGGTTGCCCAGAGCAACGCCAGTGGTTAAGATTCATTCTAAACCTTCAAGCCATCACCTCTTTGTTTTTGCTTTGTCACCCCGAGTGGGACGGGTATGCCCAGACGTGGATCCTGTGCCTGCTGGCCTAGAGACCCAAGCTACTCCTCACTGATGAGCCCCAACAAGGGTGAAACATGTCTGGGGATGCTTGTGGTCTCGTGCAGAAGGGATGTGACCTAGCAGTTCGGACTGGACTGCCCCTTTTGGGGTGGGGCCAAGCCTGATTTGCATATGGTCTTTCCCCTTCTGTAATGGCTTGGCAGGCAAAGAACGGTGGTCTGGAGGGTTGCCCAGAGCAACGGCAGTGGTTAAGATTCATTCTAAACCTTCCAACCATCACCTCTTTGTTTTTGCTTTGTCGCCCCGAGTGGGACAGGTATGTCCAGACGTGGGTCCCGTGTCTGCTGGGCCTAGAGACCCAAGCTAATCCTCACTGATGAGCCCCAACAAGGGCGAAACATGTTTGGGGATGCTTGTGGTCTCGTGCAGAAGGGATGTGACCTAGCAGTTCGGACTGGACTGCCCCTTTTGGGGTGGGGCCAAGCCTGATTTGCATACGGTCTTTCCCCTTCTCTAATGGCTTCGCAGGTGAAGAACAGTGGTCTGGAGGGTTGCCCAGAGCAACGCCAGTGGTTAAGATTCATTCTAAACCTTCCAGCAATCACCTCTTTGTTTTTGCTTTGTCACCCTGAGTGGGACGGGTATGCCCACACGTGGGTCCTGTGCCTGCTGGGCCTAGAGACCCAAGCTACTCCTCACTGATGAGCCCCAAAAAGGGCGAAAAATGTTTGGGGATGCTTGTGGTCTCATGCAGAAGGGATGCGACCTAGCAGTTCGGGCTGGACTACCCCTTTTGGGGTGGGGCCAAGCCTGATGTGCATATGGTCTTTCCCCTTCTGTAATGGCTTGGCAGGCAAAGAACAGTGGTCTGGAGGGTTGCCCAGAGCAACGCCAGTGGTTAAGATTCATTCTAAACCTTCCAGCCATCACCTCTTTGTTTTTGCTTTGTCACCCCGAGTGGGACGGGTATGCCCAGACGTGGGTCCCGTGCCTACTGGCCTAGAGACCCAAGCTACTCTTCACTGATGAGCCCCAACAAGGGCGAAACATGTCTGGGGATGCTTGTGGTATCGTGCAGAAGGGATGTACCTAGCAGTTTGGACTGGACTGCCCCTTTTGGGGTGGGGCCAAGCCTGATTTGCATATGGTCTTTCCCCTTCTGTAATGGCTTGGCAGGCGAAGAACGGTGGTCTGCAGGGTTGCCCAGAGCAACGTCAGTGGTTAAGATTCATTCTAAACCTTCCAGCCATCACCTCTTTGTTTTTGCTTTGTCACCCCGAGTGGGACGGGTATGCCCAGACGTGGGTCCCGTGCCTACTGGCCTAGAGACCCAAGCTACTCTTCACTGATGAGCCCCAACAAGGGCGAAACATGTCTGGGGATGCTTGTGGTATCGTGCAGAAGGGATGTACCTAGCAGTTTGGACTGGACTGCCCCTTTTGGGGTGGGGCCAAGCCTGATTTGCATATGGTCTTTGCCCTTCTGTAATGGCTTGGCAGGCAAAGAACGGTGGTCTGGAGGGTTGCCCAGAGCAACTCCAGTGGTTAAGATTCATTCTAAACCTTCCAGCTATCACCTCTTTGTTTTTGCTTATTGAATGATAACAGAAATGCTTTGAAGGTAGAAATGTAACCATGGTAATACAATCACTCTAATTAAATTAGTTCACCCTATTTTTAGAAACTGGGATCCCACTCCACCGTACACATTGTTTTTTAGTTGTTACAATGAAATGTTTAATTTTATTCTAGGGGCTTCTAATTTCTTTTTTAACACAATACCTACATATGCAACAGTACTAGCTTTAGCCATAGTGTAATTTATTTTATTGCCCCAAATTAATCCTAGGTTTTCAGCCAATGAAAACATTGCAACAATAAATTAGCATGGATTATCACACTATTTGTCTCATCTACAGTTAAAAACAGGATAAAATGTGTCTCCTGTCTTCGCCTATTTTCAGAAAGTCAATAACATGTATTTGACAGTGAATGGGGAGCTGGACCTAACATATTATCAATGTCTTATCAAAATGAAAAATAATAGTGTTTGGGGGCACCACACAGAAGCACAAAATTAATACATTCTTTCTGCAAGAGGGTCCTTTGGAGCAAGTTGCAGCCTATTCTTATTTAGGTGCCAGGTTGGATAACTGCATATTGTGGACACCGCTTCTTGATATTGCTTTACTGAAAACAGGGTTAAGTACTAGAGCTATTACATGCCTGATAGTAAGGCATCAATGTATTACCTCACCTCAGACTCCCTAACAATGTTTGACGACATTTTGTACTATGGTGCAGACCAAGGGGGTTTAGACCAAGCTACAAAAAAGACTGCTATCAGCAAAAGAGGCTTTTTGAAAAGGCTGTTGCTCCAGCCCCAAGGTTCTTTCAATGCAGCATTGGAGGGCAACATTGGTCCAATGAGAATTTTTAATAAGGTGCATATTAGGCCAGACAGTTATGCCCGCAAACGGTAATTTTGAAAATGAATAACTTGTTAGATTTAGCACGGAGGGAACATTTGTCTATGTCGCTCCTTCAACATTTAGTATTGCCCTGAAATTTAAGTCCTTTGATGGAACCCATTCCCTCCAGTGAGCTTGGGCAACTTAAAGTTCCAACAGAGATACACACATTTGAGAACTATGGAGGGAATTCTTGAAAATATTATATAAGTGCCAAGGTGTAATGTATACCGTGGTGATTTATTTTCAAGAGCTTTATGTCCGCACATTAACTAGGCTACAGCAAAGGCATCCATTCTTGTTAACAAGGTATGATGAAATGCATTTGGCTAAAAATGTGAATCACTGTAAACTATCAGATGATGCAAGAGGCCCTTGCTCTCAGGTTTCTGCGGGGGATCTGGAACATTTTTCATTATTGGTTGCAAGATATGGTCATTTGAAGGCTTTGCACATAGATTGGCTGTTGGTGAAGAATATTTTGCTGTTATATTGAACTTCTCAAAAGTTCTTTCTTATCTTTTGAGAGACTTTGCGGTGCATGTGACAAATTCCCTGGGCATCTTTCTGTTTTCCGAATGGAAAAACAGACCTAAATATGTTAGTTCAGAAAGATGTGTTGACAGGCATGATAGTAGGACTATGGACACATTCTGAGGGGGATGGTCTTGATCATTGGCCTGTCCACATCTGTACATCCAGGGGGTTTTAACTATTGTTTTTACTCATAAACGTAATTGACGTCTGTTCTAATGTGTATGTTTATTTGTTATTTGTTTTGATCAATTTCTTTTTGATATTTTAGACATTTTAGTATTATTTGGATGTCTGAAGTATTGTTTCTATCACAAAAGGTTCTTGGAGCTGAAAGTGTTAAATAGTATTTCAATTAACAATGTCAGAAACCTTTTATCAAAGCCGCATCGGCATATGCTTGAGATTTGTATCAATCTGATTGGGTTTGCCATCTTCCCATGGAAGGGTACCATGTATAGATGGCATATTTGTCATTTTTATAGCCATCAAAATACACACTCTGTACTCGCTGATCTTCAGTTGCTAATGATATAAGAGGGAGAGAGACAACAAAATATCCAGTCTCCACTGAAATAATAAAATAATTCAATTCTAAACTTTGAAAAAATATCGACAACTTCTTTAGCAATAACCTGTGGGTTTTTCCATAGTTCCCCATTTTTAGAAATTAATTGAATTGATATTTTGGCTTGTATGTTCTTTCCTTGTCAGTAAGTCCAGAAACTGCCTTACCTTTTAATTAAATGAATACTTTTTAAACTTCTTATTTTCTAATTTCACCACCATTATGGAAAGCAAGTTTCTGATTCTGAACAGCTGCAAGTTTTTATTTTTAATCAGTTCAGCCAGTTGGATTTCTTGTGAATATAGCATGGACAGCTCTGTTTGTTTTGAGCTTGGATCCTGTTTTCCGGGGTAAAAAGAAAAAGAGGTGACTAACCATCAGAGGAACCACTTAAACATATCCCATAGTCACAAAACAAAATTCTAACATCAGTGCTTCAACCCACGTAACAAAATATCCTAAAATGATAAAACATGGATCACAAGGCTATTACCTCCTAGTCCTCAAAGGTATAGCATAGAAAAATATAACTGGGGAATTCTTTGATCAAAGTGCATGCTCATGACCACATCATGCAATTGAAGACAGAGAATGACTGATTAATTTTCGGTCTGTACTGAAGTAATGATTTTGAGGGTGGGAATAAATGTTTAAAGCCTCCTCCTCAGGGTGAGTTCTCCAATGCATATTTACAAATGCCACTACACAAGCTGCTATGCTACTTCTGAGCCTTCAATGTATAGGTTAGCCCATCCTACAATAGGTTTGAATACAGGTGCAGTCACCACACCACACCTGGAGGAAGGATCTATTGACAACGTCTAATTTCAATTTCTGAAAATCTATTCTCATATGGGAAATAGATTGAATAAAAAACAATCTGAGCCTAAACCCCGTTCCCCCCTGGCCCATTGGCCATGTCAAGCAGCTTTATGATGGAAAGTCTAATTTGAGAACCTATAATCATCAATACTTCAACCCCTTTATTCTAGTGTGGTCACAACAACCTTACCCATCTAGATTTGATTACAAAAGAAAAATAGCCATAACTGTGAGGCATCTATAGAGTTGACATTGACCAACCTCCAAGCTATTCAATCTCTTCCCAGCCCATTATTCCTGTCCTATACCCTCCCACACAACATCCCTGCCGCTGTTATCAGCAGCAAGGGGCACTATTTAAACAAGTGGCTCACATTGAAACCCCCTTATCCCTGATCAACTGCACTCTACCCCCAAACCTATAGTACTGGATTCTTATCATGCTAACAAGTTAGACCCTTCTAAACCTGAAAAGGTTTTGGGATGGAGGAGGTGGAGCAGTTAGAAATCTAAGGCAAAGGGAGAAATAATAAAGGCAAAAACACACTTTGCCATTTTTTCTTACTCTCTAAAAGAGAAATTATTTAAAAAAAACTTCAGTTTGTTGGTTAGTATGTCTTATCATTGAATTTATATTGCAACTGATAACTTGTGTGCCTGCTTTCTTTAGTGTGTGCATGCTTTCAATTCCCATCTCTTATTGTAGGAGGGGTTTTTACTGAAAGAATACATACTGATTCACTGTAAGAAAATTAAATCTTACTAAGGAAATAATAAAAATCCACCCTGAAAGCAAAATGTTAGGTGGTATCTCTCTCATTTCTCTTTCTGTCTTCGGAGATCCATAAGCATGCTGGATATCAATAAGCAGATTTTATTGTGCAAGATGGTTGCTACCTACGTTTCATGTTAGTGTCATGCAGGAAATAGTTTTTATTAATAAAGGGCTGAGCGTTCTGTTGTTACTGTAACCCCACTTCCAACCTGTACTGAAAGTTTATCGTCAAAAGAAATTGCAGACTGCTTACCTTCAAAGCATGATTCATAGATACACCCACCAGATAAAATCCCCTTAATCTTTCCTATGTGGCAGGATGATAGTTCGGAATTTGATCAGGCATCCAAAAGAGTATACTCAGATGTGTTTTTCTTTCTCTCCCTATTAAACTGAAATATTGGTAAGTTTTCTGACACATGGGCTGTTGTGCCAGATATAGGAAACTGCTGTCTGATCCTCAGGGCTTCGTCAGCTGTGTACCTGCACTCCCAGTTCTGCGCTTCATTCAGGATGCAATAGAATCTCACTTTTGAAACTGCAATCGCATTGACCATTGAAACACAACTAAAGACCACTTGCCTTGACAAAGACCCAGGAGGGTCAAAACATATGTTGTCAGGAGCTTGAATTAAAATAACCTGCATGATTAACACAACTAGCCTAGATCATTTTCTTGACACAGTATCAAATGATGTGACTAGGGCTCTACCCTTGTTTTTGTTGAACCCAATGTGGGGCGGAAGGGCACTGTCTCTCTTGAACCCCATCACAGGCAGCAGGGTTCCTGTGCAAGCTTCATTAATCAGCACAGTAATATACACATTCAGATGACCTACCTATTTTTTGAAGTTGAGGGTAAAATTAATGTTTAGGGATTAAAGAAGTAATTCCTTTACCATTTGGTGTATTATTTAGGATTATGTAACATATATATGTTACACACCTACCTCTCTCCCTGCCATCTCCTTATCTGTCCAGAGCGGCTATGTGCTACTCCAAAATGACACAAATCTCAAAAAAGGGGCTGGGGTAGCCCTAATATACAAAGACTCCATCCTCCTACACTCCCTAACTGTTGCCCACCCCCAACTACGAACCCTATCAGCCAAACTCACATGTTCCCCCAATGCCTCCATCACTCTCTACCTTATCTACCAGACCACTTGCCCACTAGCCTCATTCAAAGAAGACCTCCCCCTGCTTGCTCTAACCAACTTGAAATCGTACAGCCAAACCCTAATCCTGGGCGACCTCAATCTTAGCCGCAACAACTCTCTGGACCCAGAGGCCACCAGACTGGCTAACGCCATGACATCCCTTAACTACACCCAGCTGATCACCAACCCCACACATGCCCAGGGCCCAACTCTGGATTGGATCCTGGATCACAAAAGCAATGCCACTATCCTCTCCAACCTACACTGTCCATGGTCAGACTGCAATACTATTATCTTCATGATCCCCCTCCCTAACCAACCCAATCTCACTGCTGCGCCACCTACCAGCACACCAGGCACCACCATGGCTAGCAGCACCCGTAATCTAACTAGCGCAAACATCATTCCCCTACTCAGACACCCCCTCCCACCTTCGGAGGACACCGACTCCTTGGTACAACACTTCAATAATCTGCTCACCAATGCCTTAGACTCCCTGGCTCACATGAAAGCCCAGAAAATAAATAATATCCAACACCTTAACACCTGGTTCACCCCAGAGTTTAGAGACACCGATGCTAAAAAAGGAGCAGCCGAAGCTGCTTTGCACACAGTGGGCCTCATTAGGACCCAGGTGGTAAGGGGTTTACGGCGGCGTAAACAGCGCCGACCCTTACCGCCTGATTCCGAGGTCCCTTAGCGCCATGGAGGTTTTAACACCTGCTTTTAGCAGGTGTTAAAATCCATGGCGCTAAGGGACCTTGTTGTTAATTACGCCACCATAATTTACGGTGGCGTAATTAACGCCTTCCCCACTCCCATTATGCCCTACGGGGCAAAAATGGGAATGGGGAAGGGTAAATGGGTTAATGGGGACTTACCGCCCCACTCACCTCGGAATGGGGCAGTAAGTCCGCCAACCACCATGGCGTAAACGTAGTTTACGCCATGGTGGTAAAGGTACGACCCAGGCGGTAACTTACCGCCTGGGTCGTAATAAGGCCCAGTACCCAGCAGGGCAAACAAAGCCTGTTTGCCATGAACTCCCACCACTAAAGGCAAACCTTCCATGACACCACAGCAGCCACCTACAATGCCAGAATCTCCAAGGCAACCTCCAGCCCCCACAAACTATTCACCATCCTTCGAGAGCTAGAAAACTCATCGCTCTCCCCTACTATCATTATCAAAGATGGCACGTGGTGCAATGCTGTCCAAGATACCCTCACCAACAAAATTACACTATTGCAAGGAAAGATCACTGCTAAACACAGCACCTCAACGGCCACACCCATAATCACGTCACCTTCCAGACACAAAAAGATCCCCCCCCTTTGAGTTCCAACCCACCAGCACCCATATTCTAGGAAACATCATAAAAGGCCTTAAACCCTCACGGTGCAAAGGAGATTCCTGCCCACCCCCTATAATTAAAGACTGTGTCGAACCTCTCCTTCCTCTCATAGTGGCTATTGTCAACTCCTCCTTCATGACCTGCAATGCGCCCCCAGCTCTCAAAGAATCCTAAAAAAGCCATCCCTCGACCCAACCATCCCCACCAACTACTGACCCATCAATATGGTCCATTTCTTGCTGAAAATTATTGATAGAGTCCCGTACCTACAAATCCTGGAATTCCTAGAAACTCACCACATTCTAGGCACCAGACAATCAGGGTTCTGCCCAAAACATGGAATGGAGTCAGCCCTACTAGATCTAAAGAAAAAAACAGTTAGACAATGCCAATGGCCAAGGCAACCTCTCCCCCCTCCTCCTAGACTTGTCCACAGCTTTTGACCTGGTCAACCACCAAACACTCTGCCACCACCTCACCTCATCAACCCTCTTCTCCCACAATGCTGCAAAATGGATCGCATATTTTCTATAGGATAGATCGTAGCGGGTCTTCGCCGGAAAATCCTCTGCACACCCAACCCCTACGTCCTGTGGGAGAGCCACAAGGCTCCTCTGTCTCCCATTCTCTTCATAATATATATACTAAACCACTCATCGACCACCTCAACTCGTAAGCCATTTCATAATCCAACTATACAGATGATACACAGATTGTCATCACCCTCTCTGGCAATTACACACAGAGCTCCCTCAGAATAAACAGCATCTACAAGACCATCCTATTCTGGATGGCCACACACAGCTTCTGCCTCAATGATGATAAAATTGAGCTTCTCATCATTGGCCCCCCATATCGAGTAGGTAAGCTTCACCCGGCATACAAGGCATTCATTATTGACAGCCACATCATCCCTGTATCCTTGGCAGTGAAAACCCTTGGTGTGTACCTGGACTCCTCGCTTAAAATATCACGCCAGGTCAATCATATTGCCTCAACATCAGGATATGCTACAAAGCTTATCAATGCCAGCAGACCTTTTTTGTCCACAAAAAATATTGCTTGAGGTGGCTAGCACCCTCATCTGCTCAAAACTCGATTATTGCATCTCACTGCTCAGCAGCATCTCCCCCAAAAACTTGAACAAACTTCGAACAATACAAAATAAGGCACTACCAGCATGGAGCTTGTGGTGAGCCCACACCACAGAGACCAGAAACTCTGCCCATTGGCTCCTGGTAAAGGACAGAATAACCCTCAGAATTCTCTCCATCACACATCGCTGTATATCTAACGACGCCCCCCTACCTCCCAAATAAACTCAAAAGGCATGCTCCAGTAAGCCCTCTTAAGAGCAGTCTACAAACATTACCTCACCACCCCCAGATTCATCCGCAAAACAGCAGGAGGCTTCGGCTTCAAGTGCTGGGCCACCACTCTCTGGAACGAACTCCCCTCACACCTGTGAGAGGAACTATCATACAATACCCTCAGAAGAAAACTCAAAATCTACCTCTTCAACTGAAACACCACTCTCTACCCGTGCTTACTTGCTCCTCCTGTTTTACATGTGTATTCTTTCCTGATTGTAACCAGCGCCCAGATGCCTGCAGCCTTTGTGCGCTTTATAAATGCAAAATAAATTAAATAAATAAATAAAATAAACCCTAAAAAGATATCTTTTGCGAGCCATGTTTACTTTTACTTAAAAATTCATGCAACTTAAAGTTTGTATTTTTTCCATAAAGTACCTTTTCAGATCAGGCAGTTATAATATTAAAGCGACTTCTTGTTGCACTGCTCTGCTGGGACCACTAATTAGACCATATCAATGGAGCTTTTTGAATGGAAGCATGTGGCAGGCTTCTATGTGTCTGTAGTGTTCTATGCTTCGTTCAGATTATTTTTACTGCCTTTTTTGTTGGGCATATTTGCCTGTTTTTAGGGAGTAAAAGTGGCTAGTACGCCGTTTATCCCAAGGCTACATTTAAGCAATAAGGCCCTAAAACAATACACGGCCAAAATGTTTCTTTAAAAACGACAACACTATTCCTTAATGTGCAACTCATATTGTAATGAAAAAAAAGAGTATTTAAGAAGCAGTAATCAAGTGAGGTTCCGCTTTTTACCATCAATATTGAAAATGCCTTTCATTCCCCCACCCCCAAAAAAATAAAAACACCTTTCAGGTTTTGATCAATCCTTACCATTTACCTTTACTCTGCAATTAAAGAAGGACAGATGGCACATTAGGTCTCTATTGGTCTGACAAACTTGACGAGGGCTCGATTATTTTTATTCACTCGATAAAAGAAAATGTCCTCGCAGGCACACAGCTTATTACAGGAGTAAAATAGTTGTATGAAGCTTCTTTTATTCCCTTAAAAATGCAACACTTGCAATTAAAATGTGTTGTTTTATTGTTAAACACAAACACCTATTTGGATGTATTAGTAATCAGAAGAAAGAAACAAATGTTGCCATTTAAATGGACCTCACTTAATATCAGTTCATTTTCAAAGGGAAATGAAACAAACCTCTCCCTTTTGAACCTAAGAATTCCAAAATGATTTCTGCCAACAAAAGCACTAATGAAGTGACAAATCATGTGTCAGCTTTTGTGCTGTGTCTGCACAGAAAGCACTGTGGGACAGATTCTCAAAATGTTATGCAACTGAAAATTGTGCTGAGGATGTGCTTTTTGTCCTGGCATGATTTCCAGAAGTGCTCAGGTGATCCTATTTACAAAGGTGACCTGTACATTACTAGGGAGCCGGGCGCGGCAGCATAAATGATGTTAGTGTTGAAAGTATGCATTCAGATTACCTTTGTCCATTCTGCGCAACCTTTGTTTGGCACAATTTAAGGAGATCTGCTAGCACATCTTATTGCTGCACTAAAAAAGCTGTAACAATCTGGCTGGCGCTGTTTTTATAATTTTAGATACCTCTTTACTTTTACTTTACTTTATCGCATTTGTATAGCGCGGCCATGGACCCTAAGGAGTGAGGGCGTCAACGACACATAACAAACAAGCAGCTAAGAATACATAATTAAGTATCAGAAAGAGAGACTAAAAGCGTCAATAAAAGAATACACTCTAAATCATGTTAAAACCACAAATACCTGTTCTTTTCTGTCTCCCGCCCACTGTTTGATCTGCAGGGGGCAGTGTTGTCCGCTCTTTTGTGTTTTCTGTGAGACTTTAGTGTCATTCTTACAGGACCCATGATCCGTCCTGCATATCCTTTAGATCTCTTCTCGACCTTTTTAGATTAGGTTCAAATAGCCATTTTTTTGCTTGGTCTTGGCACCACCCCCTGGTTGCACATTTCACCACCTGCTGTGTTTGAATAACCTCTTATCAACATTTTACCTTGCATTAATAACAATGGGATTAGATGTGCCCTCTTCCATCAGCTTAGATGCTAGTGTATATAGTCCAAAAAGCTCCGATATTGTGTAAAAAGTGATTCTCAGTGTTTGGTCTGCTCCCAGCCTCAAAGATGGATTAAATCACCTGTCCCAACGCTGTCCATGTCATCACCTATTGAACTGCGGATATTACTGGGAGGATTCAACATTACTTTACCACACAATCCTCTGAGTCTAAACAGTATTAAGCAATTCATAATTTTACATGTAACTCTAAGTGCAGAAGACAGTGACATCCACACCCTTGACATTCCTAAAAGAATACAAATGATGTGGACGACAAAATTCTGGCAACACTCGATTATTAAACAGAGCAGAAAGCACTATGCAGAGATTCTCAGAACAGGGAAGTGGTGAAGCTTCTGTTTACTTGCAATAGCCAAATCAAGAAATGTTTTCCAAAACCCAGATTTGAATGCATTTTGAAGTTATGTTCTTTCTCGTGGTCAACGTATTTAAGCCACTCAGTACATTTTTATAAAATAAATCTCAAGTAGCTATGCAGAGTTTACGCCCATAAAGTAAGCCAACAAACAATGAGGTCCTCTGCATGTTAAATTAAATAACTTTTCCCAAAGCACACGACCGCCTGTCCTACATGGGGCTGATGGATTCCCGGACCGTGAATATGAGTAATCTTTTGAAACACAGGCTGTTAGTTGGTCACTAGTGAAAGTGAGACGCCCCAAAAGGCAGTTAAACTTTACAATGAGAGGCAATAATGGACACACCCCAGCAGGGAATGAGACCAAGACCAAGTGCAGGTGAGATATAAAAGGCTTTATCTAAATCAATATCGGGCATGCAAAGGACTCTGCAAACTCAGAGAGCACTCTGTCCGACAATAGCAAAGACAGGCCTATTTATTACAAAAATACGTCATGCATGAGGTAAGCTATAGGGGGCACATAATTGTGGGGATTGGGTGGTGAAGACTAGCTACTATGTACAATGTAGGTGCAGCGCTCCATGATTGGCGGAGATCCACGTGGTGGCATCATGGGGTGCTTGGATCAGCTGGGCTTATCGGGGTGGAGTATCAGGTCACGAGCTGTCCATGTGGATACATTGCTGCTGCACGTTTTGCCCTTGTGGCCACGCATACACATTCATCACTAATTTCTATGTCAATTTAACATATAAATCATACAGCTCATTAATCGGATACCATAAAAGAGACAGAGAGAAACAATATACAACTCTGAGCTTCCTTAATAGATCATCATAAAACTGCTGTTAACCGAGGACCCAGTATCATGAGTCCAGGTGTCTCATCAGGGGGCACGGGTTAGGATACCTTTATCATTCAATTTTGTTAGATGTAGTGAGAGACGGTTTACGGTATATTAGTACAAGAGTGAATAACTGCCTCTATGGTCAGTCAAGGTTAGGGTGAACTGAAATACCATTGGGTCAGAAGGGCACATAGCTGGCACCTAAAAAGGTGGTGGCCTGTGGGGCCGTGTTGCTCATAATTCTTCTTAACCAGGGCATGGTGGTACACAGTGGTCTTATGGCGGCATCAGGTGTCAGGAGGCATGGGGGAAGGTGAATACTTGGTGCGGGCTCAACAGGAATGCAGGGAAGTGTAGCTGTATTATTCTAACATCAATAAACCAGGGACATTCGAACCCCAGCCGGGCCTTGGAGGGAGGAGGGTGGGAGTTGAGTACGTGGCTCGCTAGGAGGAGGGGGAGATGGCTTTGCAATGTTTCATAGGCCTACATTAATCAAATAGCATGCACATCATTATAGAGACAGAAAACTTGAGGTATGTCAGCATAATAGCATGTTTACATATATACATTTGTCTATGGATGTATCATATGAGCTTATGGGCACTGTTCATTTTACACTTCTTTGTGGTTCATGAGTACTGTGTTCACAGAATCAATAAAAAAGCTTTTGTTAACATCACATCATTCACAGTTCTTCATTTTGTTGCGGGGGCCATGGGGAAAGCTAAAATAGAACGTGTGGTAGAATGAGGTTGGTGTTTACGTCAACATCAGTGACAAGTTATACTTTTATACTTATGATTGGACTGATGTACATGCTCATGGGTAAAGAAACAATTACTTCAAGCAACTTTTCAACTGACAACACGTGGGGTGTGTTACTTTAAATGGCTGGTATATGTTACAACACTTAAAATCATATCATGCATAGGGATTTTGTACATTGCCTTTTAATATTGCGCAGTAGCATTGATCTTTGGTCTGTGACAATAGGTTTGAATATACATATGTTGAACAACTTTACATGTAAGTGTTCTGGGGTGGGCAAGGGTTGTTCCATTTTAATATGAACATCCATTTTAATATGAACAATCAACATTATCCATGGGTAAGACTGGGTGGCACATGGGTTTAACATTCAGGTCTGATACTTCAAACGGGGAACAGGGTAGGGGGTTAGGCACAACATATATCATGAATGTGGACGTCTGCAGGGGGTCAAGGCATGTTTGATAGGTACAGCTTTTTTTTCCCAGACCTCAACTTAACCTCCGGTCACCGTCAGGGCAATGATGTACTGCGGAAGGTAAATGATACAGTGTTTGTTCTGTTACTTGTTCGTGCCTAGTTGCTTGTGAGAACAGGCCTTCAGTGTAGCCGCCATGGAGAGGAGGGGGGTGGAAGTGCGGGCTCGCTGTGCGCGATCAAGTGGGGGAGAGCTGCAGCTCTGCAGGCTGCTTGTTCCACGGAGGCCTGAATTATTGTACTCAAAATGGAGCCTAAGTGTATTACAAAATGGAGTTTGTATCATGCTACAAGGTAAGCCCGCAGTCTCATGTGTGGGCCCGCAGCCATCCTGCATCCCGGGCATCCAGGGCCCAGGCTCATGGGTGGCTACCGACGAGTCATAAGCCTCACGTAGGAGAGGAGTGCAGGGGAGGGGGGGTCGTAAAGACCTTTCCTCCCATACCCTAGCCTACCTACACACTTTAGATCCTGAAAAGATTAACTGTACGTGTTCAGATGATGAAGTTGAACATGTTGATGTTATATTTTTGTCATGAAATTCCAATAAAAAAGAAGTTTTGTGTTTGTCCAGGTCATATGTGGTCATTGTAGCAGGTAAACAAACCTCATAATTCATGCGAAAATGTTTAAATAATTACATGGCAACTAGCATCACCTAACATCTGACAATTGTCACCACCTTCATCTTCAAAGCTAATATACATTCTTTTCCATTTTAATGGAAATCTGCATCATCAATTTGGGGGCATAACAATGGAAGCTCCTGTAGCCGCTGATACAGCAAATTATATGTGGCCCAATTTTTCCTTTCTAAGATTGATACCATTCGGTCTGAAATTCACAGCTGTTATGGGAGTACCAGCTACAACTTGCGGAATATTGAAGCTAGTGGTATTGTTCATCAGTGGTCCAGGTTTCCTGTTTTTTCCGGGAATATGATTGAGAAGGCTGTTTTCCAGCTTAAATCAGCCTCCTCTTCAGATCCCTTGCCTTTGGCAGTGTTTAAGGACATCTCTCCTGGCTTAATAAACTGGCTTTCCCAGGCAGTTAATCTGTCTTTCCAGTCAGGGGTTATTCCACTGGAGCTGAAACAGGCTATAATTATCCCCCTTCTTAAGAAGCCTTCGCTGGATCCTACTTGCCTGCTAATTTCCGTCCTATCTCACTTCTACCTTTATTTATGAAACTTCTGGAATCTCTGGTTTTTCCTCTTCTCTCGTCCTTCTTGGAAAGCACTGTTTTTTTTAACTCTTTTCATCCGGTTTTCGTCCGGGTGTTACGCTCACCTGATATCCCTGGGGGCGTCTGGAAGGCTCTGAGATCTGGAACCCTGGATGCGTAGTTGCCCAGTGCTGAATAATGAATCTTAGTTATTTGTCGGGTGAGCTATCCATCATGCGTTTCTTGTGCAGGGGCGCTTGACGTTTGTTGGCGAGCTGCCCGAGTTGCTTCACTGGTGCAGTACGCCTTCCTTGGGCCCAGGCCTGCTGTGACCCCGAATATGCTGATAGGTAGGTAGGTTTGTTAGTTATAAGTCTTTATTCTGTTTATGGTGAGAATTCGTTAATGTCTTTGTCTCCTTCTTTTCAGGTGTGAAGGTCTTGATACTGGCGTACCGGATGGAGAGGCACGTTTCTAGGTAAGAGAAAGCGCGAAGTGCAGCACCTTTATTGTCTTTTAAAGCTAACTTCTTCTCCTCACAGGCCGCTGTGGTGCTGCAAGTGGATGAGAGCGCGATGAAAAACAGGCTCCCGGAATCCGTTAAGGTAAGTACAGCGATGTGCGGTTGTTTAATATTAAAAGCGAACCTGAACCTGTCTCTTTTCCTTTGCAGATGTCGCTGTGGTGCTCTGGATGGAAGCGCAGCATAGCGCAATGGAATTCAGGCAAGACTGATGGAATTTGATGTTTTTGGAAGCAAGCGCGTTCTAATATTGTTTTTCCTTTTCTCGTTATTGCAGGCCGCTATGTACGAGCAGCAGCTGTGGTAGCGGTTCGCCGGAAGTCCTTAAGCCAGTACACACAGGTGAGTGATGTTTCTTCTTCTCTTGGTTTCCAAAGATTGCAGCCCGGTTGAGATGCTGAGTTCTGGATGGTGTTTTCTCAGGTAAGACTGAATAATCTTGTTCTTGTTCTTCCAGGACTACAGGAAGATGCTGAAGACCAGGAGCTGGACACGGTGAGCATCACGCTGCTGGTTGCAGAATAACACAAAGCGTGTTCTGCAGTCAGGGTGTGGTTTATATAGCCCAGGTAAAGTAGTACCAGGGAAAGTAGTTCCAGGCCTGCCACAACCAAAACACTAGACCGCATGGCTTGGTTCTTAGAACTAGACTGTCTGGGTGCTTCCATGTTGGATCTAAAGGCCCATGTACATAAATGGGACCTAGTTTGAACAGCCCTTCCTTCCTACATATGAGACTGGTGCCAAAGGCTCCAGGACTGGCTCAAGGAGCCCTTTTGCAGTGGTTTTAAGGACCTCAGGGTTCTGGTGGGCACCTGCTTGTGGCACAACTTGTGCCCCCTCACAGTGGTCATGACAGCACACCCCCCATGGCCCCTCTCATGGTATCCTTCCTGTCCGTTCCGGGTTTGGTGGGGTTATCCAGGTGAAACCTCTTAATCAGACGTGGTGTGTGAATATGTTCACTTGGTTCCCAACTTCTGTCTTAAGGCCCGTACCCTTTCCAGTCCACTAAATAGTATAGCTTAGATCTGGTACGTTTCGAATCCAGGATATTTTTAACTTCAAATCCTTCCTTCGTACATATGAGCCTGGTGCCAAAGGTGCCAGGACTGGCTGCAGGAGCCCTTTTGTAGTGGTTTGAAGGCCCTCAGGGTTCTGGTGGGAGCATGCTTGTGGCACAACTTGTGCCCCCTCACAGTGGTCATGACACCGGGATGAGGCATGGAGAGCGTCCTGGTTTCTGTCGTCGACGACCTGTCTCGACTGGTATATGACAGTGGAATGGCTGTGCTGATATTGTTAGATCTTTCAGCGGCCTTTGACACCATCGACCATCCTGTCTTGCTGTCCCGTTTGGCATCAGCAGGTCTGTCTTTGCTTGATTTTCCTCCTTCCTGACAGACAAGGGCCAATCTCTTTCTCTCTCCTTTTTTACTTCTGCTCTCTGTTCTTTACCTTGTGGTGTCCCTCAGGATTCCTCCTTGTCCCCTTCACTTTGTAATATGTACATCCAGCCTCTGGTCCACCTCATCCGTGTCCTCTGCTTCAGGTGGTGCTCATATGTCGAAGACACCCAGATCCTGGTTCGATTAGATCTGAACCAGGCAGAGGTCTTGTTGTGCTTCAGTCAGTGGCTGGTGGCCGTGGGGGACTGGATGGGTAGGAATTGGCTGAAGTTGAATGGGGACAAGACTGAGGTCTTGGTGGTGGGTTCCCCTCCTAATCCAGCTCTTTGGTCCCCATATTTCTGGCCTGTGACACTATGTGATTTTCCTCTTCCTGTGTTGGCTGTTAAAAATCTGGGGATTACTTTATCATCATTACTCTCCATGGCAGTTCATGTCGTAACAGTGTGTAAGGCGGGCCACTTCCACTTGAGGATCTTATGTAGGGTGCTCCCTTTTCTGCTATGTCATATTAGACCTCTGGTGGAGGCCTCTCTGGTGATGATCCATGTAGACTACTGTAACGCCTAGTTCCTGGCTCAGCCAGTGGGGCTGATCCACCAGCTACAGCTGCTGCAGAATTAGGCAGCCAGGGTGGCCACTAACACTCCTTACAGCACCATATTACTCCAGTCCTACGTTCCCTCCACTGGCTTCCTGTTGCCAGGTGTAAAGAATTTAAGGCCCTTTGTTTAGTTCATTGAGGTAACTATTGCCAAAGTGCATGTTATCTATGGGACAAATTCTCCCCATATCTTCCAATCCAAGCTCTTTGCTCGGCTAATGCCTGCCTGATTTCTATTCCTATAATTCGTCTATCAAAAGTTCGCAGCCGCGCCTTTTCAGTGGCGGCTGCCAAACTATTTTCTTGAGAGGTAACTCGAACCACCTTCAATTCAGGCGTCTCTTGAAAACACTCCTCTTCTGAAGTATAATGTACTGTGTAGTTGTGCTTGAGGCTTTAGCGCCAAGATGCCTTTGGGCCTACGAGCACTCTATAAAATCTTTCAACATAACATAACATTACTTTATTGAAAAAGATACATTGATGATGTGTTCATAATATGCAAAGATAACAAGGGAATGGCCAAAAATGTACCAACCTAAGAAATCTAAAAAATCCTCACCTTAAGTTCTTGACCACTAAGGTTAGTATAGAGTTTACTTTTCTAGATTTAACAAATAGTTCCTCTGTTAATATAGAAATGCATACCAGATCCCATTGCCTGCTGTGCTTTGGCCAATTGATTGTAAAAAATGTGGCTGCCGTTAGGACATTAATATGCATTCTATATTCCATAGGAAAGCATGGAAGTGGCACATTGGCAAGATTGATATTGGTTGAGCAGCTTACTATTGGGATATCGGGGTCAGTCACTTCTCCAACAAGTTGATGGTATATCTCTTTCCTCGGCTGGTGCCTCCCTCTGGAACAGCCTCCCTGCCTCCCTTGAACTTGAGGAGAACCATCTCCGGTTCTGGAAACACCTCATAACCTTTCTTTTTGCTTCTGCTTTCTTTCCTCCTCTTCTCTGTTGACCTCCTGGTTGAAATCGGTACTGCACTGGCTACCTGGACACCCTCTGATCCCGGGCCCAGGTCCCTCTCCTGCCAGTGTTACACACCTGCACTGCCCACCTGGCAACCCCTGCACTTGGGGACTGTTCTGTATCCCTACAGTCCCCCCACCAGACCTCGATAGCTGATGTCCGCACTTACCCATGCACTTGCCACATACTGGCCGTTATTTCACTTATTGTTATTATCTATTCCCATGTACTGCACTTTCCCTTTCTCCCTTCCCACGCACTTGCATGATCTGAATGACACCTGGCCTAGTAGGATCGTTGTCCGTCCTCCTTTGTTCTCCTCCCTTGCCTCGTCGCACCTTGAAACACTTGTGTGCAGGCACGTTATAAATGCCACATCATATCATATCATATCATACAACATAATAGTACTACTATAGACTGGGGTAACCGAGGACGAAATCCATACAAAGTGGGAAAACATAGGGATTAATAGATCCAGTTACATCTTGCAACCTGCAGAGGAAAACATACTAAATAAGGGTCTAGGGTTTTTATTAACAAACCCACAGAAGTCATGTGAGTGCCACCTGAAGTTCAATACCCTAATGGGAAATATAATGTTACATACATTTTTTTAAAATAATTTGCATACAGACACAGATAATGTGAGGAGGTTGAGGAAACCCTCAACCTTTGAGGCTCATGGAAGATCTCCAGAATCTTCAGAATTTGAAAACAAACTGTTAAAAAATGTGGAAGGTATAAAAGGGCAGATTACAAAATGGTTCACTAAATGTACAGCCAGAGAGAGATGGGCATTGGACAATCTAAGAAACAATAAGTAAATTATAATAAATAACACAGACTGTCAATGGTGGAGTGATTGTTGCTATGGCAGACAAAAGTACATCAAAGAATACCTCAGATTGTTGGGATATAGATACCACTCCAAAACTGCATGAGATTATTAGGGGGAACACACGTATTGCATTCTCAGAGGTGTGTATAAGTAAACAGGAACTCAAATGTGTGTCAAAGAAAGACTGACAGACCCCAGTAACCTGCATTACTCTGAAAATCTATATAATTATACTCTCAAGATGGCCTTGAACATACTCACAAGATGGCGTTGAATATAGAAGATAGGGCAGGCATGATAAGACAAAAGAAGGTATTTGTGAGAGTAACATGGAACTCTGCTTTTTTCATCCCAATCCCTGGGGGGTTTACACACCATGTCTTTGAGGGACAATGTTCCTTATGAGTAATTACCCAAGTCGTATAGGAACAGTATGAATAAAGAGGAGCAAACAATTTGACAAGGAAATGGCAACGAGACTACTCTAGAAAAATAAATTAGAGGGTTAAGAAGAGAGCCCTCAATATTAACATGGATGGTATCTTAGATAAAAAAGAAGTTGTACTGGTGAGAAAGAGGGCTTGGTATTTTTTAGTGTCTACTCTATAATATCTAAGAAGACCAAATCAGAATTAAACAAACATTGGAATATATTGACCAGGAGTGATAGAAGTTAGGACTTTCATTGCCTCTGTTTGAAAAAGTACTTCTGTTCATGACAAGGTGGTCAGGCTCAATCTTGGACCGACAGATAGCACTAAAACGCCAAGCAGTTACTAAACACTCTCCATGTGGTTTGTGTGCTGTGTACAAGTGTTGTGGTAAGACACATGTGATGGATATTGGTCTCACACAGATATGGATACAAAAAGGATTAAATAACTGTATGAGTGAGATTTTATGTATGGTCATGTGATCAGTTATATCTAATCAAAACAAAATTGAAAGGAAAAACAAACATATGTGATCTCAGAAGCCATATACGTAATAAAGTCATGATAGACCCTCTAATATTACAACATGTGAAATAGCATCATACACCGGAAGATTTTAGGTGCATTCTACTGAAGAAAATAGATCACACAGACATTAAGGAAGAACAGTTTTTGGGATATATGGAACCAAATATGATATTCATGCCCCAAAGTTTAATTTTCAAGGATTGTTTAAAATCAGTGACCTTCTTTGAATGATGGCACATGGTTTCAGTTTTTTAAGTATTTTTTAAATCAGTGATATTCATTAAACCAATTATGTTTGTAATATTGATCAAATCAGAGTCAAAACTGTTTTAAATTATTTTTACTTTTTTAATTAATCATGTTAGTAATAGGGATTAGAGGCAGCAATTAAAGGATGATGGAGTCATTTTTTGTATCAAAGACTTCTGACCAATGTTATTGATGACGGGCATGAAGCAATTTATTTACTGTGATCTAGAAACATTATCCCATATCAAGTACAATAATGTATTTCAAATGATGGGATTATGATTTAGAAAGTTAAAAGACATGACTACCAAGACACAGATTATTTGGATTATTTTCCAATACAGATAAAGAAGTGGTCTAATACCTCTCACAGAAACTGTTGAGATTGGCCTAGGCACAAAAAAGTCAACACAATTATAAGGCAGTGATGTCACGTCATGTGTGTGATAATGTCACTGGCAGACTCTGTGTGGTTAATCAATACCTGTGAATCCTATTGAGAAAGATGCTGCTGGACACAGATGTATTGGATCTAGCTATGAATAGGTAAGAAGCTTAAGAACAATGCTTTCTTTAGATGATTTAGAAGGTTTGAAATATAGTGCTCATCCAATTGAGCATTGAGATTGATTTGGTTGTAAGAGATGTAAAGACAGACATATTCCTATCCTTAAATGGCAATAGTGAGAAAAATAGGAAGCATATAATTAAAAATAAACAATGGTACTAACAATGATCAATACAGTTAGAATGCAATAACCAAGCCACTAGGTCAGACTCCTTTTTTCTTTTCGTTCTTCATTTTCGATTATAATTGTCTTTGTGTTTTCCCCCAATGCAGAACTTGTTGAATGGAATGGGAAAGGCCTAGATGGATCAGAAAACATATGTGTTGTGGCTGAGTTATAAACAGTATAAACTTTGGGAGTACATTAAATGAGACTAAGGTAGGAATGGTCTTTTTCAAAACCTGCATTTTCCCCCTACAATTGTACATCAGTTAACATTGGACCTCTTTTACATAGAACTCCCAGTACATTTTATATTTCATATTTAGTTTTTTAACTTTAGTATAGGAGATTGTAAAGAAATTCCTTTTCCTATGTGCCTCTAGAAGAAGTTTATTTAACACTGACAAGTAATAAAACATGTTAGGCTTAAACGATCCTTGGCCACAAGCTACAACAAGCATAAATAAAAGCTAGATAAAATCAATGGAAGGCCTTTGTGGAAATCTTAAATGGAGATCGTAAATAGCCTGTGGCATGTAAGATATTGATGGGACTGGGAAACCTTCTTTAAAGAGTAGAAATATGCGGGAATGTAATGAGAAAAGAAGGTATTAGGGCACTGTGCTCATATGGCTGATATGTCACTGATCAAATACATTTTGTTATGTGGATCTAGATCAGAAGTAGGAACTTAGATGCAATTTAGGGTGCGTGCACAAAGGGAGAGTGCTAAATACAACCTGGAGAACTGTAGCAGTAGTGGTATAGTTATAACCTGGGAATTCCGCTAATTGGTCATGTTTAAAAGGCAAAATGGGCCTCCCAGATCCCTCTTATAGGTAATACAATTCAGGGTAAAACATAAAACAAGATATACAAACTGTTGAACTTCCTCAGTAGATCGCCTTGAAATAAACCAACAAACATTTTTAATTTATCTAATATTTTTCAAAAAAACATTTATTTTGTTTGTTTAATCTCAAACCTACCGACTTGACTATGAGATAAAAAAAGCATTTCATTTCAATCCAGTCCATTTGGTGTAAAATCAACCAAAATAAGGTCATCACCAAACAAGCATCAATTCTACATTCATATGTAAATGTTTAAAACCAAATCTATAGCTGGACCCATGACTTAATTGAATTTAGGCTTTGAATTGGTTAATTGAATCTATTCATTGAATGTATGCTTTGAAGCAAAATGATACCTTGCATATTTGAACTTGAAAGGTAACTTGCATAAGGTGTGTTGCAAAACAATAAATACACAAACAAAGATATACAATTAGGTAGCCAAATCAAGTAAAAAAAGATTTAAATGTAATGGGGTCAATGTGCAATTATTTGAAACCTCTATCATTACCAGGATCCACCATTGTCCAATTACCTGTGCGGACAGAAATACATTGTTCCAGTAAGGTGTTGTAGATATCCCATTCCACAGCTTACCCCAGATAATGTTGTACTAATTTAAACATACCCAAAAGCACAAAAGTCCATGAAACAGTATATACCCAATAGACAATAGTACCAAATAGAAAATCAGCCTTAACACAACTAACTGGCGAGCCTTGGTTTTTTTGTATATGTTTTGTGAAAAGGTGCGTTTCTGTGGCTGTTGAGAGAAGGGCTGCACAACGGCTCCTATTTCATCGGCTGATCAGAAAGCTAGCAGAAGAGGTTTCACAAAAAACAGAATGCCGTAAACCTGCGCCCAACCCTTTATCCTTTGTATATCGTTTTTAATTTTTTAACATGAACCAATAACTTTTCACAGATCTGGCTTTTGATTGAAGGAAACATTTTTTATTTTACAAGTTTCAGTTTCTCAGTTTCCAAAATTATATTTCTTGGTTTAAACTTAAATTCTCAAATTCTTTCTTTCATTTTTTTCATAAATCCCAAATTAATTCTTGCTGGGTTTCCCCGACTTCATATTGGTCCCAGACCCCTCTGTCAGGTGTATCGCATGTCATACCCAGACCTGGTTGACTAACCTGCTAGGCATTGTTTTCCACATGTCTGTTTCTTATATTTCCCCAAGTACTGGTACAAGAGAGATGGGGTTCTTCAGCCTTCCCCACTCGCTATGGTAACCCCAGTAACTTTTGTGGCATTACTGGCTTGTTTGGTGTCTTCACCGTACTGCTTCTTCCTGCTGTGTGCTTCCGCACCCCTGCGAGTGGTCTAAGTGTGTCTTTGCAGTGTTCCCAGGTCTGGTCCCTCTCAGTTTCAGCTTCTCGGACCGACTTTGTGGTCTGACTCCTGGTTGCTCCTGGACCTCCGATTCTCCAGCCTGGCCAAGGGGGAACACAGTGTGTGTTTTACAAGGCTCTGTCAGCCTTTCCTGTTCTCCCCGTTGAGCCTCCAGCCGGCTCGAAAATCCTCCAGGGAGTATCTGACTAACTACACAGTCCTTCTTCCCTTTTTATGATTAGGTCTGACTCTAATTGATTGTACCACGTATGTTGGTTCCGCAATGGGCATTTTCCTCCTTGCCTGGTCTTCTGCATGTCAGTAGGTAAAGGTACTCCATCTGGGTAGCCCTCACTCTTCCTCATCCCAATATGATCTGTGTGGGTGTGGTCTTCTATTCTACATAAATACATAGACATGTGGGGAGAACAGAGGACTGAGTGGGGTGAGAGGAAAGCGGGGATAGAGATAGGGGGTGTATGCTGCGTTCTCCCAGAATAGTTGTCCCTGGTCCCATGGAGGATTTTCATCCCCATGAAATCCAGCCACTGAGTACCGCCCCAGGGTGACTCTTGGGTAGCTGCCTCACCTCCCTGGCCTTATGGGAAGGTCTTTCCACATGGGAGCAGCGACAATACCCTGGTATTCGTCACATCCCCTATGAACAGGTGGGCATCAGCCAGTAAGGTAGGATCACCTTTTCTCCACAGAATGTCAACTTTCGCTTCCAATGAAGAAGGCCTGGGATTTTAACTCCTAGTATGCCTCACTTTCAGTCTCTACCAATAATCCATCAAAGCTTCCAAAATGAGAACAAATCTATTCCTTCTCCTTCAGTTGTCAGCAGTTCTTCTTTCTCGCCATCAGTCAGTGAGTGAGCAAGTAAGTCCCTTCAGTAAGTTTCCATGAGTGATCCCCAATGTTGTTACGCTCACCTGGCTCCCACAGGGGCGTCGGTCGGACCCGGACTGCTGCAGCCTCCACCCACGTGATGCGTAGTGCAGCAATGACTGACTGGATCTGCCCTCCTAATCTTGTCTGCTTGACCCGTAGAAATATTCTCCTACATGTGGAGAGATGGATTTAGCCACTTGTGGATTCAAGTGATAGCACCCCCACTGTCCTCCCAACTGATCACCTCTGAAGTGCCCTCTCAGCAATCTCACCTTATATTCTTGAAGGATGAGCTCTCCATCCTGCGAAGAACGCAGGGGCGCGTTGATGACCAGTTACTTCACTGGCCTGAAGATATTGGAAGAGTTGTAGACTAATCCTGACTCCAAAAGGTCCTGGCGAAGAGCCGTAAGTATATAGTTCATAAGAGTTCAAAATGTCTGGAATTCACTCCTGTCCAATTCCCCTTTTTATCTTGCAGCTTTGACCCAATAAGAAGATTGACAGCTGAAAGCGCTCCGGTAAAAGTCTGTGTTACCCAACACTGTCCGGTGAATAATGCCAAGGGTTAAACTTGCTGCTTTCTCCTTTTCTTACAGGTGTGGCATAAGAAGATGTGGCGTGCTGATGAATAATACCTCCGGAGGTAAAATCAGGTAAGCATATGGTGGCTAAAGAGATTGTCTCTGTCTGTTCTCTCTGCTCACCTTGTTGTTTCTTGTCCCCCTTAGGTGCCGGGATTTGGCGATGTAAAGATGGAGACAGCGCCGGATCGAAGAGATGCTGCGTGGAACGGTGAGTATGGCGCGGCGCTGCTGCTGGCGATGTGACGCGTTTAAAACCAAGTCTTTCCTCTCGTTTGAAGATGCGATGTACCCGGAATCAGGTAAGAAATCAGGTAATACTCTTGTTCTAACCTTTGCTTCTTTCCTTCTTTCTAGGTGCTCCAGGTTCGAGGCGGGCGTGGCAGAAGGCTGGATGCTGCTGCTGGCACGGTGAACATTACGCTGCTGGATGCAGAATAACGCAAAGCGTGTGCTTCTCTTTGGGCGTGGTTTAAATAGCCTCCAAAGTAGTCCCAGGTAGGTATTCCTCCCCGACCACACCCGAGTAACAAAATAGACCCTAAGGTAAAGTAGTCCTTTGCAGGCATCACATGGGCGTGGATCTTCTTGCAGCATGGTCTGCATCAGGTAAGTGTGCACCTATGAGCCTGGCACCTAAGGCGCCAGGACTAATGTCCCATATGAGCCTGGCGCCATAGGCGCCAGGACTGAACCCAGACAGCCCCACGCAGGGGTTGCTGGGTTTTCTCAGGGCAACATGATGCCTGCTCCCGGGGCTGATGGACGTGGTCTGGATGCCCGGGGCTATGCATCATGACAAATGTCTCCTGTGTTTGACCTTTTATAGGACAGACAACCCTACCTTTTTGAGGTGTCTGTATACTTTTCCCGATCTAATTGGTCAATGTATATGACTGGACAATGTTCAAAAAGTGACATTGCAGTAGACATACCCCTCCACAGTCATTGGGCATGTTAATGAATGAGGCAGTTGGATGGGAGTAACTTCTGCACCCAGTTTCCCTCCCATTTAATGTGATGTCATCTAAAGGAATTTCATGCATTAAATATTACCACCTTTTCAAAGATAAATGTGAGCAATTCAAGAAGCAGCTCACCAGATTCCTCTCTCTGGTACAAATCAATTCATGCAACCCTGATCATTATATCATGAATCATTTCTGAATTATAGCTGTTTCCCTTTAACTGCATTTATAATCAAATTATATTTCCATTTCAACATGAATGCGAGGATATATGCCACACTGGTTTGTGCCCTTTCTTTGCAAGAAAATGCAAATTTGCCTTATGTGCATATTGAAACTACATTTGAAAAAAATTGGTTTTAGTCCATCTAATAGAGGATTTTCAGCTGAATGTTTCAATACACAAATGAGTTCTCTAAGAGGTTTGGTTACACAGATACAGGCAATATAAAAAATGTAGTGTTTATTAAGAGGGCACTTTCTTTGATACAAATATATGGCACTGTTCTTCTACCTTGATACAATGCATGGAACATGATCATTTTCTATTGAGTCAGGGCTCTTGTTGACTCAGGCCTGGCCGATGCAGCCTTTATGGTCTTTATGGCCCAGTGCCTGGCTTATGAAAAAAGCCCTTCTAATTTTAATATCTGTGGATCTAGTTTCCTCTTGAGAGGTTTCCAGACTTGTAGTCCTGTCAAGTCTTACATTCTTCCCTGCAGGAAGACTTGTGATATGGTGTTAATAGAATAAACTGAAGAGGACCACAGATTCATCAGAATTGAAATGATTTTTTAAATGTTCAGCCCTAACAGACACACAAGGCAAGTATTAAAATTCAACTCTTAAACTTTATGGCGCGGTCTGGTTTGCTTTGCCTGTCTGAAGAAGGGTCCTTATCTGCAGTACGCAATTTCAAAGAGTTTATCAGCATGGGAAGGGAACTTATCTGTCCTCCCATCCTGTATGCTGTGTTTGGGGGACGTCTTTGTGAGGTGAAAGGATTGCCCTATGTCAGAATTCAGTGTTGGTTACATTTAAAGTTGGTTAGTGTCTCCCAGCTGCTTTTGCTTAAAGATCCTCCTGCAACTTACCCCTGATGCTGCTGAACACTCAGGACACTTTGAACCATTTCCTGTAAACTCTTACCTCCTGGGGAGCTGAGAATCTCACAGCTCCAGTTAGGAGCACCCATAGATTACTGAATGCAAATTACTCCAGACCAGATGACCAGTCAGAAAATGTATGAAGGACTTACCTGAATGTCAGGTACAAAGATGTGTGGTAGTGCTTGTAGAGATGCCTGAGCAGCTCCAAGTGCAAATGTGATTCCCAACATTTACTGTTTGACCAATAGTAACAGGGAGAGATCCTCACAATCTGGGGTGGTCTAGAAAAGTTGGAGGTTCCATCTTTTTCTGTTTTGTTTTCATGGACTCCTCCCCAGGTATCTAAAGGTCATTATTGCAGGCCATCCTGATGTACAGACATTTGGAGGTGATGTGATGGGAACAAAGCCTCAACACACTTATCAGGCTTCTTCCCATGTACATGCTCAAAATATGGAATCAGGTCTGAATTAATAAACCATTCACAAATTGGTCTTAGTTGGTCATATGTACTGGGACCTTGCAACTCTAAAGACAGCAGTACTATGCACATACAATGACACACATTTCACATTCTCTCTTCCATATAGAAGAATATCAGGCTGCAGGAATGTGCACTAACATTTATTTTGGGGGATATTGCAAGACTGTACCACCTACAATTAGCAAAATGCTGCCACAAGCTAGTGTTGCCCACTCAGTCAGTCATGCTAGGGTGCTTGCACAGGAAAACACATGGTAGACATAAGATTTCTCAAGGGCATATACGATTTTTAAATCTGTTGTGTAAATAGATTGTAACTCCTCAGGAAAAAGCTAGTATACCAGTGAGGAAAAAGGACATGCATATCCGTCCTAGTGACATATTAGAACTTTTGATTTCCTATTTGTTGACAGACACATAGTTTGTTTGTGTCTAAGAATTGGGCTAATTAGTGATGCAGGTGATTGATTATGCATATGCAATTATTAGGTGACTGTAAATCTGTACATCACCCCATTTCATTACCATAGTGTGTATTATAAATCTTAGCAGACTCCTATTGATACCAGGCAATGTTTGCCTATTAAGAACTGGGCTGCCCATGTGTGCTTCAACCGCTGACTATAAACTGCGGCCAGCCTGGGGCACACTGGAGCAAAATCATTGAACTGAAGACAATTAATCACACCAGTTCAAGCCTGCCTGAACAAAGAGCTTCTGTGCTATACAGGTAGTTGTGGGGGAGGGGTGCGTGGGGGGGACCTATGCCCCTCACCTGTGGTGGAGGAGGCCAGAAGTGGTTTGGAAAGGCCATGTTTACCCAGAACATTTTGGTCACTTGATGTCGTTCAGCATGGACACTAATGAAAGATTGTGCTTTGGAAACAAAAACAGGATTGTTTTAGGCAGGAGGTGGGGTTAGTGCTTCTAGAAAGTTTGGTGGTCGTGTGCCTTGGACGTGATAAAAGTGGCAGACTTGGAAGGTGGGTCGGGTTATTTGCCTGGGACTGGGTTAACTGATGGAATGCTGTCAATTTGAATTGCAAGAGTAGTGTGTTTCTAGAGAATGTTTGCAATCCAGCCTAGCTACAATTAATCACTTTATTTACTTTAGAAACATAAAGCACCAGCTTGAACTTTTTGAGCACCTCCTTCTCCCACAAAACCAGTTTGAGTGTCTGAATTTTCTGTGTGTTTAAAACAGGACTGGACTTTGTGACATACCAAGTAGTAAATTCCACTCAGGATATTTGAAATTAATGCTTAAGAGAAAAATACATACACTCAATTTTAGTGAAGATTATTTGGTGTAGCCCACTATCGCCAATCTACAGTTTTGCCAAAGGCATTTTTGCAGATTTATTTTGCAGCAAGATGCATATGGTAAATGGGGTTAAGGTATATATGGGGATGGGGTGGATATAGTAAGGGGGAGGTATGGGGTCCCCCACCTGCATTTTGCCACCAGAAAAGTGCACATATCGGTAAAGAAGAATTAGGAGAAACTGTAGGTCGTCGAAATATTTGTGGAAAACATTCATAGAAACGATTATTTGCATACTTGCTGAGTTTGGTCATTCCGAAATCTCACCTGAATGTTATTATTTATTTCATCATCAAGCCCAGTCCTGGTACATCATTTAGGGGGGTTGTTAGGGGTAACAGTTACTATGCCTGGAATCCCATTTGGTGCATAGAGCATTGCCCTTGAAACACCTTGGAGTGCAAGGTTAGAAGACAAAAAGGGCTCCCATGTATTCATGAAGGCTGTGTAAGGGGAATATCCTTAGTCCCAGATTTCAGTCCTGTCTCCAGAACTTGAACATCCGAGAAGGATCTTACACATTTCTGAATCGTAAGCAATAAATCATGCATTTTGAACTAGATTATCAAAACCTATTTTGGCGCAAGTGAGGAAACAGTGCATCTTCTCACTTGCACGCAAAAGTAGGAGCCCAATTCACAAAGGGCAGCTGAATCAGAGCATTTTATATGTGCTTATTTCGATGTCCTTTTGCCCTATTTGCGCATTTCAGCATGTAATGGAGCATTTCTGGGCATATTAATGTACATCCAATGCGCTTTAAAATGTGCAGAAACGAGGGTCATCCCCTCCGCCTTTTGAAACAGGCACAGGTGAAGCCGCCAATCATGACTCCGTCATGATTTTTTTTTTTTAAGTGTGAAAGACACAGTTTAAACTCTGTCACACTGGCATTGCCATTGCCCAAATAGTGATCACAATATGTTTTTGTCAGTCATTTCACTGAGACGTGTCCTTTCATGATTTGTCTCTGTGAAATGTGCTCACAGCAACCGTGGTTACTGGGAGTGAGTCATCCATTAGTATCGGTAATATATGAAAGGGCGCTGGACAGCTCATATTTGTGCTCCAGTCCAGCCCCTCCAGAAATGACCAGGTCACCTTTTGTGTATAAGTTGGCTGGAGCATTTCTGAAAGCAGCTCAAATGAAACAAGTGAATTATCTGCGCTCTTTTCCTTTGCACTGTTCTTTGCAGTGTTTTAGACTCTGGTTGTATGTCTCTATTGCTTCACCAGGCATCCTACTAATGCCCTCCAGGCCTATAATGCTCATTGCAAGTTGGGTGGTATTCCGGTAGTAAATCTGCCAGAATACCACCCAACGGAATTACTGTTAGTGCCACTTGATCCAGTGAAATTACTGCTGGATTACAAGTGGCATTGGCAGAGTTCATCCCCATTTTTTTTTAGAGTTCTTTGAAAGCTATGGGGCATTTTTGGCAGAATTACCGCCTGCGGAATTACTGCTGCAGTAATTCTGCCAATTTTGCAGATTTCCAGTGGAAAGTGGGAAAATATACCTCCAGCATAATGCTGGAGGTAAATCTCCCACTCCAGGGCCATACATGTAGTATGACGGAGCGGGAAAAGTGCCTGTAATTCTGTTACTGCGATTTTTTACTGCACTGCCATACTCGTAATAAGCCCTTAGGTCGTTTCAGATATGACCCAGGGGCTGAGTTGTTACGATCATAATTTTGTCCCACTACTATTGCTTTTATATGTGTGAGGAACATTAAGATGTTGATTCTATTGTTATTTTCATTTCGCCAGAAAGCAGGGCAATTTTAGCCCTGCTGCTTTTAATGTGCCAAACTGCACTAGTCGAGGTGCAATGGTTTTTTAATGTGCCCTGTGTTTTTAAAAATAGGGCAAACTTTGCCCTAGTGCGCGCAAACTTTGCACTTGCACCGTTGCAAAGTTTCTGCAATCCGGCCCCTGGTGCATAACCGGATTAGAAGGCAGGGTGAGTTTGTGTTAATCAAGACAGATGCTTTTTAAGATGAATGATGTTTCAGAATCCGACCTATACGATGAATATGTACGACTGAATTCAAAATAAGAAGTTGGAAAAACACATTTCATTGCCAGCTAAATTTACTAGTCAAAAGGTTGATGAGATCAAAATAAATATACAATAGTCCAGTAGGTGGCAGCAATATGCCTAGAGAGCCGATGCAGCCATGCACCCCCATTGATAATAATAGCGTTTCGGTCTGAGCCTCAGAGGAGGTTTCCCGGACCTAAACCAAAAGCCATTGTGTAATGGTCGAAGACGTCTGAAAAGTGAGACTAGTAAACAAGGTCATTTTGTTGATACGGAGATTTATATGGCTTCGTTAACCAAAACATCAACAATTTCATGATTGCAACAGGCAAAAGACGCAGCCGTTTGCAACAGTGCGTGTCATGTCTAAAATAAAAGAACCCTGGGATCCAGAAACCTCCGTTTGCTGTCGGGTGAATCTCAGTGCGTCGTAGAACATAATTACTTCTTCTTTAACCAAGCCATTTTATAATTGCATGGCTGTCAAAAAGGACCAATGTTCAGTCATCAAGAAGCACCCACACTGACAGTGCAGTAACGTTTTCTTTTATATCGTCTGAGATGATCAGATCAACGTGATTCCTTTCAGCCTGCCATGTTAACTGTGCTTATGACATGGTATGTTATTTACAACACGCTTAATACCCAATAGTTTTTAAGCGCAGACCTGGAGGTCGAACCCATGTTCCTCCGTTTCGTTTTGTTTCCAAGGCGAGCACGTTGCCCCTGAGGTATCCTCCCGAGTTTGCACTTCGTGAAAGTTATATATTAGTGTACCTCATTTCCGCGCATTCAAACGTGCTAATATATATATATATATATATATATATATAATAAAAATAACATAAAAACAAATTACCTATGAAAACAGACAGAAACCATAAGTATGGGCATTTCATTTTCTAGTTCATTACTTTTATTATGCCTGAGTAAAAACAAGCAAATCGCAATTAAACATGTAGATTAAATCATTCTTAGAAAAAACACCACACACGTTGAGCACAAACAGATGACACCGAATCCACCTTCTTTTACACGTGTGCCACCGTTTTACTATGCCACAATGTGTCTATAGGAGGCCACCAGGGGGCGTGTTAACAATGTTAACAATGGTAGCCTGATTCCCACACTCCACACCCGCTGGAGATACTGCGGGACCTGAGCACCCCCCCCCCCCAGGACTCGCAGGGTGAACGCCAAATGTGATCATTGGCCCCACTAGCTGGTAGGGCCTGTGAAGCCACTGAAGAGATATAAGACGTGCAAGTAAAGAGGGAGACTGAGGCCTTGAACAGCCACTATATGAACCTACCTGAGGTTGGATGTCGCCTGAGGCCCAGCAGTACCCGAGGTATGGCGAGAGACAGTAACGTGACTGAGGTGGGTTCGGAAGGGAGGCACAACAAGGGGGAAGCAGCAAGGGGGAAGGAGGAGCCAGTGAGTACTGGCATATTTCTACTGAATAGCCCTGTGGTTCTCCACCTCGCCTACAACACCCAGAGGTACGGGCCAGCTCACAGCAACCACCTCGCCCCATAAGAGAAGAGCCTTGGAGTGGATCACCCCCACTCAATAGTCAGCCCAGACAGGCAAGAAGAAGAGGCTTTCCTGGGCACCTGGCGGCCTCCCATAGATATTCCTCCTGCAGGGACCGGCAGCCTCGCTTAGCCGTGAAGACTGTGTAGAGTGATACGGAAGAGGCCCAAGCTGCAGGAAGACAAATGACCAGAGGCAGTTAGAGGCACCCATGTAATTAACAGGGGGCTCGCTCATGTAGGCTCCGGCAATCCAGCCCAGTAAAAACACAAGGGGGGGAGACCCGTGGTGGCAGGCGATCAGAGCAAAGCAGCATTTTGTTCCCTCTTGCCTATCGCACTTGGCCAGATCCAACAGAAAGAATAACCTCACCCGAACCACAGTGGTGAAAGTTACAATTCCTGGCAGACCCTCATGAGGATTAAATATCAACGGGGACCGGCATCCTCTTGACAAAGTAGAGTCCTGCCTGGGATACATATAAGAGCCCCCAACGTTTCAATGCTCCCTACCGAACATCTATAGTGAGCGGTGATCCTCGGTAGTAGTAGCATAGGGCAGCGGTGGGGGAGCCTGCGGACCTTGTCATTCTGAAGTAGGGGAGGACAGAGCAGAGTCCCCAGCCCCACACCTTTAACAACCCCAGTAGCAAGGGACCCAGTGTTAGACAACGGACACCCCAAGGGGGGTGAAGACTTCATTATTCACTGAACTCCCTTAGATCCTGAAGTTAACCCCCTTCAAAGGAGCAAATCACAGTGGGGTGATTGTCGGATTAACCCAAGACTGTCGCCATGTCAGAGTCCTATTCATCCCATGAGTTGGAAGGAAGCCCTGCAACAATTTAAACATAATACTTCCTCTGACACCCACCTGTTAGGGGAAGGTGAGACACTACCAATAGAAATGGGGGATCAATCAGCCACTAAAAACGTTCTAGCGGCCCTACTAGAAGAAATCAGAGGGATAAGAACTGACATCAGTCAAAGAATTGACGGTTTAGATAAAAAAGTGGAAACCCTTGAGCTCCAAGTACAGGAGCTAGAGGCGAACCAGTCATTGGTAGACATCCTAGAGACCCAACTGGACATGAGAATTTCCGAGCTGGAACGACGAGATCAAGAGGCAAAACTCAAGGTGGCCTATTTTGAAAACAGATGAAGGCGAAATAACGTATGCTTTTTTGGTCTCCCTGAAAAAGAAGTTGAAAGCGAGAAAGATATTCAAAAATCTGTGCAAGAAGTAATGAAGATTCTGTTTGAAAAAGAAGTGGGTGAGCTGACAATCGATAGAGCACATCGTGCCAGCAGTGGAGGACAAGGCCCCATATCAGTCTTGGTGAGATTCCACTATTATACGGAGAAATCAAGAGTTCTAGAAAAGGCTAGGAGAGAGGGTCCCATACAATACAGTGCCACCAAGATAACAGTGTTTTAAGACCTGTCTGCATTGACTTTATCCAGATGACCTCAATGTGGTCCCTTGACGCAATGGTTACATGACAAAGGAGTGTGATGTAAATGGTTTTTTTTTTGTTCTCGATCATTTTCGAATATGGGGGAGCAAAATGTAACCTGTTTACAGAGGATGATATCCGTGAAGTCTTAGGAGAACTCATGGGAGAATCTCCAAAACTGCCTGAGACGAAGATGTGCAGAGGAACTCCACCGCAGGGGACTTGAGACCCAAAAAAGTAGAAGGGTAGCTCAGGAACTGAGAAAAATTCTTGGATCCAGAAAGTGAAACAAAATGAACCCCCCCTCACCAGAGAGGAGTTGAGAGGCATGTCGCCTAGAAGAAGGACAGATAACCTCTAAACAAAGGCCAAATGGATGTTGAGTTACAGTATGTGTTTTGGCGAGGGGATGGGGATTATTCAAGCTCGATGTTGAGGCCTGCATGGTGCATCACTAATGAAGTTGTAAGGGGTTAAGTTATGAGAAGAGGGGGAAATGGAGGTAGAGGGATTGGAGGAGAGGCTCTAAATGGACCGCGTTGAGAACAATTATTTTTTAAGTGGGGGGGTTACGGGCTCAGGATGAAAGAGGTTTTGTTAGTTCAATTTATATGGGGGGTTAATCTGGTGGTCCAGTCCAGATAAAAGTGAGGTACCCACTCTGGACTGGATGCTGAAGGGGGAGGCAGAGGGAAAATAGGAGGACTTGTTTGGGTACATTTGAAAGGTTTAGAAGTTCGTCAATGGCGGTGATGCAAAAAATGTAGTGGTATCAAGGGAGTTTATGTTACACCAATAGGATTATTGCACACACTAGATATATGGGGAGCTGAAAAAGAGGAGATCACAATTTCATATGGGTAACCAAAACATAACTTTAACCATAAGCCCACTTAATTTGCAAGGGTTGAACTCAACAGCCAAGAGATCGATGACTACTAGGGAATTTCAGAGATCAAGGTTAGACATCATGCTCCTAAAGGAAACCCTCCATGTGAAAGGGAAGGATCCACACCTCCAGACCAAGGGTATAGACAAAACCTTGTTTTCCTCAGTCATACACTAAAATGAAGGGTAGCCATTATAGTGGGTACTTGACTTGGTATGGTCATTGACAAAGAGTTAAAATATCCAGATGGGACATATATATTCCTTAAGGGTTCCCTTCAAGGGAACAAAATTACAGTGGGTACAGTATATTGCCTGAATACATCCCAAATACTGTTTTGGGAGAAGGTATCAGAAAAAGTAAAACTGTTCGTGGAGGGTCCACTGACAGTTGGGGGCGACTTCAACATCGTGCTAGACACCACCAGGGACAGGAAAGAAATGACAGAGAAGATCACTTTGCTGGATGGAGGCAGGGAATCCTAATGATTTAGCAAAATAAATCAAGAATTGAGTCTAGTTGAAGCACTTACCCCGCTAGTCAGTGGTGACCCTGAGTTTAAATACTTCTCTTCAGTGCACAAATCCTGTTCAGGGATAGATATCATACTGGTGGATGAGGCCCTGAATGGTTACATTAATGGAATCAGCCTTGAGCCGATACCCTGGTCAGACCATGACCCAGTCCTAGCTAAAATAGCCAATTGGACGGATAATAGGAATCGAGGACATTGGATGTGTGATGATTTTCTTCCTTAAAGACAAGGAGGTCGCCAAGAGGCTATTTGCCGTATCAGAGAATACTTTGAATTTAATTGTTATTGTTATTGTTGTTATTGTTATTTTGCATTTATATAGCGCCTTATATACCATTGGTATGGTCTGAAGGTGCTGGTAGGTTGAACGCCCTTGGGAACCGAAGTTCGGGTCAGTAGAGAGAGTAGAGAGAGTCCAAAAGGTGCGTGTGCGCACCAGGTATGTGTGCAGCTGGTGCAGAGTTCAAGTGGTAGCTGCTTCTTAGCGGTAGGTGTGGTGATTGAGAGATCAGGAGTATGTGTTCGCTCTGGCCGGCTTTATCCAGAACGAGTGTGGCTGCGTTAGGCCTGAGGAGAACGCCTGGCTGGGGGGTGTGAAACCAGCAATGTTTATTTAGAGTGATGTGGAGTGAGCGGGAGATGTAGATATGAGAACAGTTATACCGAATGGTGTCATAGTATCTCTGTGTTCTAGTTGAGTGGTGGTGTAAGGGAGAGAGTAAGCGTGGGGTGTGGTATGATGTATGTTTTTCTAAGTGCAATTGGGTACACTTCTAAATGCAATTGGGTACGCTTCTAAATGCAAGTGGGAACAAATTCTAAATTTAACTTTCTCAGAGAGGCTATTGGGTGCAACTTCAAATGCAATTGGGTACACTTCTAAATTCAACTTTCTCAGAGAGGCTATTGGGCGCAGCTTCTAAATGCAATTGGGTACACTTCTAAATGCAATTGGGTAAAACTTCTAAATGCAAGTGGGTACACTTCTAAATTAAACTTTTTCAGAGAGGCTATTGGGTGCAACTTCAAATGCAATTGGGTATACTTCTAAATGCAAGTGGGAACAATTCTAAATTCAGCTTTCGCAGAGAGGCTATTGGGCGCAACTTCTAAATGCAATTGGGTACACTTCTAAATGCAAGTGGGAACAATTCTAAATTCAACCTTATCATAGAGGCTATTGGGCGCACCTTCTAAATGCAATTGGGTACACTTCTAAATGCAATTGGGTACACTTCTAATTGCAATTGGGTACACTTCTAAATTCAACCTTCTCACAGAGGCTATTGGGGGCAACTTCTAAATGCAAGTGGGAACAATTCTAAATTCAACCTTCTCAGAGTGGCTATTGGGCGCAACTTCTAAATGCAAATGGGTACACTTCTAAATGTAAGTGGGAACAATTCTAAATTCAACCTTCTCAGAGAGGCTATTGGGCGCACCTTCTAAATGCAATTGGGTACACTTCTAAATGCAATTGGGTACACTTCTAAATTCAACCTTCTCAGAGAGGCTATTGGGCGCAACTTCTAAATGCAATTGGGTACACTTCTAAATGCAATTGGGTACACTTCTAAATTCAACCTTCTCAGAGAGGCTTTTGGGCGCAACTTCTAAATGCAATTGGGTACACTTCTAAATGCAAGTGGGAACAATTCTAAATGCAAGTGGGTACACTTCTAAATGCAAGTGGGAACAATTCTAAATGCAATTGGGTACACTTCTAAATTCAACTTTCGCAGAGAGGCTATTGGGCGCAACTTCTAAATGCAATTGGGTACACTTCTAAATGCAAGTGGGAACAATTCTAAATGCAAGTGGGTACACTTCTAAATGCAAGTGGGAACAATTCTAAATGTAATTGGGTACACTTCTAAATTCAACTTTCGCAGAGAGGCTATTGGGCGCAACTTCTAAATGCAATTGGGTACACTTCTAAATGCAAGTGGGAACAATTCTAAATGCAAGTGGGTACACTTCTAAATGCAAGTGGGAACAGTTCTAAATGCAATTGGGTAGACTTCTAAGTGCAATTGGGTACACTTCTAAATGCAATTGGGTACGCTTCTAAATGCAATTGGGTACACTTCTAAATGCAATTGGGTACACTTCTAATTGCAATTGGGTACACTTCTAAATTCAACCTTCTCACAGAGGCTATTGGGGGCAACTTCTAAATGCAAGTGGGAACAATTCTAAATTCAACCTTCTCAGAGAGGCTATTGGGCGCAACTTCTAAATGCAATTGGGTACACTTCTAAATGCAATTGGGTACACTTCTAAATGCAATTGGGTACACTTCTAAATGCAATTGGGTACACTTCTAAATTCAACCTTCTCAGAGAGGCTATTGGGCGCAACTTCTAAATGCAATTGGGTACACTTCTAAATGCAATTGGGTACACTTCTAAATTCAACCTTCTCAGAGAGGCTATTGGGCGCAACTTCTAAATGCAATTGGCTACACTTCTAAATGCAAGTGGGAACAATTCTAAATGCAAGTGGGTACACTTCTAAATGCAAGTGGGAACAATTCTAAATGCAATTGGGTACACTTCTAAATTCAACTTTCGCAGAGAGGCTATTGGGCGCAACTTCTAAATGCAATTGGGTACACTTCTAAATGCAAGTGGGAACAATTCTAAATGCAAGTGGGTACACTTCTAAATGCAAGTGGGAACAATTCTAAATGTAATTGGGTACACTTCTAAATTCAACTTTCGCAGAGAGGCTATTGGGCGCAACTTCTAAATGCAATTGGGTACACATCTAAATGCAATTGGGTACACTTCTAAATGCAATTGGGTACACTTCTAAATTCAACCTTCTCAGAGAGGCTATTGGGCGCAACTTCTAAATGCAATTGGGTACACTTCTAAATGCAATTGGGTACACTTCTAAATTCAACCTTCTCAGAGAGGCTATTGGGCGCAACTTCTAAATGCAATTGGGTACACTTCTAAATGCAAGTGGGAACAATTCTAAATGCAAGTGGGTACACTTCTAATTGCAAGTGGGAACAATTCTAAATGCAATTGGGTACACTTCTAAATTCAACTTTCGCAGAGAGGCTATTGGGCGCAACTTCTAAATGCAATTGGGTACACTTCTAAATGCAAGTGGGAACAATTCTAAATGCAAGTGGGTACACTTCTAAATGCAAGTGGGAACAATTCTAAATGTAATTGGGTACACTTCTAAATTCAACTTTCGCAGAGAGGCTATTGGGCGCAACTTCTAAATGCAATTGGGTACACTTCTAAATGCAAGTGGGAACAATTCTAAATGCAAGTGGGTACACTTCTAAATGCAAGTGGGAACAGTTCTAAATGCAATTGGGTAGACTTCTAAGTGCAATTGGGTACACTTCTAAATGCAATTGGGTACGCTTCTAAATGCAATTGGGTACACTTCTAAATGCAAGTGGGAACAATTCTAAATTCAACTTTCTCAGCGAGGCTATTGGGCGCAACTTCTTAATGCAATTGGGTACGCTTCTAAATGCAAGTGGGAACAATTCTAAATTCAATTTTCGAGAGAGGCTATTGGGCAAACATCTAAATGCAACTTTCCAGAGTGTCTATTGGATACACTTCTATAATTAACTTTCACAGATGCTATTGGTAGCGCTTCTAAATGCAACTCTCACAGAGGATATTGGGCCCATATCTAAATTCAATTTCCAACAGAGAGGCTACTGGGCGCACTATTAAAATCAATTTTCCAGCGAGGCTATTGGGAACACTTCTAAGTTTCACACAGGGGGTATTGGGTACGCTTTCTAAGTGCAACTTTCACATGCTAACATTCACAATTCCATCTAAGAGTGGACATGCTAACATTCACAATTCCATCTAAGAGTGGACATGCTAACATTCACAATTCCATCTAGACGCGACGCAGGCCAATATTCACAATTCCTTCTAAGAGTGGACATGCTAACATTCACAATTCCATCCAAGAGTGGACATGCTAACATTCACAATTCAATCCAAGAGTGGACATGCTAACATTCACAATTCCATCTAAGAGTGGACATGCTAACATTCACAATTCCATCCAAGAGTGGACATGCTAACATTCACAATTCCATCCCAGAGTGGACATGCTAACATTCACAATTCCATCTAAGAGTGGACATCCTAACATTCACAATTCCATCTAAGAGTGGACATGCTAACATTCACAATTCCATCCAAGAGTGGACATGCTAACATTCACACTTCCATCCAAGAGTGGACATGCTAACATTCACAATTCCATCTAAGAGTGGGCATGCTAACATTCACAATTCCATCTAAGAGTGGACATGCTAACATTCACAATTCCATCTAAGAGTGGACATGCTAACATTCACAATTCCATCTAGACGCGACGCAGGCCAATATTCACAATTCCATCTAAGAGTGGACATGCTAACATTCACAATTCCATCTAAGAGTGGACATGCTAACATTCACAATTCCATCTAAGAGTGGACATGCTAACATTCACAATTCCATCTAAGAGTGGACATGCTAACATTCACAATTCCATCTAAGAGTGGACATGCTAACATTCACAATTCCATCTAGACGCGACGCAGGCCAATATTCACAATTCCATCTAAGAGTGGACATGCTAACATTCACAATTCCATCTAAGAGTGGACATGCTAACATTCACAATTCCATCTAAGAGTGGACATGCTAACATTCACAATTCCATCCAAGAGTGGACATGCTAACATTCACAATTCCATCCAAGAGTGGACATGCTAACATTCACAATTCCATCCAAGAGTGGACATGCTAACATTCACAATTCCATCTAAGAGTGGACATGCTAACATTCACAATTCCATCTAAGAGTGGACATGCTAACATTCACAATTCCATCCAAGAGTGGACATGCTAACATTCACAATTCCATCCAAGAGTGGACATGCTAACATTCACAATTCCATCCAAGAGTGGACATGCTAACATTCACAATTCCATCCAAGAGTGGACATGCTAACATTCACAATTCCATCTAAGAGTGGACATGCTAACATTCACAATTCCATCCAAGAGTGGACATGCTAACATTCACAATTCCATCCAAGAGTGGACATGCTAACATTCACAATTCCATCTAAGAGTGGACATGCTAACATTCACAATTCCATCTAAGAGTGGACATGCTAATATTCACAATTCCATCTAAGAGTGGACATGCTAACATTCACAATTCTATCTCAGAGTGGACATGCTAACATTCACAATTCCATCTAAGAGTGGACATGCTAACATTCACAATTCCATCTAAGAGTGGACATGCTAACATTCACAATTCCATCGAAGAGTGGACATGCTAACATTCACAATTCCATCTAGACGCGACGCAGGCCAATATTCACAATTCCATCTAAGAGTGGACATGCTAACATTCACAATTCCATCTAAGAGTGGACATGCTAACATTCACAATTCCATCTAAGAGTGGACATGCTAACATTCACAATTCCATCCAAGAGTGGACATGCTAACATTCACAATTCCATCCAAGAGTGGACATGCTAACATTCACAATTCCATCTAAGAGTGGACATGCTAACATTCACAATTCCATCTAAGAGTGGACATGCTAACATTCACAATTCCATCTAGACGCGACGCAGGCCAATATTCACAATTCCATCTAAGAGTGGACATGCTAACATTCACAATTCCATCTAAGAGTGGACATGCTAACATTCACAATTCCATCTAAGAGTGGACATGCTAACATTCACAATTCCATCTAAGAGTGGACATGCTAACATTCACAATTCCATCTAAGAGTGGACATGCTAACATTCACAATTCCATCTAGACGCGACGCAGGCCAATATTCACAATTCCATCTAAGAGTGGACATGCTAACATTCACAATTCCATCTAAGAGTCGACATGCTAACATTCACAATTCCATCTAAGAGTGGACATGCTAACATTCACAATTCCATCCAAGAGTGGACATCCTAACATTCACAATTCCATCCAAGAGTGGACATGCTAACATTCACAATTCCATCCAAGAGTGGACATGCTAACATTCACAATTCCATCTAAGAGTGGACATGCTAACATTCACAATTCCATCTAAGAGTGGACATGCTAACATTCACAATTCCATCCAAGAGTGGACATGCTAACATTCACAATTCCATCCAAGAGTGGACATGCTAACATTCACAATTCCATCTAAGAGTGGACATGCTAACATTCACAATTCCATCTAAGAGTGGACATGCTAATATTCACAATTCCATCTAAGAGTGGACATGCTAACATTCACAATTCTATCTCAGAGTGGACATGCTAACATTCACAATTCCATCTAAGAGTGGACATGCTAACATTCACAATTCCATCTAAGAGTGGACATGCTAACATTCACAATTCCATCGAAGAGTGGACATGCTAACATTCACAATTCCATCTAGACGCGACGCAGGGCAATATTCACAATTCCATCTAAGAGTGGACATGCTAACATTCACAATTCCATCTAAGAGTGGACATGCTAACATTCACAATTCCATCTAAGAGTGGACATGCTAACATTCACAATTCCATCCAAGAGTGGACATGCTAACATTCACAATTCCATCCAAGAGTGGACATGCTAACATTCACAATTCCATCTAAGAGTGGACATGCTAACATTCACAATTCCATCTAAGAGTGGACATGCTAACATTCACAATTCCATCTAAGAGTGGACATGCTAACATTCACAATTCCATCTAGACGCGACGCAGGCCAATATTCACAATTCCATCTAAGAGTGGACATGCTAACATTCACAATTCCATCTAAGAGTGGACATGCTAACATTCACAATTCCATCTAAGAGTGGACATGCTAACATTCACAATTCCATCTAGACGCGACGCAGGCCAATATTCACAATTCCATCTAAGAGTGGACATGCTAACATTCACAATTCCATCTAAGAGTGGACATGCTAACATTCACAATTCCATCCAAGAGTGGACATGCTAACATTCACAATTCCATCCAAGAGTGGACATGCTAACATTCACAATTCCATCTAAGAGTGGACATGCTAACATTCACAATTCCATCTAAGAGTGGACATGCTAACATTCACAATTCCATGTAAGAGTGGACATGCTCACATTCACAATTCCATCTAGACGCGACGCAGGCCAATATTCACAATTCCATCTAAGAGTGGACATGCTATCATTCACAATTCCATCCAAGAGTGGACATGCTAACATTCACAATTCCATCTAAGAGTGGACATGCTAACATTCACAATTCCATCTAAGAGTGGACATGCTAACATTCACAATTCCATCTAAGAGTGGACATGCTAACATTCACAATTCCATCTAAGAGTGGACATGCTAACATTCACAATTCCATCCAAGAGTGGACATGCTAACATTCACAATTCCATCCAAGAGTGGACATGCTAACATTCACAATTCCATCTAAGAGTGGACATGCTAACATTCACAATTCCATCTAAGAGTGGACATGCTAACATTCACAATTCCATGTAAGAGTGGACATGCTCACATTCACAATTCCATCTAGACGCGACGCAGGCCAATATTCACAATTCCATCTAAGAGTGGACATGCTAACATTCACAATTCCATCCAAGAGTGGACATGCTAACATTCACAATTCCATCTAAGAGTGGACATGCTAACATTCACAATTCCATCTAAGAGTGGACATGCTAACATTCACAATTCCATCTAAGAGTGGACATGCTAACATTCACAATTCCATCTAGACGCGACGCAGGCCAATATTCACAATTCCATCTTAGAGTGGACATGCTAACATTCACAATTCCATCTAAGAGTGGACATGCTAACATTCACAATTCCATCTAAGAGTGGACATGCTAACATTCACAATTCCATCTAAGAGTGGACATGCTAACATTCACAATTCTATCTCAGAGTGGACATGCTAGTATTATGGCACTTTTATGGTTTTGGTAGGTAAGATAGAGTGGCAGGGGTTTTTGGAGTAGAGTGATTGCTCTACTCCCCACTCATGCCACACTCACGGTTTTTGTTGGTGTCTGTTGGCTTCCTTGGAACGGGACAGGTGAACGGGAGACTGGCAGACTTATTTCCCTTAACTAGAGGGACCAGGCAAGATTGCCCCCACAACCCCGCTAATATGCCCTAACCATAGCTCCATTAGTAATAAATGTAAGGGGTAACCATAGAATCTAAGGGTAAAAGGGTGGGAAAGTGGAATTCAAATTGTCTCTCTTTTTGGATGACATTTTAGCTTACCTAGGTGAGTCTCAAAAATCGTTATCAGAATTGCTAGCCCTGATTAGGAAGTTTGGGTTATTCTCTGGGTTAAAGATTAACATATCAAAATCCACAGTAATGTCGATCTGTAGAGGGAGATCAAGCCTGGAAAACAGGAATAAGCTATGGGGTATCAGGATATATAAAGAGGCATTAACGGATACAGGTCCCCAGAGACCTCACGGAAATATGCCCTTTGAACTTCGACCCTCTTCTCGAATCAGTAAGTAAAAACCTGGTGATGTGGAACACGACAACACTCTCATGGTTTGGGAAGATGTCACGATCCAGCTCGCCTGCCACCCAGCACCGCTACATGTGCCTCTTCTTTTATTTCCTTTTTTTACCGTTTGCAGTTTTGGACTAATCTAATTGCATGTTCCATTCTGGCTTTTGGGTTAAACCAGCAGATGCATTCTGGGACATGTATGATGTCCAAAAGGCAGCAGGCTGGAGGAGGCATACTAAATACATTTGTTTGCAGCAAGCTACTAAGAGCTGCAGAGGGCCTGATTTCATTCACCTGTTCCAAGCTACTGCAGGCTAGGCTGCAGAGAGCTGGAGAGCACTTGATTAGAAACCACTGCTACTGCAGGCCACTGAAGCCAGGGCTGGGCTTAATTGAACACAGCTGCCAGAGTCTGCAATCAACTCCACCCTACTGGCCTGCTGGCTGGGAGGGCCTTTATAAGCTTACTTTGAACAGAAGCAGTTGTCAGTCGGTTTTACGTTATTTTGCCACAGGATTTTTCGTTTTTTTTGTGTGGGGGGTTAGCCCCCAAACCCGCCCCCTTTTATTTTTTTTTTAAATTATTCCCTTTCACCCACAAATATTTAATTAATTTTTGAACCCCCCCCAAAAAAAAACGATGATTTTTTTTTCGATAAAAAAAACAGCGATGAAAAGTTCCGCCACGAAAAATCCTGCAGCAAAAGAACTGTATACCTGTCAGTCAACTGCTTCCACTGGGAGTTCATGCTGGTGCTCCTTTTACCAGTTTTTGACCTTTCCTGGAAATCCTCTTTTGGCCTTTGATTCCTGTTGGTGTTGATGCTTGCAGCTCCCTCTCCAGTCAGCTGCAGCCTTCTGCCCTGCTCCTCTGGGCTCCCACCTGGTGGCTCTGCCACACTCAGCTGCCTTCCGTCCTGCCCCTCAGTGCTCCCACCTGTACCTTCTGCCCTGCTCCTCTGGGCTCCCACCTGACGTGCTGCCTTCCGCCCTGCTCCTCTGGGCTCCAGCCTGACGGCTCTGCCACACTCCGCTGCCTTCCGCCCTGCTCCTCTGGGCTCCCACCTGGTGCCTCTGCCGCACTCAGCTGCCTTCTGCCCTGCTCCTCAGGGCTCCCACCTGTACCTTCTGCCCTGCTCCTCTGGGCTCCCACCTGACAGCTCTGCCGCACTTTGCCGCCTTCGGCCCTGCTCCTCTGGGCTCCCACCTGGCGGCTCTGCCACACTCCACTGTCTTCCGCCCTGCTCCTCTGGGCTCCCACCGGACGGCTCTGCCGTACTCCGCTGCCTTCCGCCCTGCTCCTCTGGGCTCCAGCCAACGGCTCTGCCGCACTCTGCTGCCTTCCGCCCTGCTCCTCTGGGCTCACGCCTGACGGCTTTGCCGCACTACGCTGCTTTCTGCCCTTCTCCTCTGGGTTTACCTACCTGGCAGCCTCACCACACTCCTCTGCCTTCTGCCCTGTTCCTCTGGGCTCCTTGCCTTGCAACCTGCCTGTTATAGTTTCTGATATCCTATCCTGCCCTCTACCTGGTTATTTCATTCAACGCTGCTTTCTACTTGTATACATCTTGGTCCACTGTGGTGTCTCCACTTGAATCCATTTTACAGTGCGACCCTGGGTTGGTCTCCGTTCAGATCAGATAAGGGAAGACTTCTGTTGCCTTCACCTAGTACGTTGAAGTCATACCTGCCTCAGTATATGGTCTTTCAGTTTTACCCTTGCACTGAGTACAACACTTTCCACGGCACGCCCAAGTCATGAGGTTGCTGTATGACTGTTGTTAAAAGTAATCTGCTGGTACCTATCCCAAGGGCTTTCCTTAATCCCTGGAGACCCCTTATCATATTCCAGTACACCCATATTTCTGATAAATCCGTGTTGCCCAGTGTACTTGCTTGTCTTTGCCTTTTCTCTGTCTCTTTGTTTACAGCCTGCTCCTGCAGTTCCTGTGAATACCTGTTTCAACTAACAGCTTGTATGTACCTTTAATCTGTTATATGCTAACATTGTCTCCGGAATCTCCCTTAATCTGGTTGCATACAGTGAGAGATAGCCTCTGCCCTGTACTCTCCGCCTAGACTTCTGACAGAAGATGACTTCAGTAAAAATGGATGTCCTCCTCAGATTTCTGCACTTATTTTTAGCGATACCCACTATGCTCCCAGAGAGCATTTTTAGGGACCTAAACCACAAGATTAACAGATTTATTTGTCAAGGGAAAAAGCCTAGGATTAGAAAAGCCTCACTGACCTTACTTAAAGAGTATGGTGGATTTGGCTTTCCAGATTTTCACCTATGTCATAAAACAGCACAACTCAGAGTTCTTCTTGAACACATGAGAGATGACAGGTGCACATATTGGACATACTTGGAAGACTCAATTACCCACCCCAGAAAAGGGAGAGATCTCTTGCGGACACCCACAAGAATATATGACCATCATACCCTGGAGGTATTGTTGTTGACATGGAAAAAAGGGGGATTGAACAACAAACATTCTATGTGGCCATCACCAATGAGTTATCTGTGGGGAGCACCCATTGACCTAGCCCACAAGGGATTTAGAAACACACAAAAGTTGTCATAGAGCAGCCTTCAGGGAGTGGGCCAACTATTTGTTGGGGAAGTATTTAAGGGGTACAATGAAGTAAAGGAAATGTTAGGGAAAGATGCAATAAGCATCTTTGCACAATTGGGACTCAAAGAGATTGTGACAGACAATCCTTCCTCAGGGTTACTTGAATGCTCACTGCAACTTTTCTTTTGTAATAATGAACCTCCATGAATTTTATGTATAATACTGTCTAATGTCTGAACCCTGTACCTACTGTAACTAAGTTTCCCTACAAGTAACAGTGTCACAATGTCCCCGAACTGTCTGTGCGCTATACAAATGTAATAAATAAATAAATAAATAAGACCCAAAAGGGTTAAAAAATACAGAGAGAGAACTCACAACCTTTGACATGGTATTGGATGCGGCAGACACAGAAGAGGAATTGTATCGAAAATATATAAGGTCTTCATGATCGCAGATATTGCGGACAGGCAGATGTTTATGAGATATTTGGAACGCTTGGTGGGATATGAAATCCCAGAGGAAGTCTGAGACAAGATCTATAAGGTTACCTTTCACAAAAATCTTTTCAAATCAGTCATGGAACATAACTTTAGGATTTTACATGGTTGGCACTGGGATCACTTGAAACTGTCAAAAATGTATGAAGGGGTCTATGCAGAGTGCCCTAAGGCATATGGTCAGGTGGGATCATTGTTTCATGTCTGGTGGTCCTGCCCCAAAATACAAATATACTGGGCAGAGATTCTGAGCTGGATGAAGCAGGTGACAAGTGAAGATCTAGCTCTGGACCCACTACAGATACTGTTGAGCATTCCCCCTACCGAAAGTGAGATATATCGATTCCCAAGGATGTGGGAAGCTTTGTTTTGTGCAGGGAGGCTAGCATAGGCCCACAAATGGAAAAAACCAGTAGCCCCAGATAGGTCTGATTGGTTGCATAAAATGATGCACGTGATTCTGTTTCTGAAAGGGTGATGTGCCAATCAGACCCCTTTTCATAAATGCTCCATGTCAAATTTATAGTACACATATGTCTTCTGTAACCAGTTTACTGACTTCAACAGCCCCAACTCTGCAGCGGCACAAAGCAGGTTCAAAGGTCACATATGCATCCTCGACAGTTGCTGGGGCACAAAGTCTCTGCTGGCAGAGGTAACCTTTTAATCTTCTTCACCTCGGATCTAAATTATAATAATAGTTTTCCTTAGTAACTCTGGTGGCATATACATCTTTAACTATTCAGCATTCTTGGTTGTGGCAAGGGGAGAGCTAAGAGCACACCATTACACAATAACAGCAATTTTATATCACATTAGTGTCAGCTCTGTGAGCAGGGCTCAGCTATGACAGGACATATTTATATTGGTGTCTGCCTTGGCTGTCTCGATATCTGCTATGTGAGACAATAGCCAGGATGCTGCCTCTTTTGTTCCGTATGAAGGGAAGCAAAACTTTTGTTCAGGGTGCACTTATTCCCCAGAGGAGGTCCCCTGGGAACCAGTGCTTCAAAGGTAGCAAAGACATTAAAAAAAAAAAAACTCTCATACCTGGTGCTGACCATTGGCATCCCTTTGAACTCAACGGGTATGTGAAAGGGTTAAAGTAGCCATAGAGGAGTTGTGGGCTCAGAGAAGGGTTCCACCATCTTGGTTTATATTAAGGCTCCTTTCTTCTCCTGTCTTTCTTCTCCTGTCCCCTCCACCTCCTGACAGCAAGGTGTGCGTGATGCCACCATGCAAAGGGCACTTGTTACAACCACTTGTATTGGACCCTTTACATAGATCTTGCTTTGCAAGAATCCTCTGTGACATTTTGCCTTTAAAAGAAGAGGGGCACCCTCTCATTCTTTGATAATTCTCTGGTATTCCCCAATAACAAGAATAATTCATCTGGACATCTGCTGGTGATAATGTCTACCCTAAGGTCATTGCCAAGGAGGCGAAGACAGACAGTGTCTGAGGCAGAGGAGAGCTCTGCCCCTAACCAGCCCCAGGGAACATTGGAGGTGAACTGTTGCTGCAACACGGCCTAAATACAGGCTGCACTGAAGTCAGGTTTCTGCTCACTGCAGGTGAAGGTTCCTGTTACGCTCACCTGGCTCCCACAGGGGCGTCAGTCGGACCCGGAAGGTTGCAGTCTCCAACAAAGTGATGCGTAGTGCAGAGATGACTGACTGGACTGGCTCTCCTAATCTTGTCTGCTTGACCCGTAGAAGTATTCTCCTGCAAGTGGAGAGATGGATTTAGCCACCCGTGGATTCTAGTGATGCACCCCCCACAGTCCTCCCCACTAATCACCTCCGAAGTGCCCTCTCAGCAATCTCACCTTATATTCTTGAAAGATGAGCCCTCCATCCTGCATGAATTGCAGGGGCGCGTTGATGCCAGTTACTTCACTGGTTTGAAGGCGTGGGAGAGTTCCGGAGAGTATTGACTCTGAGGTTCCTGGCAAGGACCAGTAAGTATCAAGTTCATAGAGTTCAATATGTCCGATGTCTCACTCTTGTCCCCCCTTCCTTCCTTGTCTTGCAGCTGAGATCGTGAGAAGATGCTCTCGTGGCAGCTGGTGGCGCTCAGGTAAGAGTCTGTATTACCCGACGCTGTCCGGTAAATGTTGCATGTGTTTAACGTGTTGTTTTCTCTCTCTTTGCAGGTGCGGCTCATGAAGATGTGGAGAGTTATAGAATAATGCCTCTGGTGGTAAATCAGGTAAGTCTATGGTGATAAGAGTTATATTTGTTGGTTTTCTCGGCTCACCTTGCTGTTTTCCTTTGTCCCCCAGGTGCCGGAGTTTGGCGAAGAAATGATGGAGGCAGCGCTGAATCGAAAGATGCTGCGTGGACTTGTGAGTATGGTGCGGCACTGCAGCTGGAGATGCGACGCGTACAGAAATGATGTTCTTTCCAGGTCCGGAGGCGAGATGGATCCGGAACCAGGTGAGGAATTCAAAAATAGTTAATTTTCTAACCTTGTTCTTTTCTTTCCTCTTTGTTTTAGGAGCTCCAGATTCGAGGCGGGCGTGGCAGAAGACTGGATGTAGACTGCAGGCACAGTGAGTGTTACGCTGCTGGATGCAGAATAACGCGAAGTGTGTGCTGATGTTCGGGCGTGGTTTAAATAGCCTCCAAAGTAGTTCCAGGTAAGAAGTTCCCCAGAACCACGCCCGAGTAAAAAATAGTCCCTGTAATAAAATAGTCCCATCCAGGCCTCACGTTGGGTTGGACTCACTTGCAGCATGGTCTGCATCAGGTAAGTAAAGTCTATGAGCCTGGTGCCTATGGCGCCAGGATTGAACCGGGGTTTGGATGCCTGCTCCCGGAACTGATGTGCTTGGTCCTGATGCTCGGGGATAGGCATCATGACAGCACTCCCTCCCAAGGCCACTCCTAAAGTTGTTCTTCCCCTTGGCCCTGGTTTGTCTGGGAAGTCCCGATGGAATCTCTTCACCAACCGAGGTGCATGAATGTGGTCACTAGGCTCCCATGACCCCACTTGTGGTCCGTAGCCCTTCCAATCGATTAAATAAAAAAGTTTTGATTTAACCATCTTGGAGTCCAGGATATTTTTTACCTCAAATTCAGGTTCTCCATCTATCAAGATGGGGTCGGGTGGTTTGGTTAATCTTGTTCCTGGTTGAATCGGTTTTAAAAGTGAAACATGAAAGACAGGATGAATTTGCATATTAGAGGGTAATTACAATTTGACGGCCACCGGGTTGATAATGGCCTTAATGGTGTAAGGTCCCAAATATCTAGGCTTAAAAGTCCCAGTTCCCTGCAGAGGTATGTGTTTTGCAGCCAGCCAAACTTGTTCCCCAATCTGGTATTGTGGAGTTTCACTTCTATGTTGATCAGCATTTTTCTTATATTTCTCTTTTGCTTGTTTCAAATGTTCTGTTGCCTCCTTAAAGGCTTGTGTAATAGTAGAGTGCAAATGACTAACTGCAGGCATTTATAAGTGCTGAGGCGAATCTAGTTCTGAGGTTCGAGGGTGATGTCCATATATGGTATAAAAGGGGCTTTGTCCGGTTCCTGAATGTACAGAGTTATTGTATGCATACTCGGAAATCCATAAAATATCTTTCCAATTACTTTCGGTCTGGTGTAGCATGCAACGTAGGTACTGTTCAAGGGTCTAGTTCGTCCTCTCCGTCTGACGATCGGTCTGGAGATGGTGACTGGTTGATAACCTCACGTCGATTTGCGCCAATTGACAACATTTTCTTCCAAAAATGTGAAATGAATTGACTATCTCGGTCAGAGACCAATACGGAAGGAAATCCGTGTATTCGAACAATGTTTTCGAGGAACTCCTGGGCCAGAATTGAAGCAGAAGGTAATCCCTTTAAAGGAATAAAGTGGGCCATCTTGGAAAAAAGATCCACAATAACTAGAATGGTGTTAAATCCATTACATGGAGGTAGATCTGTAATAAAGTCTAAAGATAAGGTGTGCCATGGTTTAGGTGGAATATCCAAAGGTTGTAAAAGACCAGCTGGTTTTTTCTTCTGACTTTTGTTTTGGGCTCAAATGCCACAAGACATCACAAATTACTTTACGTCTTTTCGCCAGGTGGGCCACCAGAATTGTCTCTTAATTTTAGCTTCAGTTTTTGTGATACCTGGGTGCCCTTCCATCAGGGTGTCATGATAATTGGAGATGACTAGTTCTTGTAGTTCCTTGTGTGGTAGAAATAGTTGCCCTTGATAATAAGGTAGGTCATTGATGACTGAGTAGTCAGGGCCTTTCTTTACCCCGTCCTGCAAGGCTGTTGGATCGAAGAGTTGTTGGATCTTTACATGAATATCCTCTAGTGTCTGTAGAGTAATGCCAAGAATTCTTTGTTCTGAAATTATAGGCACCGGTTCCAGGTTCGCATATGCTTCTCCCATCCCTATTCGGGATAAGGCATCTGCCTTGCCATTTTTACAGCATGGTCGATAAGTGATCACGAAATCGAATTTGGCAAAGAACAATGCCCATCGAAGTTAGCGCGATGATTGGGCTTTGGCTGTTTTTAAATACTGCAAGTTTCAGGTGATCGGTGATTACAGTAATGGTATGCCTGGCACCAAGAAGATAATGCTGCCAAGCCTTGAAGGCAGATTTGATGGCTAATAACTCTTTATCGGTAACCGCATAGTTTAACTCGGGTGCCGAGAACTTTCTGGAACAAAATGCTACTGGGTGAAGTTGACCAGTTTAGGATCCTTCTGGGACAGGACAGCTCCCATGGCTAAACTGGATGCATCAGTTTCAACTATGTATGGAAGTTCAGGGCGTGGATGCTTTAAGACAGGTGCAGACGTGAATTTCGCTTTCAGCTCTTGGAAGGCCTTTTCAGCCTCTTCGGTCCACAAGAAGCGTTTGTTTTTTCGCAAAAGTGCTGTGATGGGGTGTACAACATGTGAGAAATCCGGAATGATTCTGCGGTAGAAATTAGCAAATCCGAGCATGCTTTGTACCCCTTTAACTGAACTGGGTGATGGCCACTTAAGAATTGCGTCCACCTTTCGAGAGTCCATTCGGACTCCTTTTGGAGTCAGGATAAATCCAAGGAATTCAACTTCCTTAGCATGAAAAACGCATTTTTCCAATTTTGCATATAACTGTGCTGGCGTAGTTTCTCAAGGACTGCATGCACGTGCTTAACATCGTCTGATTCTGAGGAGGAGTACACTAGAATATCGTCTATGTATACGACAACACCGACGTCAATGAGTTCACAAAGGACATCATTCATAAAATACGGGAAGGCTGCTGGTGCATTGCACAACCCGAAGGGCATCACCTGATATTCGAATAATCGGTACTTGGTGCGAAAGGCAGTCTTCCATTTGTCGCCTTTCTTTACACGTACCAGATCATATGCCCCTCAGAGATCTAATTTAGTGTAGATGCAAGCATCCTTTACTTGGTCTAGTAATTCGGGGATCAGAGGCAATGGGTATCGGTTCTTCACCGTAATCTGATTTTATGCGTGGTAGTCTATGCACGTTCTGAGGTCACCTTGTTTTTTAGGCACGAAGAATAAAGCTGAGGATGCAGGGGACTTGGATGGACAAATTAAGCCATTAGCAAGGTATTGGTCTAAGTATTGTCATAGATTAATGTTTTCGGGTTCCGTAAGGGCATAGATCCTACTGCATGGAGGTTGTGCTCCGGGTATGAGGTCAATTTGACAATTGTATGGTCTGTGAGGTGGTAAGGTGTTTGCCTGTTCTTTTTGAAAAACATCCTGGAATTTATGATATTCCTGAGGTAACTGCACGACTGGATTAGCGACTGTGGCCAGGCCTTTGTTCAAGGTTTTTTTCGGGTAACAGGTGTGAGCACAATCCGGGAAGGTTATTCTCTTCTCTCGCCAATCAATACTAGGATTATGTGTTTCCAACCAAGGTATCCCCAGTATTATTTGGAACTCCGGGGCTTTGATTAAATCAAACAAAATAGTCTCCCGATGCCCATCTTGACCCAACAGTGTCATCTCTGTGGTGGAATGAGTTACAGGCCCAGAGGCAATTTCAGTTCCATCAACTGCGGTGATGACATCTGAAGAGTTTTTTTTGCAGAAAGGTAGATTCATCCTAGAAGCCAATTCGTGGTCCATATAGTTTCCTACGGCCCCGCTATCAATATATGCTCTTACTGCGTGCATATGTGATGGCTGCTTTGGGTCAATAAGGACCATTGGTATGATTAGGTGCGAGGTCTGAGTGTCCTTCTTCAAGCTCGGCAAGCGGACCTCTACGCTTGTCGGGCGTGGTCATTTGCCGAATCAGGTTCTGTTTGATTTCTATCAGCAACTCCGACTACTTTCTTGGATGGTTTTATAGGGCAATCCCGTAGAAAATGTCCTGAGGCTCCACAGTATAGACACAATTGCATCTGCCGTCTCCTTTCTCTTTCCTTTTGAGTTAAGGGTCCCTTAACCCCCCGATCTGCATGGGTTCTGCTGCATCTGTTCCTTTGGGGTTGACGGGTTTAACCAATACCCGATTCTCGAACTTAGCTCGGTCAGCCTTTCTATTCAGAAGTCGGTGGTCTAACTGGACCACTAAGTCTATATATTCTGCACAATCCTGGGGTGGGTTCACAACTTGGGCCAAAACATCTTTAAGTTCTCCCCAAAGTCCACGATGAAATAGTGTAATTCGTTTTACCTCTGACCATCCGGTTTCCACCACCAACCTATTAAAGGTTGCGATATAGGTTAACAGATCCTGGTTACCTTGTTGTCGGGATAAAATTTTGTTATCCAGGGACTGTCCCTGGGAATGTCTGGCGAATAGTCTTTCCATGCTCATTTGAAAACCCTGAAAGTCCCAAAGAAGAGGGTCATCCTGATTGACTAGTGGAATCGACCAATGAGCTGCACTGCCACTCAAATATGATAATACAAAAGCTACTTTGGCTTGGTCATTTGGAAAAGCTCCAGGTCTGCATAAAAAGTGCAAGCGACATTGGTTCATAAACACGGCAAACCTTTTTGAGTCCCCAGCAAAGCGTTCAGGTGGAGCTAAAGGAATAGCCCCTGATAACACCACTTGCACCGGATTGCTCGATGAAACAGGAGTTGGATTCCCACGAGTCCTGGTAAAGATGTTTGCCCTGCTTGGTTTTGCAGCAGTTGCCTAGCCAGATCGGCAGTGTGCTTCTTCGAGACAATCAGTTGTCTCCTGAGGGCATTAGTCCCTTGGCGAGCGGAGTGCCCTTCCGCCCTAAATTCCCCAATAATTGACCAGTTGGTTGGTTTCTGAGGTTTCCATAACGCCCAGGTGGGGATTTATAGAGAGGCTTTGCGTTCTGTTATGCTCACCTGGCTCCCACAGGGGCGTCGGTCAGACCCGGACAGCTGCGGTCTAGACCAACGTGATGCGTAGTACAGAGATGACTGACTGGACTGGCCCTCCTAATCTTGTCTGCTTGACCCGTAGAAGTATTCTCCTGCAAGTGGAGGGATGGATTTAGCCACCCGTGGATTCTAGTGATGGCACCCCCCACAGTCCTCCTCACTAATCACCTCCAAAGTGCCCTCTCAGCAATCTCACCTTATATTCTTGAAAGATGAGCTCTCTATCCTGCATGTATTGCAGGGGCGCGTTGATGCCAGTTACTTCACTGGTTTGAAGGTGTGAGAGAGTTCCAGAGAGTATTGACTCTGAGGTTCCTGGCAAGGACCAGTAAGTATCAAGTTCATAGAGTTCAATATGTCTGATGTTTCACTCTTGTCCCCCCTTCCTTCCTTGTCTTGCAGCTGAGATCGTGAGAAGATGCTCTCGTGGCAGCTGGTGGCACTCAGGTAAGAGTCTGTATTACCCAACGCTGTCCGGTAAATGTTGCACGTGTTTAACTTGTTGTTTTCTCTCTCTTTGCAGGTGCGGCACATGAAGATGTGGAGAGTTATAGAATAATGCTTCCGGTGGTAAATCAGGTAAGTCTATGGTGATAAGAGTTATATTTGTTGGTTTTCTCGGCTCACCTTGTTGTTTTCTTTTGTCCCCCAGGTGCCGGAGTTTGGCAAAGAAATGATGGAGGCAGCGCCGAATGAAAAGATGCTGCGAGGACTGGTGAGTATCGCGCAGCGCTGCAGCTGGAGATGCGACGCGTACACAAATGATGTTCTTTCCAGGTCCGGAGGCGAAATGGATCTTGAATCAGGTGAGAAATTCGAAAATAGTTCGTTTTCTAACCTTGTTCTTTTCTTTCCTCTTTGTTTTAGGAGCTCCAGATTCGAGGCGGGCGTGGCAGAATACTGGATGCAGACTGCAGGTACGGTGAGCGTTACGCTGCTGGATGCAGAATAACGCGAGGCGTGTGCTGCTGTTCGGGTGTGGTTTAAATAGCCTCCAAAGTAGTTTGAGGTAAGAAGTTCCCCAGAACCACGTCCGAGTAAAAAATAGTGCCTGTAATAAAATAGTCCCATCCAGGCCTCACGTTGGCTTGGACTCACTTGCAGCATGGTCTGCATCAGGTAAGTAAAGTCTATGAGCCTGGCACCTATGGCACCAGGACTGATTTCTATGATGAGCCTGGCACCTAAGGCGCCAGGACTGAACCCAAACAGCCCCAGGGCTGTTGGGGTTTTAATAAGTATCTGGATGCCTGCTCCCGGAGCTGAAGGGCTTGGTCCTGATGCCCGGGGGTAGGCATCATGACAGCTCCCTTGTAGGTGCAAGAGAAACTGCCTGGAGTGGAAATGTAGAACAGAAGGACAAGCAACCTTGAAGCCCAGAAGAAGCTTGAATCCTGTTTCCGCCACCTCGAGACCTCCTTGAGCTAGATTTGACCATGTTCGCTGCCTTGAGCTGTCACTGGACATATGGCCCTGCCTATGGCACTCTAAGTGAACATTTAAATGCTTACTTCATCTCAAACCATCAATTCACCAGCTCCATCCATTGCCACAGAGCACCTCAAGCAACCAGACTGCAGGCTTCACCATAGTGGGATCAAATGTTTCAATCTGACTAATGCCAGCAGAAGTCATTGGCTCACCACCAACTTGACTGCTGCTCAAACTATTCAAAGTCATCATCCCAACATCTCAAATGCTGACTTGAACCTTCAAAGCCTGCACCATCAAACTGACTGGATGGCAAACGCCAGTGGTCTCACATCAACTCAAACTGTTTTGGCATTGGCTTGCCCACAGCTAAAGCACCAAGAAGACCAGCATGGTATGGTCTAGTGCCTATGACAAATAACTGAGGTACTGTGAAGAGGCTCTGTCTCCTGGGCCTCATTTGGAACCATAGTGACTGTTAAGACCCCTTCTCCACCATATTCATGAAGACATGTCCTTTCGAATAGGGGTATTGAGGCAATATTGTGTGTTCCTTAACACAACTGCTCATCTACCCAGAGTAGCCATTCACAAAGATCTGAATTTTCTGCATTTCTTTCTACATGGTGCATTTTCTGAGTGCCTTTCTGATTAGTTATTTTCATGTTATTGTTTTATTAAAATATATATATTGATATAGGGCCTTGATTGGACATTTTGTTCTATTTTTGAACCATTGTTCTTAGGTTTTTTAGGTTACTACTGCAATCTAATCACACCCCTTTTGAAGCGTATAGCCTAGCCTCATCCTATGTTACCACAAAAGGTGAATGAGGCATACATTTTGTGACAAGGATATATTCACAGCTGCTATGTGGGACAATTTTCAGGTACCTGCCTCTTTGATTCCATTGCAGAAGGCAACTTTTTCCACCAAGGGCACAGGAACCCTCCGTAGATTGGCCCCTGTAACTGGTGCACCAAATGCAGTCCTGGCATAACAAAGCTACTCTCACATGAGGGTGCAGATCACTGGAGTTATTTTGTTGCCAGCATAAAGGGGAACAGGATGGACTTAAACAAGCCTAGAGGATATGGACTGCCAGGAGAGGGGTTCCACAATTTTGGTTTCTGCTAGACCTCTCTGCTCGTCCCACCTCCTGCACTTTCTGCAAACCAAGCACTCTGGGATTATGCCAAAAAGCAAAGGACACTTTTTAAAGCAACCTGAATTGGACCCGTGACAATAGGCTTACTTTGGACAAATCTATTGTAGCATATGTGTATTTATAAGGACAGGAAACAATGCCGTTAGTTGATTCACCTTTGGATTCATCTCGAACTCTGTTACAGATACAACCTATTCGAAAGCCCTCTGATAAAGAGATGAAGACATATGCTTCCAAGGCAGATGAGAGCACTGCCCGATAAACATCTCCAGGGAACAGTGGGGGTTGGACTTGGACCAAGGCATATCTTCTGGCTGTGCATTGGAACCAGGATCCTACTCACTGGAGGTGAAGGACCCCTGTAGGTGTCATACAATATACCTGGAGTCGAAGTGCAGAACTAAGGAGTTGTCTTGTCCCTGCAGACCTTGGTTTGAACCAGCAAGCAACCTCAACCACATGAAATCAAGTAACTCAAACTCTGACTCAATCGTCTGAGAGTGTCCAACTCACTATCTCAAAAGCTGACTCTATACCATAGACGCATAGTTTTGCTGCAAGTTGAACTGAACTATTGGAAGCAATCGAGTTGACCAACTCAAGCACAGATACACTTTAACAGAAACAGGTTCCATGAACCAACTCAATGGTAACTTGCTATTGGAACTGCACAATTTGATTATCTCGACACTGGCTCAATTGCAGTAAAGCAGAAACCTAATAGATGCTGGTGAGCCCCAAACACAAGAGACCAATTGTGTTTGTGGAGGGCCTGCCCCGTTAGTGTGCCGTAAAGGAAGATAATGACTTGTAGCCCACTTCTCTGCCTTTTTGAAGACATTTATCTAAATGCAGACATTACTGCTGAAGTGTTTTGCCTGAAAACCCCTGCTTATCAACCCAGATTGCAATTGTCAGCAGTGTGAATTATCTGTGTTCCACTTACCGGGTAAGTCATTAGTGCATTTAATTCATTTTGTGTATTGGTTGTTTATATTAAAGCCCTTATTTTTAAAGAACCTTGGTTGGATATTTTTATATTTGATACCACCGTATTATAGTTGTGGGTGTCACCACTGTATCAGCTCACACCCCTCTTGAAGATATAGCCTGTTATTGTCCCACATTCCCAAAAGAGTTGAAGGAGGTATACCTGTTGGGCAGTGCCTGTTTCACCTTCATGATTGGGATCAATGCTGGTTTGGTAGTAGTTTGGGCTGAGTAGGCAGTCTAGATGTACTCATCTCCATACTCCTGCAGAGTGGTAGTCATTTCATCATAAACATATCCACTGCTCGCTCTTACTCATTCAAACTCACTCACTCACTTTGATCTCTCTCACTCATTCAATCCTTCATTCATTGCTCTCAGTCAATTCATTAACACATATTTGGCCTGCTGGTAAAATGGAGTAATGGCAGATAATCACCTTCAAAGATAATTTCAAAAGAATAAGGACCAACTCTAGCAAGTACCCAGACTTGAGCTCTACCGTGAGTGGATTTTCATTGTTCAACTTTTGACCCCATAAAGGACAACACATTTCCCCCCCAAGAAATCTTTTCTCAGCTGTCAATGATGATCAAGTCTGACTCTGTCTTATAATGACCCTAAATGAAAACAGTCAGCCACTATGCTTTATTTCATGAACATTCCCATAAACTCCATATAGCAAAACTAACAGTTCTATAAAATAATGTTTTCCATTTCTTGATTGATGGTGTAAACATTTTCAAAGAGTGACTAATACAAAAATCGATTCTGTTTAGTGAAACTTCTCTGAAAACAGCAAACCTTTGATCTGAAGGAGGATGCAGATAAAATATTCTATGGTGCGTCAGAACACGTGGTATTATTGTGGGTAAAATCTGTGTTATTTCCTTATCCAAGTGAATGATCCAATTATGAGGCTTTCCTAGAACCATGAAACATGCTTTTTCCAGTCACTAGTGAGGTTTAACCCCACTTGATCAATTTGGAGAGCCAGCTGTCTATGGCTGTAAATTCCACAGATATTGGTGTAGTAAATAAATGACATGCACATCTGGCTAAACACAGTTTCTTTCCTAATGTTGTCTATGTGTGGATTCAATGGTTGTCTGCAAAGTATTTTCGTAAAAAACAAAGTTAATAAGCACAAAACACTGGCCAAGAAAAATTGTATTACTTATATCTATTGAAATGCATTTACTTTTTAATAACTGATTCATTTTACGAATAACTATCCCTGATATAATCCTCCACATGATAACACAACTCCAAGATTTTAACCCGAAAATTCTGATTCATTTTAAAGGTGTTCCTCTAACTTTCAATCCTAAACAAGTCACCCACAATGTTCCACATAAATAAAGGCAGCTTGCCTACAGTTAAGAAATGTAACTATTCTGTTATTGTCGCGCTATATATTGACAACTATTCTAGACACAAATGGAAACTTCTAATATCTGTGACTACTTGAAACGAAATAATTCACTCTCTTATGAAATAACACAGAAGAAACTGTTCAATAATGTGGGGGAACCTATGGTACCAATAAGAAAGAAAGAAGTTCCTTATAAGTCAGACAGGAGTTTCTAAATAACTCTCATTAAAAGCAACAAGGCTTGTGAAAAGAAAATAATGTTCAGAAAGATGCATGATCACCCTCCAAACGACCTGGTTAATGAATGGCCACTGAAGATAAGAAAAGAAATTTGAGCAATTGATAAGCGAATACAGGATATTTAAAGGGAAAAGACAAAGTGAAGCGGTCAATCAAAGAACCAGCTAAGAAAGGCCAGAGAGATGTATTCATAATTAATCCAAAGGTGATGATCAGATCAAATAAGGCTGCACAAACGCTATATGCACTCAAAGCACACATGAACTCCTTCCTCATGGATATGCAGAACAAATTGTATGTTTTTCGCGTGGCAGGATCACTAAAGAAGAACAGAGAGGTCTTGAAGGCAATGCAGAACTTAGTGAAAATCCCTGAAATCTATGTTGCGATGAGGGGCTTGTCTAAGGAAATGAGGAAAGCTAGCATTGTGAAGAAAATGATCAAGATACCGTTGTGTTGACAGCATGGATGACCAAGAGGGCATAGAAGTAGAAGCAGAGATGGAAAGTGTCAAAATACTGCAGGATATGACAGAAGTGGCCTGGGGCAAAGCTCCCAGTAAAGGTACAGACACCCTCCCCGAAGTGGAACCAAAAGGTAGCACAGCTGTCTGAGAAGATGAGGAAGATATTGAAGCAATGTAGTACTGATTTGCTGCCCTGCAAAACTAAGCCAGTGTTCAATCCGCATGTACAGTTTCAGATTTGTAATTATTTGGTAAAGAGTGGTAACACTGAATATTTACGATACATTGATTTTGAATTACTTATCGTGTTGTTGCTAATGATATTTCTCTATAAATCAACTATCAGTTTTCTTTTGCGTTCTAAAATGACTACTGTGTTTCTCCATGGGACAGTAGATCCTAATTTGAAGCAGTTTACTCAAGATTGCAACTGTTAAATGATGCAAGTGCAGTACCTATGCAATATGGTACTTAAAATTCAATTGGGTAGTTTTTTCAATAAACCAAATCAGAGAGGGTTATGAAGAACATTAGATATGATGGCAGGGTGATAACGCAACATACTTCTGCCTTTTCTGATTCCCAGTTGCACATTGTCCTTGTGTCTTCATACCCTAACAATGATGTTCACAATATACATACTGTATTTTAAGATGTGTACTAATCAGTGAAGTCTTTGTCTACATTTCGATGCACAATGCATCTCTAAACCCTTTCCTTTGTATTGTATGCCTTGAGTTGGGAATATGTCTCTCTGCATAACATGTGTGAAGGAAGGTATCAGAGGCTTGGATCATATCACACCCTTTACCTTTGCAAGCCTTATTTTGCATTTCTTGGTTTCTGGACCCTTTAGACAGGTGATATTATCTATGTTTTTGTCTAGTTACATACCCTGCAGCTATGTTTAGCGTTTCCTGAAGTATGAGCGAATATGTGTTTATTCAAAGTCGGTTTGCTCTCCCCTCCCTTAAATACTTTTGATGTAAGATGACTTGTGTACATGTTCCCAAAGAACACTAGTATAGATTTTAAATACAGTTATGCATTTCAATAACTCAAGTTGCCATGTCGAGAAATCTGGGAATAATAATAGATAGAATCTTTAATTTTGGAGAGCAAAATGTCTTGTTGTATTAAAGTGTCAGACAAACTGAGGTTTTAAAATGTTTATCGAAAAGGATCAAAAAATCCACTTGAGTCAGAATCCTTTGATGCCTGCACAAACTTACCTGGGAATAAAATGGTTATTTAAATTCACATTATTGGACATTATTGAATGAATAAGGGCGAGTGGAAAACTGTATTCTGGGTTTTTGTTTTGTGAAAAATATGGGTTTCACAGGTCAGGAAGTTTATCAAACCCTGCAAATCTTGGGGATACATTGCACACAGCACCCCTAAACACAGATACAAAAGGTCCTGTGAAAACCAGGGATATATTTAATAATGTGTTACTGGCAGAGATAAAAATGTCCCGGATAGAGACATTAATTACATTTCTAACAAACCATTCTGAACCAATCATATCATTTTTAGTTTCGGGAGGATAGCTGAGGGGAAACGTACTTGCCTTGGAAGCAAGGCGACACAGAGCAACACAGGTTCAATCCCCGGGTCTGCTTAGAAACCTCAGGGTATTAAGCTCGTTATGAATAACATATCAAATAATTCTATTATTGTCAGGACTTTTATATTTTAGGCCTTTGCTTCTCTGAAAATGGTTTACACAATATAGAGTTGCTGTGTTATGTCTTTTATCTTTGTGTGATCTCGTTATGTTCTAGTATGTGGCTAAATGTATATCATCTGCTCTTCATGTATATAAAAACAAACTGAAGTTGGCCTGCTTTGGTATCCAAATGGCTGGGTCTTGCTGCAAATGATTTTCTTGCCTGTTTCTTTTCATGACATTTGTGTTTATTCATTGTTACCTTAATGTATCCGTCTTGTTTCTTTGCTATTTTCTTTTTCTGATTATAAATCCTATTTTTTAGTTTCTAATCTTCTTTATAGGATGAACTTTGACTGAGTGAGGACGTTGAAACAACGTTTGGGTAGTGTACTATTTGATATTGCAATGATAATGCAATGATGCTTTACTGGTTTATATTCCTTTTGAACTTGTCCTAAAATGCAATCGAAGATTTATTTATAATTTGCATAAAACTTTGCAAGGATCAATTTAATGTATTGATAGCTGTTCTTATTTATTTATTTGCATGGTTTCTATGGGCTGCTACTGAAAACAAAACAGAAACAACAAATATGCTCTTTGCAAATTTTAATTCTAAGACAATCTATTTTTAATATAACTACAAAGTTTAACTTTGGAGCCTTGTTTCCCTCTTCAGTGAAATAGCTTGTAAACTGGGGCATACCAAAATCATTTCAAATGCTATCTGAGATTTAATACATTATTTAACTTTTATTTCAAAGTTCAGGAATTGTGGTACTTACTTCTAGATTGTCTTTCAAAGGCCCAGGACAGGTTGGGACAAGAACTGGCTGCCTGTATCACCACCATATGGGTTCGGTTCTTCCTTTCAGTCTGTCCACCGCCTCCCAAAATCCTACTCGGGTAATCTGGTTTTGTCTTGGGAAGGCCTCTGATTCCACCCCCATCCTCGAAAGATGTTGTTAAGGAGATTTTCCATCAGCCACAGGTACATCCAGGCTGAACCCCAATCTGCTTTTCTCCTGTCATACAGGGTCTCTTCCTTTTCTGCTTACACATTGGTTCTGCTCTCTACCTACGTATTTGAGTTTAAATGCCCAACAAATTCCTTGCATGTAGAGTTTTTGGACTGGACATATCCTGTGATCGTTCTCTTCACTTACTCACACCACAAGGATTCTCCTCTTTTCTTTGATTGGTCCATTGGGTTTTCTTTCTCATATAGGGGATGCTTTAGCTTTGAGTTAGCGCCCTCCCCTTAGGAATGGACAGAAATATGTATTTGCCTTATAAATACTGCTATGTACCATTGCCATTAATAAGATGTATATATTCAGATTTGCAAGAATAGTTTTAATCCAGAAACATCCTTTTAGCTTCTGTAATTGTGTGCATAACAGAGTTATAAAATGTGCACATTTATTAAAAGGTCATTCAAATTAATATATCGGTGTACATTCATTTGACTCGGGCTGCTCTGCTAAATTAAGATCTAGCTCAAATTTTTGATTTGGGCAAACAGTTCCAAAGGTATAACCGAAAAGGCATTTCTACTGTATCCCGTAAATACATCATTTTGGGCAGTACATTCTTAAATTGTTTCTGTAATATGTACTCATTAGGTTGCATTCTCACTGCATCTGAACTATCCCTATCAATAGAGCTGCCTGCTTTCTTCAAAAGAAAAGATTGTTTAATAGGGTCCTTAATGGAACAGACACATATTTTACACAGGGCCTCAATATTCTGCCAGGGTAGGCGGTCGAGGCCTGTTCAAAGCATCTCCAATAAGAATGCACTTTACTGGACCACCAGACCCTGAACATTTTGACCTCACAATGATTTTAACAATACAAGTCCATGGAATTGATCTGAATCCAAATAAAGCTCACAGTTACCTCCATTCTATCTTGGTAATTTAAAACAAGATATTTGTTCTTCATATAAACACAGGTGTGTCCATTAAATTGGATCAAAATGATGGGAAAGGATCTGCACATTTCTGGTTTCAAGAGGGCTGGTCCTTGAATAAATATTTATTTTAGTTGAAACTCCGTTCACAACTTAGGCTCCCAGTATATAAAATCTACATGTGATACAATATGTCCTATGGAACCAAAGTGTGCTATTCACCTTGTCTTTATGGTTCACACTCAAATAGTAAGTTGTTCAGTTCATGAATGTACTAAACCCTCAAGTGATTTGCAATTAGCATTAAGTCTATCGTTTCCTTCCAAAATATTACATTACATATTGCACCATTTAATATAACCCCTTTCTACACAATAACATACATTTTGCAGCTCTTTGTATTATTATGTTTAAAACCAATGGCATGATATTTCAGTGCAAGATAGCATTCCAAGCTGACATTAATCAATGGAGAGAATTACATTCAATCAACTAATTCCCCACAAACGCTTTCACTAATTGTTACCTTTCCTGGTTGCCTCGTCCTTCTGTGAGTGTCCAGACTGTAATTCAGCATGCTGTAACTACAATGACACTTAAGATGTTACCAACATTCAGACTATATTGATGCGCAACTCAGTCGTTTTAAGCATTGTGGGTCTATCAGGATCAGAGACCAGGGGAAGTTCTAAATCGGTTGTTGGGACAGGTCCGAGATGGGTCTGTGTTGTTTTCCATAATATGCAGGAAGATTCAGAAGGTTATCACTCCAACCCTCTAAGAGGGAACATAATCTATTTGTTGTATGACTGTTAAGGATTCTCTCATGGCAATCCAGACACTATAAAACAGCATATGTATATTCGACATGTATGAAAAATGTATTTAATCTGCATCTGTACAGCACATATCTGTCATTTGTATGACTCCATCTGTCTGGAATATTTGTTTTCTGCATGGCCCTGGATTTGTGTGCAGACAGGATTCTTGGAGAAACCAGAGATTAGTTGTTTTGTTTGTAAATACAGTTGTGCTTGCCATTCTGTGTGTTAGGAATTGTAATGCAAATTTGAAGTTATTATATTAGGTAGTGCTGTGTTTGATTAGGCTGATTATCCACTTGCTGCCTAATAGACCACTGAAGGGCATTCCAGGGTGGTGCATGCATTGTGACTGGATCTTTCTCGCTGGTATAGTGCTTGTTACTTTCCCCCCAAAACATGCTTCCATAAGCTGTCCTTTTATCAACTATTAGTTGAGATGATCGAGCAAACCAGGATAAACTATTAGGTGTTCAGAAAGATGATTTAAAACATATGGTGACATGTCAAAACTCTAATTGAAATGGCTACCCAGTCATAAGTATTGTTTAAATACGTTTTCATTCTTTTAGTTATGTATTTTGTATATACACAGTTAAAAATAATATTCTTTAGTAAATAACCCAACTCTCTAAAATGTAGCATGTGAGGGTCATTAACTGTTAGAATTAGGGTCAACTGTGGGCATTGCATTTGTCTATGGTCAAACTAGAACTGAGAATAACATCGATCCGATAATGTGAAGGCCTTCAAAGTCCATAGCTTTTATATATATAACCAACATGTTTGCGTAGGTTTCATTTTCTACTGTCAACCCCATGCAATCAGATGCTCAACTCTTTTTCATCAGAAAGTATTACTGTGTTCCAAGGATCCCTTAGGTTTCAGTGGTGATGGGCATTGTTGTTAGCAAGGGTATCCTAAAGTTAGATCTAGTGTGGATTCCATTGCTGTTCAAGTAAGCTGTATCATAGCATAGAATGTCTGCTCAAATTGGGACACAGCACAGATGATAATTGTACTGAAAGGGAGGCAGATAGCTCTCAGCATCGAAAATAAGGTATGGAATCACTCAAAAGAGGTGATGACGCTATGATGAGCTAACAGCAATGGCCATGATATTGCATGTTGTAGCAGAGGAAGTGAGGATACCTTGCCCTGATGTTCTCACAAACTCAATTCAGATTAGGCAGACACCTGTTTATCTCTGTCTCTTGTTCACTGAATGAAGGCTCTCTTTCCCAACAGTTTGATAATTGAAATGTCAGCTTTTCTGGTCCTGATCAAAAAACAACAAAAATGAGGAACATTTGTGGGCTAATTCTGAAAAGTAGATGTGACAGAATGCCATCTGTGAAGGTGGAGTAACCTGAGATTATTTGATTTGTGTAACACAAATTTACACTTGTAATTCTGTTTCTGCTAACCGGACTCACTTCCATAAATGCTCCATGCTGAAAAGTGTACTGCAAAAATCGAACTCTTCTGAGCCTGTCTGTGAGGCATTGCCATTTGGTAAGGGTGTAGAAGCCCTGGCTTTCTTTATTTTTATTAATTGAGCAAATGATGTAGCTATACCCTTTCAAAGGCTCCATGCCAAAAGCACAGTGTGTACCTGTGCATAGCTGCATCAGTAGCCTGATCTGGAGTACCTACTCTATCATGGCACAGAGCGTGTTCAGAGGACACAAGTGCCCATGTGGCAGTTGCAGTGAGAGACACGTCTCTCAAACGCAGGGGCTGCATTTAAGACATCTGGCCCTGTACCAAAACCCATAAATATGCCTCGATTTTTCTCTTGGCAGGTTAATTTCAAAATCAGGGTCCTGCAACCCGTGGCTCTCCAGATGTTTTGGACTATGGGCCTCATTACGACCCAGGCGGTAAGTTACCGCCTGGGTCGTACCTTGGTGGTTGGCGGACTTACCGCCCCATTCCGAGGTTGGCGGGGCGGTAAGTCCCCAATCCCCATTTACCCTTCCCCATTCCCATTTTTGCCCCATAGGGCATAATGGGAGTGGGGAAGGCGTTAATTACGCCACCGTAAATTACGGTGGCATAATTAACAACAAGGTCCCTTAGCGCCATGGATTTTAACACCTGCTAAAAGCAGGTGTTAAATCCTCCATGGCGCTAAGGGACCTCGGAATCAGGCGGTAAGGGTCGGCGCTGTTTACGCCGCCGTAAACCCCTTACCGCCTGGGTCCTAATGAGGCCCAATGTCTCCCATGCTCTCTCAGCATTGACTATGCGAGCTAGAACTGGTGGGATTTGTAGTCCAAAACATCTGTAGATCCAAAAGTTTCAGAACCTACTCTAAACATTAGCCATACCTGAATTAGCCTTTCCCTCAGACAGGCTAATACTGCTGCAGCCAGGAAGACTGTAGACTTGGGGGTGGGCTCTCTGTCTTCCTTTATGAGGGCAATTAACACACTTATCGGAATGACAGCTACTCCACAGGAAGCCATCCTGGGGACAGGAATCAAAAGGCACACCCATTTAGAAAAGGCTTGGCCTCACACCAAGGTGCTGCATACCTACAGGCATTTGATTCTATTCAGAAGTAGGGGGGGGGCATATTAGTATAGACAAAGGGAGCTCTTTACAGTTGGAGGAAGGTTGCACCATCTTGTTTCTCTCTGACTCTGTCTTTCCTTCCTGTCCCCTCTACTTACTGTAACAAAAAGCACTATGGGTGTGATTCCAGAAGGCAAAGTAAACTTGTTTCAAGAACAAGGATTGGACCCCTAAAGCAGGCTAGCTTTAGTGTAATTACCTGTGGATGTTTGCCTCTAAAAGAATGGTCTCCCAACCCTTCTTTGAATCATCTCTGGACTTCAAATCTTCAAGCAGATTTCATTGAACCTGTTAGGGAGAATTCTCTGTTTAGGCTGAATTTCCTAACCTAGTGAGTCCCCCAGCAGCTTTGCTGGATTTTTGGGGTTTATTTTCTTCTCCTGCCAAGACTGAGACTCTTTTACCCTCACTCTTGGACATGATTTGCGTGTATTCCTGTGACTTGTAATGTGCTTATGGGCTTTGGGGTATTTTTCACCATAGGCTATCATTGGTTTTTGTATGTGTGTTACACAGCACCCTCAGTGCAGTAACACAGGGGTGTCATAGTGACCCCCAAACATAGACTCCATACCCTGGGACTGACTACTGTCTCCCTAGGCATGTAAAGTCACCATTGACTTTACTAGTCTTAAATTGTGAACAGAACCAGTACAAACCATCATACTGTGGAAGTACTGGTAGGGGCAATTAGATTGCCCCTGGGTCTGTTTGTTGAGGGGGTACTGTCCCGTCCCCCCTCGCCAAGTTTCTGGCTGGTGGCAGTGGATACCACGGAAATATTACACCGGAATATTTCCCAATGGGATTTCCCATTGATTTTAATGCACCACTTTTTGGTGCAATGTTAAAGATACCGCCGGTTTATTTATTTAATATTAATTCACCGGTTGGGATTTTTTGCCAGAACTCGCCGCCAAAATGGCGTCTGGATTCACTTCAGTAACCCTGAACCCGAGTCGAGCCTTTGTTCCACTTTTGGCGGGCTTCTGCACAGAAGCCCTCCAAAGTGGTGCCACTGTGTCTGGGTCTACAGGATGTGTGGGAGGGGGATTTAGGCACCCTAGACTGAGTTGCCTTGGCAACTCAAGTGACACTCTTGTGTGATTGGCCCAGTGGTGAGCCCCCCGGCTCACCACTTAGCGTGTTTGAGTGACAGCTAGGACTGGTGAATGGGGGTTTGCTGCATAAAAGCAGGGCTTTGGGGACTGGAACTTCAGAAGTCGCCACAGGACCTAAGAAGCCGAAGAGGGAGAAGCTGAGCCGACCTGCCACGACGACACCACCGGTGGAGCCCTGCGGAACCGTCTCACCACTTCCCAACGACAGAGGAGATCTCCAGTCCAGAGAGTCTTCTTCCCTTGACTGGTGGGGACAACCAGTTTTTTGCCTTCTTTTCGCCTCCCTGGAGCATCTCGTGGCTGCCTTGCCTGTGCCAAGCACCCCGGCAACCGGGATACCACTTTTTACCTCTACCGCGAAAGAGGGGTAACATCCTTTTAACCGGAAAACTCCACGGCTGGTTTCTTCCCTGGTAGTGCAACGACCTTCAGCTTTCCTCCACATCGAGATCTTCTCTTCCTCTGGACGACGCCGTGACTTGCACCCACTACCAGGAACAACTGCCACTGCTGGAGGATCCTTTCCATTTTGAAGGTACTGTGTTCCGCCCGGCTTCCCTTGCCACCGATTGTACGAGGTAGATTTAGCCCTCGGCTCTCGAACCTGGGTTAGCCTGGGACACCCTAACTAAACTTTTCTAAGCTTAACAGAACTTTTCTACTCACCTGTAAAGACTTTTGAGACGTTGTGACATTGTGTGATCTTGGGCATATTTGGCCTGGCTCTCCCTAAGTGGGCCTGGCACTAAACTTCCTTGCTCCTCAATAGACTGCCTTCTCTAATACTTACTGTGGTTCTCTGAAAAGTGTTTGCTGTATTGCTTTCTTAATTCTGCCTTTTCCCTCCCTTTTTAAACAACTTGTTGGAGTGCCACCTAACGTTAAGCGCTCACCTCTGTCTGGAAATAAGTGGTGTTAACTAAGACTTGTCCAACAAATAACGAGGGATGTACATATAGTAATTAGGACTGTGGTTTGAATTTACTTACCTTTTTCTGTGCTGGTGTAGTTTACCAGTGTGTCTTTTAAATACATAATTATATACTTTTACACAAGCTCTGGTCAGTGTTTGCTTGTGCTACTGTGCCTCTGTACCTATTATGTATGCTCTGTATACTGCCTAACTCTTCTTGAGGGAAGTCTGACTGCTCAGCCACAGCTACCAAGTGAATCTGTGTGGTACAGACTGCTACCAAGTGGGTTTACTGCCAAACACCTATAGTCTTAAATCTTTTGCAGTGGTCCCAGAGGGAACTGCACAGGTTTCTGCCTAACAGAACCTCTGCTGGGAGGGTTGCTCTCCAAACTCCACCGCCATTGAGGTGAAGACTGAGTGTGTTAGGCAGAGGTGAGCTATGTCCCCTAACCAACCCCAAGGACCATTGGAGGTGACCATATGCTCGGACCAGACCTGCCATTCTGCCAGGACCTCACAGCACTGTTGGACACCTGCAGTTGTGGGCCAGCCTCTCTTGTGATTGAGAGACTGAGAACAAGGAATAAACTTATCCTTGAGTCCCTTGATTGGGCCCACATTGACCAAAGGACCACAACAGCCAGGAAGCCTCTGTTTCTCCTTTGAACTGTGATTCGTGCCCACCCAACACCTTCAAACCTCCAGAGCCCGCAAGAGTAGCTTTTGGCTTCTACTACAATGAACCGCTTCATCGATTGTTGACCTGACCCATGGAACACCTTTGAACAGCAATTTTCTAACGCAACTTTGAACCGTTCAAACAAATCTGTGCATCCAGTCACCATCATCCTCGCCATAACCTGGATGATCGAACCCACAATGGTCGCCCTCACAATTTGCAACCATTTGAGGATCATGTTTGTACTGAAATGTACTTCTCCTCAACTTGACACCTGCTCGAAGCCTGAAACCATGCAGCTTTCACATTCCAGTTTTTTGACCGAGGAGGCTTGCAGTGATCAAAGCACCTCAAGGCAGCCTTGTACCTTGCTGAGCTCCTTGTCGTTCCTCGACTCAAACCACATGGTTGCCATTTGCCGACTTCCCACCAGACATTGTTGAACAATTTGAACCCGCTCAAACCCGCTCAACCTGGAGCCGCTGCCTTGCCAAACTGCATACTAGAAGTTTAGGGTCACAATTTCAAACCCATACCGGACCTCGACTCCAATACCGGGAGCGTCAATCTTCCACCCTCAACAGCGGTTACCCTGACTGATCTTGGTGAACACTCCTATCTGCATCACTCGAGTGCTGCCTTCAAACTCCTGAGCCCCTATATTTGACCAAGCTTGATGCCCGTTCTATGCTTTGATCAACTATGATGCACATTCCTCAAACAGAAGCTATTATTGACTAGTAAATGGCCCCTTGGTCCAGTTTTGGGCCCTGTAGACTGGTTAGGCCATTAATTCCCTTTCTGCATCCAAGAAACCTATCCTATTAAAGAACATTTTAGTTATTACTTGCCCTGATTCATCACTCAGAGCGCTGCATTGTGCTATCTTTGCTTATTCTCTGTTCTTTACTCGGGGTGGGTTTTGTGTAGCATTTTTCTGTTTAGTCATTTTTGCAGCTGGTGTGTTTTATTAAAGTATACATGTATGTATTGAACTTTGAATGGGCATTCCCCTTATTTTGGACTGTTATGCTTGGCTGTTTGGGTTGCTTACTGAATCACATTAACGCCCGTTTTGAGTAGAGCCTTCCCTTGGCCCACATTACCACAAAAGGCAAAGGAGCTATATCTCTTAACTGTGCCTGTGTTACCTTAATGATTGTGGTGGCTCTTTTTTTATAGAAGTGGGAGGACTGAGCAGGCAGTTTAGCCTCTACTCATCCTAGTACTCCTGTGGGAAAGAAGTACATTCATCACATGTGTACTCAAAACTCTCGGTAGCTCCCTTGTAGTTTGGCAACATGGCAGTTACAGAGTAACATGTGCCTTCTTGCAAAAAGCCTGATGAAACTCAAAGTTCCACCAGGCAGGGACATCCTTTAACGGTGCCCACTCTGATCCAAATTATATGAATATGTGCTCCTTTGCCTAAGTATAAGCCATGTCTAGGTTTGAAATGGCGGCCTCAGGGAATCTACAATTATAGTGAGCAAAACCTTTGGTGTAATTGTATTGTAAGTGTGTCTTCTAGTAACTCTCCTGTGAGGTTCATCTGTGCATTTACTGTCTGGGTCTACGTTTCACCCAAAACAGAGCATTAGGGCTCAGCCCAGCCCCAGCAAAACCATTGTTCTATCTGGCAAAGACATGTTACATTCCGGAAGGACAGAATGTGCCTCTAGGGATAGAAATATGCTGATGCTTCAAAGGGCATCCTCTGCCAACCAGAGGAAAGTTGCACCAGGATGTTAATTACTAGAGATACATTGATTCAGGGCATGCAGCAGAGATGGCAGAGTTAGAGTAGCGAGTAGAGGAACACGAGTGCAGAGAAGGGGCCCACCACCTTGGAATCTTCTGGGGCTCCCACACTTAATGTGTCCTCTCCTGACTTCCTGGAGACAAAGCACTCTGGGATTGACATCACCAGGAAAAGACACTGATCACATCATCAAAGATTATACCCTTTCAGAAGGCTTGAAATGGACCAATCCACAATGATAGACTGCCTATATAAGGGACTGATAACCCCACCTTTATGTGAAATCATCTTTGGACATCAGAGGAAGGATTTCACCTGGACCTCTGTCAAGCCAGGTCTGCTCAAAGCCCTCTGCCATAGAGGTGAAGATAAAGACTTCAAGACTGGAGAAAGGCCCTTTCATCACCTATCCCAGAGGATCATTTGGAGTGAACTTCTGTGTGGACAAGGCATATCTGCTGCCTGAATACTAGAACCAGGATCTTGCTCACTGTATGTGACAGCCACTGCAGGTTCTCTCTTCTCTCTGGAATCCTTCCAGATTGGGAAGGAAAGAACAATGCTCACCTTTTCCCTGGAGAACCAAGAACAACCTTGGACTCTATCTCCCTTGTTGTTCCACCCTTCAAGCCAACTCATCCGTATTCGACCCACAGATCTGCTTTTTTCACTATGCACTTCGAGCCACTGCAACTGCTCTTCAACCCATCTCAATACTGATGTAACCCATGGGAAGCTCATCTCAATGATCTAGAACACAGACTTGACCCAGTGAAAGCAGTCATCTCAACCATTTCACTGATGACTCAACCCAGTGGAATCCATGGACGCAACCATCTTGAATGCTTAATTGATCTACTAAAAGCAATCATCTTGAACCATCTCTATGCTGACTAACCTTGTGAAAGCCATCATCTCACCTGTCTTGTATGCCAACCTGACCCATTGGGAAGCCTAACTCAAAAATCTAAAAGCTGTCTCGAACTGCAGATATGTGCCTAGAAACATTTCTCAATACTGTTGAGACCCAAGAACAAGCCTAAAAGGTATTTTGGATGTTCTAGCCTCCATACTCCAGGCCTGCCTTAAAGGGCTCTAGTGACATTTAAGACCTCACTCCCCACTTTTTTAAAGGCATCTTCAATGAACTTTAACATTGCTGCTGCAATGTTTGCCTGTCTCCCCCAGTCTTCAGACACATAGGGCCTCATTACGACTCAGGCGGTAAGGGTTTTACGGCGGCGTAAACAGCGCCGACCCTTACCGCCTGAGTACGAGGTCCCTTAGCGCCATGGCGGACTTAACACCTGCTTTTAGCAGGTGTTAAAATCCATGGCGCTAAGGGACCATGGAGTTAATTACGCCACCGTAATTTACGGTGGCGTAATTAACGCCTTCCCCACTCCCATTATGCCCTATGGGGCAAAAATGGGAATGGGGAAGGGTAAATGGGGATTGGGGACTTACCGCCCCGCCAAGGTCGGAATGGGGCGGTAAGTCCGCCAACCACCATGGCGTAAACGTAGTTTACGCCATGGTGGTAAAGTCACGGCCCAGGCGGTAACTTACCGCCTGGGTCGTAATGAGGCCCATAGTGACTCTTTCATCTTAAAGGCTGTAAAGTGTGTGTATTCTCTTCCAAGGGTTGGTTATAGTGTTTTTGATCAATTTATTGGTTTTTGCAGTTTAATTAAAGTCTCCTATTTTGATTTATAGGACCTTGCTTGGGCATTCCTTTATTTTGGTACCCCAGTACTATTGTTTAAATGCTTCTTTGCTGGCTCACCCTCCTCCTCAAGATTATAGCATGCCCTCTGTCTACATTACCATATGTCATGAAGAAGGTATACCTGCTGGGACATGTCTGTTTCACCTTTATGGATAAGATCCGAAGAGGGGGGTCGGGATCCTGCCACCCCCCCAATGAATTCATGACAAGACAGAAGGCCAGGAAACACTGCAATCACCCACTCTTTTTCAGACGAATTCCTAACGGGCCAATGATTGATAAGTACGTAGAGAGGTATCCTCTCAGCCAGCCATACAGACCAGGAGCAGTACAGATGTATCCATGCATGGATGAAGCGCCACAGGCCATGTTCAGACACACCTATGTGGGCAGTCTGGACTAGAGCACCAAGAAGCTATGTTTCTGATGTAGATAGAGACACCATGACATAGCAGTGTTAGAGATGAAGCACACATACCATCGCACTTCGGGACACAAACACACACTTGAATACATGAAGAACATGAGCATACAGTTCTATGGTTAAAGGACAGATACATATGCATACTGTCATTGCTTTTATTATTTTTGCCATTAGCCAAATGCAGCAACGCATAAACCGCAAGGCACAAGAGATCCTGAGAAAAGCTTGCAGATGCTTAAACAGAAATAACCCTATGGAACTGCAGGAACACCCATGAGACCTAACAGAGCCAAGTGTGACTAATCTAAGGGAAATGTATTATAGCATGGACACTGTAGAAACCGCATTATAAGGTTTAGGAAAATTACAGCAGGCCTCAGTCTCTGAGCAAGAGATGAGCTGAGCTGATTAAGGCTGGACAGAGAGCAAGACGTGTGAGACAGGACCCTCTGCCAAGGCCAAGAGATACAGATGACATTCCAATCTCCAGATGACAAATGGATCAGCTGCAGAAAATACAAATAAATCCTCATAATTCAGAGCTGCAGAGCTCAAATCTATGGCCTCTGAACATGAGACGTGGCCGAAGCAGCCAATGGACAGTGATCGGTGGTGGGAAAGGAGAGCCGGACCCAGGCAGCCAGACACAGACTGCAACAAGTATGCAACAGTATCCAACAAGTGTTGGGCTGGACAGGAGAGCATTCTCATAAGGCAAAGGTGGTGCACACAAGGTGCAATACAGACACATAATCGTTCTCATTACCTTATTACACAATGAGCTGAGAACCATGGTGGGTCCCAGGCCTGGGGACATCAGCTCTAGCCAATCACAAGTTAGTACCCTAGGGGTGGGTAGCAATGTGCAAGAACCAATGGTAAGTCCATGACACTGCAACAATGTTTTAGTTAATGAATTGGGGATGGAACAGGCCAGCCACCTGATATGCGAGGGCCAGCAGAATAACATCTATAGTGTCGTGTATATGTTATAGAATCCTCAGTACCCAATTACCTGGGTTTTCTGGAGAAGGGCCCAGGGTGTGACGAAGTGCTGATGCCATTTAAGGTTAAACTGGCATTCAATCCGAGGAAGAGTGAGATGTGCATGAATAATTCTCTGTTCCTGTACTGATCCCTGTTGGTTTTGTCTGTAATAAACCACAGTTTGAAATTGCTGTTGACTGAGTCCTCCATGTATCCTGGGGGAAGGTGTTGGGCCCTCCATGTCCACAAACTTCCAGTGTCCCTCTGTCATACCTGGGAGTTCTCAGCAACAGATCACTTCTAGTTTAGCAGTAGTTTGGGGTTGAGTAGGAGGTTTATCCACTACTCATTCTTGTACTCCTGCAGACCAGTAGTAATTCTATTGCAGCAGGACTTCCAGTTCTCCAAGGTACAAAGCATCGTTTCACCTTTGACCTGTCTTGGATGATCCTTGAAGGTTCTACAGCAGGATTCCACACCTCGTGCTCAGGTTTTCCTCAATAAAGCAACAATGAATCTAGAAACACCGTCCATATTTATGGGGACTGGTGTTAGGGTAAGGGCCCCAAACCAAAATCATTGAATTGCATTCATTCAAACATTTGATAGACACCTAAACAGTGATTATCACCAAATTCAAACATTGCAGGCTTATCCCCTGTGAATATATTTAGAATGAGAATTCACTTTAGGGTCCAAACCTCCCATTCATTATGGTCAGAATAGTTTGGACAAATCCTTACTCTCAATAGGGAGAGGAACAATGAATGGTGTGTCAGATTGGTTTTGTTTTTTGTGATTCTACAATGTTACCAGTTTCTAGGTGTATGTTACCAGTTTCTAGGTGTATGTGATGAAGTGAGAGGAATTTCTAAGGTGAGGTTTATGCCATTTGATGCCCATATGGCCTTATTATGAGTTTGGTGGTGCAGTACAAAAGAGACAGTAATTCTGTTCCCGACACTTTTTTTTTGTGGTGACGGAATTACTGCCATTTTTATCGCACTGCCAGATTCGGAATTTGCAGGAAAAGTGGAGGATTCATCTCCATACCTCCACCTTTACTCATCACTGGTGGTAAATCCACCAAAATCCCCAAGGAGCCATATGGACTTCAGAAATGGGGAATTAAACAGCCCTATCAACACTCATAGTCCCATGGTAGCACTCGTGACTGAGTAGTAGTTGCGGTAAATGTTTTTGGGCAGTAGTCCAGCAGATTTACCACCAAATTACCAGCGAACTCGTAATGAGGCTAGCTTAATAGTATTTCTTTTTTATTGTATTGATGATTTACTTATGAGACAACAACATGCGTGTGTTCCAGCTGAGATAAATAAGGCATGACTGCCACTGAACAATCTGATTGCCATTTGCGAGGTGATAGATGTGTGACATTGTTGTATGACAGCCTAATTCATGAGCTGTATTTTGAGATCACAGCTTTTAGAGAGTGACATACTGCCATCTGTGTGGCAAATGGTGTTTTTTAGTTTCCTGTGAGACTGGTGATGGCGTATCCCGTGTATGCTGTTGTCTTTCTGGCTTGGGCTAAAATATATTTTCAATTATTATAATTTATTTTGTTTAAACTTTATTGTGCATTTAGTTAACAAAACATTAAGCACATTAGAGAAAGAAAATAGAGAATAGTAACTAACAAGATGTGATTAAAAATACACAGCGGTTATTAAAAAGATACATATTAAAAGTTATACATTTCATGGTAGCACAAGGCAATGAGGTGTACAAAATCCAATTTTTAAAATTTAAAACACTCATTGAAAAATGTGTATGTTCTATAAAGTGGACACATTTTGAATGATAACCTGGCTCAAGTTAAGTTAATGTTAGTCGTCAGCTTTGGTATGTAGGTTCAAAAACAGAGTCCATAAGTAGTATGCAGTTGCAGTAATCACCATCAACTTAGCACTATAGATTGTGTTCCAAAATTCATCTGTTTCAATACGCTCAATACCATCCACAAATTTCCCATATGCCTTGAGATGATTGGTCCACATCCCACTGCAACCTGTTAATACATACCTTTCTGTTTCAATCTCCTGCTAGCACTTTCTGCATTTTCTATCTATGAGATGAGTATTCTGCCAGGATCCATGATATTCAGCAGTGGGAAGTATATTCAAGAATAGGTAAATGATACCAAATTCTAAGGCCGGGCTAGAGGTTTTGGTGAGGTAAGAGCGAGGTGAGTTGAGTGGAAAACTCTGAGCAGCAAAGGTCCTGTATCTTTTCTTTTGTGCAAGCCTGCCCACGTTATTGCTCCTGTCCTAGTCCTGAGACTTGAGTTTTAGCACCTGGTCTCTGTTAGGGTTATCCACTATGCAATCGTGTGTTAAACCCGAGGAAATTAACAACGAATCCCCATTTGTTCCAGTTCCATCAGGAATGTATTGGTTTGTTTTCCCAGAAAATCTTTAGCTAGGGTGCTTAATAGTCTGTTTATGCTAATTATTGGGTACTTAAATTTGAGATGTAATATAGTTTACTGTACCATCCAATTTTCAATTACGTTCTCCTCTGTTTAGGTGTATGTGATTATGTAGCAGCTGTTACGTGTTTGCTCAGTGCTGTGTATGAGCAACACGATTTCCCTCTATAAGGTCTTCAGCACCGTCGTTGTGGTGTATCTGATAACGGCTGTTGTGCCTTTAGTATTGGATTCATTTGCATGTTGGGTATTGCTTCACCTATGTTTAAATGCGTTTGGTTGTGAAGCAAGTGTTCTTATCGAGTTTAGCACCGTTGAAAGGTGTGACAAGTTGCTACCTATAGAATCATTGGCTAGAGATTGGTTGTTTCAGAGATTTGTGTTATTGCATGAATGTATTGCAAATGTTATGTTTGTAGTTAGTGTTTTTTAGAAAAGGTGTGTTGTTTGCATGAGTGGTGATGGTGCATCGGATATGTCCTGTTATGTCTGAGGTGATTATAGAACAATGTAAATTGATGGAATCTAATAATTTACTTAATGCACAATTAATTCTACTGAACACAATAGATGTCCTACACACTTTTTCAGGACAAATTAGTAAAATGAAAGAAAAAAAACAAAATCATTATCAATAATAATTGCACAAAGTAGAGTGAAGAATCATGGGGAAGGGACATTAAAATATACCCAGTTTACCCCTGTCTCATAAAGTGCCTGGCTTGCAAGTGACAAAAGATTCATTTTGCAAGATAAATAGAAAACATCTTAATTGTAAAAGGGTCCATAAATATTTTTTTTGTGACATTAGCATTGAATATAAACCACATAGTCACACTAATCTGCATATAGAAAAGTTAAAATGTGTTTGTTTGTGGCAGGATTTGTGGCAAAGCACTGTTCCTTATACAATTACACACCGTTTCACCAATCCGCACAACATTTTGCATAGTTACCTCTTAGGACCCTCCGGAACTGTACATGGCATTTGGACACCCCACGCCTTTCCCTGGATGAAGCACATTCACACATGAGACAGTTGCCTAAAATCGGGGAAACACCAATGTAGTCTTAGAAGGAACGGTCCCGACACGAGCAACAAAACTCGAGTTCCTTGCCCTAGGATGCACAGTTTCCAAAATATTTGCACTGCAATGCACCACAACGTACTGCACCAAGCCAGGGTGAGGCGACAAGTGGGCAGAGAGCACGCAGGGTCTGATTATGCAGCAGCACACCAACTCTCGCCTCCCCCAATGTCTGCTCTGGGGTATTTCAGGAACATACAAAATAAGGAACCCCTTCAAAAACAATTACTCCCTGAGGTAGTAATGGGCTCTCTACTTCAAAGAAGGGTTTAGAGAGACAAAATACAAAAGCAAAAGTAGAGAGGATATAATCAACTGCACCAATCTATTATCACAAAATATAAATTTTATTGGTAATCATTTAAAAAACATCTTAAAATACTTTCTAAAAACTAGTAACAAATAAAGTGCAAGTGACGCAGAGCGAAATGCTCACAATTGAATTGTAACAGTTCATAACTAGTCTTTCCCTAGACTAGAACACAAATCTTGTTAACACCTTGGTGTGCCCAATACAAGAAAGGGAAATTCGTGGTCAATAAAGACCCAAATACACAAACCAATAAATCTAATCACTGGTGTTATGCCTCGACATGTTTCAGTTCTTTTCATTTCTTTTAGAACTTTCTTCAGGAGGATATATTTGGTCCGTCACTTTCTCTTAAACATTCAATGTGGCACTCCGTAATTCTAAAGTGCTCAAAATCTGGAGGTGCTGTTGAGAAAACATTTGAAAAAAACACTGTAAAAAAATATATATATTACAGAGAGCGCAGATTTAATCTAGTATTGCTAAGCAAAAAGACAAACAAATACATCTTTTACCAAGCATCAGGGTCAGTGTAGGTCAAAAAGAGTCAGGAAACGTTTCCGTCTTCACACATTAAATGTGTCTTCGACAAATCGAATTTCTGTGGAGCTACATATAGATTGTCTCAGACCTACTGTTTAGAACCTTAAGAAGCCAACTGTCAACATTGAGTGTATGTTTTTTCTGCATTTAATGTTTTAATTTAAAGATAACAATTCAGACTTAATAGTGTCCAACGAGCCAAAATTGCCAAAGGATTTACTTTAAGGAAATCTTAAAAAAAGGGGGGGTCAAAAATCACAAGTAGGTTACAGACTACCATCATGAATAGCCTAGTACAATTACTAACACATTGTTGGCACGAATGTCATAGAGGCAATGTAGAAAACTATTTCTCACCTGCAGATCATGTATTAATGACCCACATTTGGTTCATGAGATCTCTCAGAACATCCAAATTGGAGCGTATATATGTAGAACCTCTGTTCGATTCATAGGGAACCCACGCCGTCCTAGAATCAGCTGGTGTCCACTAGAACTGAAAAAATGGGCGAACGTTTATTTTAGAAGGAAACGTCTGGTCACACTGGTAACAAGACTATCTGTTTACTATCTAAGTTGTGGTTCCCTAGCTAACATTAGGTATAACCAGAGGGAGTGTCTCCAAACAAATCAAATCAAAAAGTTGCGCATTGCGCAGCTCAGAGGCACTCACCTAGATGGATGTTTGTGGATTTTGCATCGCGTGTATACCGCAAGCAGAGAGACGCGACTCTGGAGAAGCGTCCCTTCAGTACCTAAACGAGTGGGTGTGTCTAGGTTGAATATCACCTTCCCGACAACCCGCGGGAACGGTCATCACAACGTCGGCCATATTGGGGTAGTCACGTTAATCAGAATGAAGTCCCTTGTTTTTGTCTAGTCCACATTCGGATGTATTAGTGAGGCCGCAGGGTCCTCATGTTGGAACCGAATGTTGCATAATCAAAAATGCATATCAAAATATGTATATTCCGTCCACATTGTTCTTAAACTTGTGAATAAGGACAGGAAAATAAAAAAGGAAAGAAAAGGATATAATCCCGTTACTAGTGTCTATTAAATAATCTTTCCGTAAATTCTAGCTGGAAAATATAAAAATAGCCTCAATTACGACAGCCGTTCAGCACAGATAATTCAAACATGATCTAGATTTATTGTAATTTATCCCATTCGATGGAATCATTAAGCCCATAGAGATCACTCCGTGTTCGAAAAATTAACTGCTGTTCCTTCTGTAGAAGTTTTTGGTTTTGAATTGCTACGGTGTCAGCTTTTACCACCAGTAGCACTGTCCAAGTAAAACTTTCGAAACCATGTTCCTTGTCAACAAAATGCTTAACCATAGGTGCTTGTAAGGTTTTATTCTTGAGGCAACTTTTATGTTCGTTAATCCGCGTTTTGATTTTGCGATTAGTCTTGCCAATGTAATGAAGACCACAAGGGATATTTCAGCCAGCCACACGTGCCCATTCTCAGTGCAGTTTACTTCAGTGTGCAAAAACATCAATCGATAAGCGAATCGGAACAGCGACCTACAGGAGCAATGTTATCATGTCTGTCTACAGAACCCATTTGGAGAACGAGTACCTCTGTTAGTTTACTTTAATATGAAAAAAGTAATCAACGATTAACGATAAAACATATAAAACATTAGCCTGAAGCATGGAAGATATTGCTCTTACTTCCGTTCACACCTCTTATGCCTGACAGGAGTCCCACTTGCTGAGATAACAGACAGCTTCAGGCCATGGCAGGAGTAGCTGTAAGGCCTCCCCATCAGCAACAAGCACCACCACTGAGGTCGTGAGCTGCCTCCCAATAACAGAGGATACTGCTTCATACATTCGAGAGACTAACAAATCTAACTCAGCCTTCAAGAAACTTCTACTATTTTGCATCCATGTGAAGCAAGGTCATATCAAGGCACACAATGTATGAAGCATATATTTGTTAACAAGAGCTGTTGCCTGCTGAAAATGTACAGCTAAAAACTGCATTGGCTTCTGCATGTCTCTCTTATCAGGTTTCTCTTGCACAGCCTGATCCAGGACAAAGTAACATCTTTGCAGAAACCTCTCAGGTATGGACAGCGTAGCACAGTGAAAACCTTGGATTTCACACTAATTGATACTCATCTCTTTAACCCCCCAGTTACTGCCCTGTTTTCTCCATTACATTCCACCCTTAGATGAGTATACCTGAGTGTAGAAGCCAGAGGCCAAAGCATGTACTTTTGTCAATATATTAATAGATTTTCTTAATGCACCTAAAAAATATACATGGCATGGTTAATATTCCAAAGCATTTCAACTACCACTGCAAAAGATGTAATACTCTTTTCACTAATTAAGTTTACAAAGGTGTCCACCCAATTACACTGTCCCATGAATGATTTGCTGTCAAAGAAATGATGTGCTCAGCCAATTCATCTAACTCTGTTTAATCTAAAACCATTTTCATTCAGCTGTTAAGACTGATCTTGTTAATTCTCTAAATTGCTCTCATGAACTGTGGGCAAACTGTCTTATTGTTTTCAGTCTAAGAGCTATGAACCCACATAGTAGGATCTAGTTGACCACATCAGTAATTTGTATATGTTTTTCTATATAACTTCTCTACCCACCTATCTGGCACACAGTTGAGGATGAGTTTCTTCTCCTGCTGTTCAGGTAGCACAGTCTTTTTTTGATTAATGAGCTCTGCTACATGCAGCCATGGGCAGTGTGCAATTCTTCTTTCAGTGTCCGTATTCTGCCTTGTTCTTGTTCCATATTTGTGTTTTCTGCAGTGATATCTGTAAATCATGCCTTGCTGTTTCAGGCAAGATTACGTCATCACCTTAGAATGTGTGCAGGGAAAAGAATGAAAAAAAAACTCAAGAGGCAAGAGTAAAGCTGCAGAGCATCTAGGCCTATAAGCCCGATTCATAGAAAAGTGTGCATAGACCCAGCAAAGTACCCGTGGCGAGAAAGCCTTTTCATGTCCCCTCAGCACACGAGGCACCTGTGCACGAATCACATATTCATGATATCATCCCCGCAAAGTAACCCTATGCAAAAGTCGTAGCCAGAACACCCATGACACGCCTCCCCCACAAAGCAAATGTGGCCACTAATACCTACCCATGTGTGGTCCTCAGGTGCAAACTCATGCACCCTAGTAATCCTGCTTGGGATCCTCTGCAACCAGGCCAACACCCCAGTGACATTGCGCAGGGTCCCCGTAACTGTTCACAGCAACCCGACAAGATGCGTACCATGCATCGTTAAATGTGTAATTTCCTGGTAAATATGCCTGCAAACCCCCGTAAACTGTGCCTGCACCCCTCTACATTGCTTACGCGCATCCCTAAATCCAACATGCAATCTTACCTCTGGTCAGTGATTCCTATGCGCAAACGTCTGTATGCCTGCCTTCGGGTGGTGGTTAGATCAGGAGCTTTGCATGGTCAATTCCCCGGCATGAGGCTGCGCGGTCAGATCCATGAATACAATTTTTTTGGAGCAGTTGTGGGCGTGCAATCTTCTTGCGGCAGGTCGTCCCTCGGCATGCCTACATGTTCCTGTGTTCTTCCTAATTTTGCATGTTCTGCCCCCTACTGTGGACTCAGCATAGGCCCAATCCACACTCTGCGAGGAGTCTTGCGCAAGGTGCTTCACTGATCGCAGTGGCATGCCAGACCTACGCAAAGTCAACGCAAGTCCTATCAAAGTCCTGCGCAGTCGATTCAATGAATCGACGAACAGGGTTTTGCGTGCAGAATGGCACGCAAAGTCACAATTTTACGTGCAGATGATTCCCTGAATCAGTGCCTTTGTGTCAAGACAGGAAATATGCAGAAGGGATGGCCCAGCAACAATCATACAAGAGCAAAGGTGGAAACCATGAAGGGCATGCCAAATTGTTGAAAAGTGTAAATATTATGGAACAAATTAGTTAGCCCACCTTACATTAGAAAGACGGCCCCTATCACTCGTTGCCCTGTTGATGGGTTAGAGGGTTCCTTCATGGTTTCATGGCCGCAGGGATTATATGACCAACGATATGCACCCTATGCCCAGGTACTGACATGACATGCGCAGCTTCAATGGTCAAGTGATCCCATCATGTGGCAAGTGACACCTCAATCCCCACATAATAGTTTGAAAAGCACTTTCAGCTATTCGGCACAGGCCCGGTTCAATAATACAAAATGAAGGGGAATCCACCCAGAATATGGTAAATATGGTCACTGAGATTTTGACAGAAAAATGGCCAGCTCTGATTGTGCAATGAACCTGAAAGTAGAATTATCAACACATCTGTATTTATTTGGATGTGTAAAAAGTAATTTTAAATGACCAATTTTGAATACAATTATATCTTTTTTTTTAAACGTAACAATGCAGAAACTCAATTATCTGGTTCTCCAATAACCAGAACGATCTATAAATATGAGCCTGTATCTGACAATGATAACACGGTGTCAGCGGATACCAATTCTGGATAGAAACCCTTTGAGGTTCAATATCAGAGGCTGTCGCTAGCAGAGTGCCTTCAAACAGCGCAGAAGGCGAGCAAGCTTTGATATGTGGCCTTTTCTGCTCTGTTTTATGGCTCTGTCATCTACAATTCTGACTTTACCTCTGCTGTATATATCTGCACAGCTGTGTTACCTACGCTGAAAATATTCCTGTTTCTTCTACGTCCTGATACCCTTGGGTCTGGTGCGCATTACAAAAAATAAAACAAACAAACAATTCTTAAGCTGTTTATCCGGCACCACTGGTTTCCCATTGGTGCTGGGTTATCAAGCTCTGACGGTGAAATTACACATTTGCATATTTATTCGAGGCAGGTTCAGCTGCTTTAGGACTGCCAACATCATTGTTGTTATTACCCATTTTAATGGTATATGGAGAGTCTGTGCCAGTGATACTAATGGGAACTGGGTTGCACATGCTGCATTTCAATGTCTATTTTTCCAGTACCATTATTTAAATCTTGATAGGATGTAAACACTTTCTAGAAATGGTACGTGCATAGTAATGGAGAAAGTTGGGAATTAACACATATTTCAGATACGTGTTATCATCTTGCCTATGATGCAGCATTTTCCTGCAACCCAATCCTGTGTACTGCACAATGTTTCTTATAACACTCCCAGCAGGATACAAAGTACTCTACCTCATGTTGGACAGATGGCCACTGACCTGCCAGTAGTCTGTCCTCATTATGATTAGCGATGCCCTTATTCCACTGCTGTGAACAAACACTGCTTACGCAGTATGTGTATATTCTTTCTGTTTAAAGTTCTTTTGGGGTGGAAGATGCAGCAGAATTGGAGGGACCTAGCATGACTCGGGTGAGTGAAGAATACTGCAGACGTGCACCATATTACTCTATTTGTTGGCTATAATTCATGGTAGTGGGGTCTGATCAGGTATGCTCCACAGGACTGTGTTTTAGATGTCTAGTGTCATGTTTTTTTTTAAATTTTACACAGATATGACCCCTTGCACTTGTGTTTACAGTCGGCAAATGAGTACACAAAGTGTTACTGTGTTGTGTTTCTGGTGTATCATTTGCATCTATTGACTTAACGTGAATTTCAAAATAATCGACTAGATGAATAAATATATTACGTTAGTACACTTTCATTCAGTGGGGGGGTTCAGTTTGGGTAATGCTGTTTTTTTGCTTCTGCCACAATATATCGGAGGCATTGAAGGTTGTAGGCATGGGTGTTGGACAGAGGTACAAGAATCGGATCTGTGTGATTACTGAGAAAAAAAATACTGAATGCAAAATGCTGATTTCCTTTCTCTTTGGACAATGATATGCAGGGTGAGACCCCTGCAGCCTCCTCAAATACCCCCTTACATAATTAACTACCCTAATCCACCCCCACAAATAACTGCTGCAAAATACGAAAAATAAACCGGCATTTTTGCATTCAGTATTTTCGTCATCTCAGTAATTGACTGATACCCATGAATCAGAGTGTTGCTGCACTAAACAGGCAAGAGGAGCTGGCATTGGGGAGATACACATTTCATCATTCCTTCCTCAAGAAATAATGTATTTTATTTTTGCAGTCCTGGGTGTCATCACCTATGAACATATAGTAGAGACTCAAACTCCTCACATTGTGGTGAAGGGTTGCCGCAGTGTCCAACCCATCAAAGTTAACATTTCTAAACCATTGCTGATCAAATGTTTGAAACCAATGCAGATCATCCCACCAGAGAGTTTTTGCAAATTCTAATAATGAAATTCCACTGTAATGGCTTTCAATGGGTATCTGAATGATGAGGCAGCCATGTTTGTCATCCTGGGAACAACAGGGGATTGGCGAGAAACATGTGCTGCTGCACTCATCACCTGAAACAATATAGTAAATGGAGTAATGAGTGTTATCCACCTCCCCAAGCCCTGTACCTTGGGGAATCGTGGATGTCCTGATAAGAAGAGAGGTGTTATGGGGATAGTACATTGGTTTTAGTGCGATGAACAATCGTATCAGGTAGGCAAGGTGTCAAGGGGAGATATAGGTCCACTGGGGTACTTTAAGGGTGATGTTCATTGATATGAGGAGAAGACAGTCTGATGAACACTGGCAGTGATTGGTGAGCATGCCTGTTTGGAAGGCAGGAATGCTGAGGTATAAGTCAGAATTTAGTCCTCTCCAATTTTTTCTTGATGATACAGTGGATATGAAATGAGAGGACCCCTTTTGAGTGTTGCGTTGCTGCTTGATCTGGGCAGCCAGCTCAAAATTTCCCTTGTTTACAGTCTCTTCTTAAAAATACAGAGTGTTTCTTAAGAGGTACAAATGGCACGTTGGTGGCACAGTTCGTTCTTCATCATCTATATCCAGGAGTGTGAGTGCTAGGGGAAGCCCTGTGTGCACTCAGATCTGATGTGAACATTATAAAGTCCCTCATCTGCATTGATAGCACACTCCTGTTAAGGATTTCAATCAGGCAATACACTCCGGTCTCAGCCTAGCATGCAATACACAAATGAAATACTTATTTATTGTGCCTATAGGTTCAATATTCTGAGTGATATACCACTCATATCACACCCCTTGTCAAAATACCCCCAGGTTACAATGGACCAGGAATCAGGCTGGTTGGTAAAGGTAATATTTATGTATTTAAAATTCAAATCAAACACATGTTTTAATATATGGGGCAGCAATCACAAATGTGGTGGCAATACAAATAAGAAAGTAGGTAAGGCAGTTGAAACCACTTTCTAGCACTATGAATAGAAAACACAGAGAAAAGAACACTTTTGGGGTGTTGAAAAGTTAGCGCTTAAGTTAAGATTTCCCCCTGCAAATTTCTCAACTCACAAAGAAGCAATTCTACACAGATGTAAGTAAGCAGCAGGTATTCAGGAGTAAAGAACAGAGTATAGGGTTTGAATACAATCTTCCCTTCCCGAACAAGAGAGAAAATGGCTGTGTGAAACAATGAAAAGTGTGCAAAAATCCTTAAATTGATATAAATTCCTATAGGAGCAACACTGAAAAGATTCTAACAAACATAAGCTATAATATGAGCAACATTACAACTTTTCAATCAGAATGGAAGTTTGGAAATACTTTGAATGGGAAAACACACGTGTAAAACTTTAGCAAAATTGCAAATTCCCGCCTAAATTTCACTATGCGATTATTTTTAAGAAAATCGGGTCAAATACACTGTTTCTGTTTTTAGGTTGGGATGTAGCTAAAGGTCTTAGGTTTAAGTCGGAGTTGAAATTAAGTCTCTAGCTATTAAATTGAGGAAGTTATGCAAGTTTGAATGAGAGGCATTTTTAGAAAAATAGAACAGAGAAAAACAGAAAATCAGTTTTAAAATGACAGGTTGACTTTACTTAAACTAGATTAATGGCTAAGAAAAAGAGAATGCCACCCGTGAATCTCCACAGCTACACACGGCTGCTTGTAACCCTTCACCTGGTGGATACTACGTTTTCTTTATGGGAATTACTTTATTTAATCTAAATCACTAATGACTTATGTTCAAGGAAAACAAATGAGAGAAAATCTGTGCTAACACTAAGAATTACAAATAGGGTTGTAAGAATGGTTCTGACAATATTATAGGTTCTTAAGTTAAAGATGAGCTAGGTTATGGATTGCGATAGGACATGGCAATATATGCTATGGTTCACGATGATTCCTATTGATACTTACAGTTCACTTTAATTTAATATTTGGACTGTCAGGTTTTGGTCTTCACAGATCGGGTCTACAGACAGCAGGGCACTTCTGGCGGGATAGGTCAGCTGGCCAGTTCTGGTCAACTGGACGGGCACCACAGACTGGATTGAATTGGATTAGATTGGCCCTTCTGGTTGCTGGACACTGTAGATCAGTGGGATGGTGAGTTTCAGCAGGCAAGCATGAATGGTAGCAAGCCAGACTGGATCAGAATAATTTCCCTTAAGTTTTGGGATGGTTTCAGGATTTGGACCTAGCTGAAAAAGAGTTCAGCAATGCTGAGGCCTTGGTTTTGCAAAGAAATCAGGAATCAGGAACAGGATGTAGAATTCGGGAACAAGGCGTCATGCGAAAATCAGGATGAAGTCAATAATCAGTGTGCCTGTGTGTGTTGTGAGGTTCCCTTATTTATCCTGCCAAATGACATCACTAGTTTTATGGTAGGGGCAGACTTACAACCCACACCCACAAGGTTATGATTGGTCAAAGGCACAGTTCCTGCCTTACATTTTGCTGGTGGGATGACAGAAAGGGTTGTCATATTTTATGATGTGACTTGGGAACCTCCCACAGTTATTTGGACCAAAATCTAACTTTCCCGCAAATACATATTTGCATAATTATGCCCTCAAATAAAATCGGACACATACATTACATATTTTGTGGGTTACATTTTCATCCAACTCCCAAGTCGGTGGGACCTGGCTTTGTCTTTCTGTGGAATTTTGTCAATTTTATTGATAAAGGTTTGGCCTAACAATTCCTAATTCGGTACATATATGTGCAATCACCCCTGGAATATGGGTACACAATATTAGATTTGCAGCATTAATAGTTTCTGTGCAATTAGTCTTTTTGCATAGCTTCAGTTCCTTATACAGTAAGAAATCCTACCAAGTCTTCACATGTCTATCATAAATTCAGATTTCAATGTATGTACTTTTCATTCCTTTGCTTGTTTTTGCTGCCAAGTTAATTGTCATGAAGTTATGTGGCAAAATGAGCAATTTAAACTCAAAATCACAGGTCAGTTGTTTTTCTTGCTTCCCAAGTGTGATCAAATGGCCAGTCCTTTGAAGTTCAATTAGAAGCCTCTCCCAGCATCCTGCCCCTCCTCTGGAAGGATAAGTGTCCAAGCCTTCTATTGTCTTTGCCTGAAGCAAAGATGATTGTCTAATGAAGCGCATTGTCATGAGTATGCAAGGCCTCACAGCAGCAATTAGGCCCTCGTGCCAGCAGTGAAGTGTAAACCTTTCCCAGGCTGAGGAGTGTCAAGCAGAATTGTTTTTTAAAAATAGTTAATTAACTCCAAGCTGGGTTACTTTAAGTTTTACCTACATCTTTCATTAAAAAATATAAACTGAAGACAGTTTATAGATGGATCTTTACATTAGCAATCCTTTGACATTTCTTTAAGAATTAAGCCTTTCAACAAAAACATGCTTTCAAAACATGCGATTTTGCACTTTCTTCATGTAAAAACACATTAAACTGAGTTCTTTTAAATCCGATTTTCCTATGCAGCACATACACATTTGATTCAGCATTAGGTCTTCTGTGTGCTGGTATTGTTTGCAGTCTGGATACATACATCCTGCCTTTGAGTAAAGTTTCTGTCTGTACAGCTGATTTTGTTACTTGTTGCAATTTTAGCCATGTTTTTCCCGCGGAACTGCACACAAATGTTCCTGGGCTGCCTTTCCTTGGATACATTTCATAACTGCTGTCAGTCAATGAGGCCCGGTTCCTCTGAGCCACACTGGATGATCCTGATATTTAAATACCCTGTTTAATCTCAATGATTCAATGGACATGAATGGATCTAGTGCCAAAAACAGTACTTTTGAAGGTTGCAAAGCTGACATTTTAAAAGGCACTTTCGATTTTCAGCACAATTCTGCTGCTTTGCTCCATGTTGAATGTAACAGAACCCACTGGCATGCTCCTGCAGTGAGAACTCTGTTTTCACCCCCCCTTGACTGGTTGTGGCAGGGTGTGCAGCCTTTTCTTGGTTGTGACCCAAATGCAGTTTTGCAGATTTTGGGGCGCACAGGTGTTAGCGCATCCATTTTGGGCTGTTTCTTTCCCCATTTGTAAAGTGATGCAGTGGGGCACATTGGAATGGGTCAAAATATCCCACACTCGCACACAATTTCTGAGTACCCTTGCACCCCCTATACCTGAATAATCTCTGTACTATCATTAAATTCAATAGCAAGCTATTCTGGACTGCAAAGTATGATATGTGGCGAATAAGCAGAATGCAAATTGGGCTTATAAAAATATAAATATGTGGTTTTCAGTCACTTTGTGTAGGTCCATTGTTGAAAAATGCCCTTTCATAAACAATGAACACAGGCAATACTTTCTCCACATATGAAACTCCTCCCAGGCACATAGAATTCGTTTTCTTTTTAGCAGGGGAAGAGACTGGGGTGCTTGATTAAGTCCCTTGCCTGATCTCAAGTGTGGAGGTTGGTTGTCACCATGAGGCTGGAGAGGACTCTGGCATTGGGATGCTGGCACCTGATACACATATTCCTGAGGAGGTGGTGGTGAATAGTGAGATGAAGGTGCTGAATAAGATGTCTTTGATACAGACATGCTTGAAGTAGCGAAAAGTGAGGTGAAGCTTGTAAATAATGCAGAGTTGGCTCGCTGAGGTGCGAGCAGTCAACAGCAGTCTCTACCTTCTCTTCCTGCTGCAGTCTTTCTACAGTGCCAGTGGTTAAAACCCCCAGCATTCACGCGTAGCGGCACGCAGAGTTGGCTCGCTGAGGTGCGAGCAGTCAACAGCAGTCTACAGAGGCTAGGAGGAAGGGAGCCATGGACCCGCAAGAAGATCCTGGAGCGCCGTTACTCCCCATAACGACAGACTCTATTACTGAAAATGCGGCTCACTATCCCAGCTGAAAAGCCCCTCTGCCAGGGTGCTGAGGAGCAAGTATTCTCGATTGGAGAAAGGACTTGGACCCAGCCACAATACCAGTTCCATAGTGCAAAGAAAGGCGGCGACCGCAGCTTCATTAGCCCCGTCAATCTCCAGCTCTATGGTCGCCTGCCTCTCCGTGGTAGAAGGTGCTGGCGATGAAAGCGCCGCCATTCAGCGCGGCACGTTGCCTCTAGACTTGGGGGTAAGCGCTGAGAAAGACTTTGTCTCTTCGCCCACTACACCCGCCCTCCCTGATGCAACGCCACCCCCGTCCTTGTTCATTCCACACGTACCTGCGGGGGTGTTGGGCATGACTGGAGGGGCGGTTCTGAATTCGAACAGCTGACATGCCGTTGTTGTTACGGACCTCGCTAATCTCGACTGCATGCAACCGGCAAGCCACCGCTGCGGCGAGTGGGGCTGTTCCCTGCGGAGTCTAAGGACGCCGTGGGGCCGACCCCAGCTTGCTGGCCGTAGGTCGACCTATCAGCAGCGAGCCTCATGAGCTCTCCATCTGTGCCGCACTACGGCGTGATGACAACGGTGTTCCGTTAGATAATGCTGTTCAAAACAGATCGATGCCAACAGTGGGGCAAGACGCTGTGGAATACCTAACCCCACAAACTACCACCCAAGTGGAAATCCACACCAGACCAACCCCTAAAATTCAGGCAACTAGGGATGGAGGAACAGAAGCATCACCTCCTGCCTTCTCGCAACTCCCCTCATCCAATAAAACTATGGATCACCTGTAAAATGCCCCCCCCGGGTCAGATAGAGGGGGGCATAGAGATATGGTCCAAGATGGTGAAACATTACACACTACACCTAATGATTCTGCCAGTGAACTCTATGCACAAAAAAGAGAAACAGCAATGGCAATATTCAAAAAAAGAGCCCTGACGAAGAAGGCACTTAAGGACCAGGGTGAGTCAATATACCATGGCTGCCAGCAAAAAAAAGCAGCCCGAGCAACAGCCAAGAAAGGAGAATCAGGTCAACGTTCCCGAATCCCTTGATGTCTCACGCTTTGAAGGAATTTTTTTCTAAACAAACAAAGAGGAAATTGGATGCAGAGGCAGAGCTTTCTGATACAGAAATCTTAGACGCAGTCCTAGAAACACCTTCAGCTCCCAAACAAAGGAACACTACAGAAGACATCTGTCAAAACGTCCTGCAGGGGCCTCGACTACACAGGTTAATCCTCTACGCGAAGATGTTCCAGGGGTCCGTCAACCGCGAAGCATCGACTTCAACTTACTTCCATCGCGATTGGCTCCTGACTCACTTAACATGCTTGATGAAGATGTCCCACTACACCGATCCAAGAAGTGTGGACTGGGAAAAGACTTATTAATGCCATCAGTTAATAGCACTTCAACTAATGGAACTGAACAAAGGAGCAAAACCCATTCACTACCGTCCCAACCCATGTCGATACATACTGGGCAAAAACCTAATTTGTTCGAGCTTCCAATAGTGAGATCACCATCTCACAACGACCTGCCGAAAGATACCTCGACACCTGCTAGAAATAGAAGGTCTAGTGACATGCTTGTGAATCCACCAAAAGACACTCCAGTAAAGAAGCCGTACCTTGTAACAATTATGTCAGCTATCACGGTGGGACTTGCTCCCTTTGTAAAGTTGTATGAGTCATTTAACGATACAATGAAGGACTCGCTCACACTAACAGCAATGACTAATACAAAAGTAACCTTCTTGGAGGGCTTCATTACAGCTTTAGGCCAACAGAACATCGAGAGAGAAAGACAATGGGAACTAAAAATTGCTCGACTAGAAGCCCTATTCGGAACCAGAAATTCCCCTAATACTGCTCGAGGCTATCAGTCAAGCTCCCAAACAGAATTAGCCCCTCCATTGGATACAAGCCTGTCAAAAATTGAAACTGAAAATGAAGGTCCTATTGGACAGACTCTGCAGCCGGACCTCAAACTCCAAAACAGCAAAAAAAATAAAGAGCCAGCAAAAGTCGCCACAATTTTTAAAATTGCAAAATCAGCTTTAACAGCACAAACTAAAGTAGCGACACCTTCAGTAGCGTCTCATGGATTTGTTCCTAACAACATATCACAGTCGGAGCAAACGATAATTGAACTGGACAACTCTCGTTCCAACGAAGCAGAGTCGTTAGTGAACTCTTTACTTCTGGACCTAACGGTCCATTTGGACCAAGAAGGGGTCACTGAACCCCCTGATAACACTCAACAAAGCTTAGTTCTGAAGCCTAACGCTGGTGGCAAAATTGTTTCTCATAAAGAAATCAAGAAATCAACCTTGGCCACGACCGTATCAGTAACACATAGACCTGAAGCTGTTGGACTGGAGGTGGAGAGTGGGGCACCGATTGACATAATATCTAATAAAACACAATCTAACCACAAGGAAACTCCAAAGTACCACGGAATCATCTCAGAGATGCGGAAAAACAATAAACCAGAGATCAAAGTCTCAGCGCCACCTAGGTCCACAGAAGACATAAAAACAAGATCCATTCGAATTTTCAAGATGGAACAACTGACAGCTGGGAAAAACTGCATAGTTTTAAACAGGAAGACGGTATTAAAGATTCTAACTAAATTCCCAAACCTGAAAGCGGTGAACATGTTGAACACGTCAGATTTCGTACTCATTGAGCCCTATCATAGGGAAAAAAGGGTGAAAGCGTACCTTGACGTTAAAAAGACAGTGATCCAAGATCTAACAGAAGACGGGAACTTGGTCTTGAAACAAATGGGTTTTGCCCTGGCAGAAATTCCATCGTCATTACCCCTTGCATCTAATACACTTGCCTCAAGTAAAACAGCCAAAAAGTGTCCCGATTACTGACCTAAAACTGAAGACCTGAACAAAAACAAAAGAAGAGAGTAAACGAGAGTACAAACTACACAAGAACACATCACGAAGAAAACCTAGTTAAAAACTTAAGATCAGAGAAAAACTATAGATACGATCCCTCTACCAAACAAAGTTCAGGACAGGCGCAAACTAAAAAACGGGAGCCGTCAGGTCTATGGAGATGATTGAAAAATGTGCTAAATCCAAATCCTCAAAATTAACAACGAAAAGGAGCAACTACGACACCTCTCAACCAGCGACCCAAACTCCTGCTGAAGGATCTAACGAAAGCAACCACGATGTGCTCTTGGAACACGAGGGGACATGATCATTTGACCAAGCCAGACACACTAGATCTAGCCCTATTTGATATAATATGTCTTCAGGAGACCTGGTTGATGGAAAAACCAATGCTCGACGGATACGAAACCCAAATTTCCCCTGCGGTGAAAGGCATTTTTGGCAGACCATCGTCAGGCCTCTTAACTGCAGTCCGGCTCGGCTCAGGTATCTCCTTCAAAAGGAAGGTAGCTGAATTTTATGGCATCCTGGCACTTCAAATGGAGTGGCACCAGCCAAAGGAGGCTTTAAGAGGTAGAACTAAAACCAACTTAGCAATCATAAATGTCTACTGGAAATAACGCAAAAGAACAAATAACATCGATTTCTGTGTCTCTGTCCCGGAAATCTTAGACAAATGTACAATTGAAATGGCAACCGACCACATCATCATTTGCGGGGACCTAAACGCTAAGTGTGATCAATTCTCCCTCACTACTCCTATTTCAGCATCCTCGAAACGTGGTGTGCTATGGTCAGACCTCATGGACACCAGAAACTTCCATAATGTGGCAATAGCCCGAGGCCAACCACCTGTTTTTCCTACATGGGAAAGAGCTGAAACTGCAGCGACAATGGACCATATCTTCATCTCACACTCCATTCTACCTTTCATAGATTTTTTTGAGGTCTGCAGAACGAAATCCAGTGATCATTATTTACTGATAATGAGCTTCGAAACAACAACTGTGTCCAAAGAAACATATACAGCTGATGTAGAGTTGTCAACCAAGTCTACACAAATCAAACTAACAGCGGAAAACATTAACGAAATCACAAAAAAATTCCACGAAGACAGTAGCAACAACACGGACCCGCACACCAGGCTGAATTACCTCCCCTTCTTCTTGATTCATAGGATAAATCAAGGTAAATTAATCTCAACAAAGGAAAACGGAGTTCACGAGTACGACATCCAGCTAGTCATGAAAAGAAGAGAACTGCGTGAATTAAGGCATATAGCTAGAGCATCTGATAACGTGGCGCAAAAAGATATTTTAAATGCTGTAACAAAATCATATAGAACATGGTTGAAACACCACAAAGCTGTTATGTATCAAAATGACACAAAGCAAATGCACAAAACTTTAACTTAAAAAAATACAAGAGATTTCTGGGCCTTTATTAAGAATAAGAACAGTGAGACGAATAGCCAACTGACTAATGTCATACCAGAATTGACGTGGACAACCTTCTTTGCAACTCAATTCCCATCTTTTCCTCTATCTGCAACCAACTTCACAGTCCCTACAGCAACTACCTGGGTAGATCTCGCAGAACAAGAGGAGATTTTGTCTACGATCTTGAAACTGAAAACATCAAGGGCCCCCGGTCCTGACGGCCTAACCAATATAGATTTAAAGCAACATCCACAGGAATGGTCGGTCCTAATAACAAAAGTTTTCAAGCAATGGCAAGCCGCCAATCAAATCCCAAAGACTTGGCCTGAAGCAGTGATAGTCCCTATATTCAAAAAGGGAAATAGAGACAACCCGGCCAATTACCATCCCATAGCCCTCCTAGACATCATGGGCAAAATCTTTGCCACCCTTCTCTTAACCAGATTCCATAGATGGGCAAGACATCTCCATGCCTAGATCAACTACAAATGGGCTTTGTCAAGAACGCAAGCGCCAGTATCAACATTATGATCTTGAATATCATAAAAGAAAATGTAAAGAATGGTGCGCCGAAAGTATATATAGCATTTATAGACTTGTCGCAAGCTTTTGACAAAATCAGTCGTCAAAAGCTTTGGTCCAAACTCACCAACTGGAATTGCCCTTTGGAAATCCTAGAGCCCGTGATCGCACTTCACGCCGATACAAAAATCAGAGTCTGTCTAAACAGGCAAGGCATGTCTTCGGACCAGTTTACGTCAGAACACGGTGTGAAACAAGGATGTCCGCTTGCCCCGGCTCTCTTTATCGCCTTTTTAGGAGATTTTCAATGCACCCACCCATCCGTCAGATCGTTTCCACCTAAAGTTGGCAACAACTCAATATCTAGACTCTTCTACGCGGATGACTTGATCCTGATGGATCAAACGCAAATAGGCCTCCAGCGCCAATTAACCAACTTGGTCTAATATATACACGAAAACGATCTTGAGATCAACACTGCAAAATCCAAAATCTTGATCATGGGGAAAAATCGACCAAAAGTGACAGGAAATGGCAGCTGGTTCCTGAACAACATGAAGATAAAAACTGTCACCAACATAAAATATTTGGGAATAATGATTGACTCAACAAGATCGGAAAAGTCAACGTACCTGGCTCTGTGGAGTAAAATTAAATCCTTGACAACCCAGACAAGGCTAGTGGACCGTAAATACGGGAAATGTTCCCTACTACCTGCAATTCAATTTTACAAACAAAAAGTGGCACCATCTGTAATCTATGGAATGGACGCGGCCCTAAATATTCAGGAAACTATATGGCTGAAATTGGAAGGTTTCCTTTGGAAAGCTGTATTGGGGCTTCCCAAATCAACATCAATCTCAGCTATTAGACGTGAACTAGGTCTATTATCGTTGGCAGCGTCAGTTGAACAAAGTCAGATGAGACTCCTTCGGAAAATCATCGCGCCCGACACAATGTCGATCTACAAAATGATCCAGGTGGAACTCAGCCAAGGACGCTGTAAAGCTTTGAACAGGTGGGAACATAAGCTCATAAAGAAGCTTACAGATTTGGCCTGCACGCTTGACGATCTATTGCAAAATCCTGAAAAGATAAAAACCAATATAGCTCAAGAAGATTGGATTCAAACGTGTGAAATAGCAACGGCCAACAAACTACTACGCCATTTACCACCAACGACAAACAAGTTGAGATTACCACTGAATTATTGTATAAAATTACCTAATAAGAGACTGCAAAAAACTGTTATGAAAATGAGATTAAACCAAATGCCAACTCAAGAAATCAGAGCTATCCACTCCAAAGTACTTCCCCTGCAGACTATGTGCATAGGCTGAATCGGTGGAAACCGTAAGACATTTACTATTGAATTGCGCTAAAACAGCTCAGTTGAGGCAAGCTTTCTTGGTACCCTTAATGTATGATGCCACACTTCGTGAGGAGGACACCTGGTGGTGCCGTCTGGTTGCCGGTGAAAAAACAAAATGGTCAACGGCGGCAGTTAAGATACTAAAAGCCGCATTGAATTTGGCAACAGAGACTGCACATCCACCCAGTATTAACTAATAGAGATCTATTTTTAGAAATGTTACGATCTTTAACATCTGTTTTCTGCTTCTTCTTCTTCATTTCTTTTATTTCGCTTCGTTTTCTTCTCTCCTTTTTCTTACGAATCGACTTCTTGTAAAAGTCAAAAATTTTGTTTTCATTATAAACAAGTAAATTAAAATATAAATACATAAATAATAAGGGGTGATTAATTGGCGATTATTAAGGAGACAATTAAAGAGGTGCATGATTAGGGAGGAGAACAGCGGAGGAGTGGAGGAGAGAGAAGAATAAATATCTAGAGCTGGAGTGAGGAGGAAGAGATGGGTGAGAAAAGATGAGTGGAGGAGAAATACTAGGAGGTGGAGCCAGGTGAAGACAAGAAATATTAGGAGTTGATGAGATGAGGAGTGTGTTGATTGAAACAGAGGAGGAGAGATGGATGACCAGGTGGTGTCTACAAGATCAGATGAATAAGGAGGCGGTGTAAGTGGAGGAGACTGTGAAATGAAGAGAGTAGAAGGCAGACAACAATGGAGAGGATCATGAAAGAGGTAAAGTGGTAGTGTAGAGAGAGGCAAACCCTTGATCTGGAAAGGAGGATCTGGGATGGGTAGAGAATCGAGCATGTGGTGAATGTCAAGCAAGTACATATGAAGCAGAAGGACAAAGACAAAGATGGGGGGAATAAGAGAAGTACCTCAAGGTATGACGTCAGGGCAAGATATTGACGGGTAATGCTGAATACACAACCAGCCAACACAATCCACTTCAGACTTGAGACCTGTGTGAAGTCCCCCTGTCTTACTCTAGCTACCCCCATTTTACTATAGCTACACACCAACAATGCCAAGGAAATATTTACAAGAAAATGGTGGGTACATCCTATTTTTCACAGCACACACACCTTCAATATACATGTGTGTCAGGCCTATTAATGATTGTTTCAGGTTCTTAGCACACATCTAATCACTTTTAAATGCGATTTAACACCCGAGTCAGTCAGGAAAAGACAATCTAGAAGAATAAAGCATGAATGTAATCAGAAACTGGTAGTTCTTCATACGGGAAACACTGAAAGAACATTTAAAAGAGAATTAAAATTGCATGTTGAGGCTATTGGACATTGCTGGATATAGATCGATTCCCCCCACATAATCGCAATTAATGTTATAGGCAGGTTCTCATTTTCCTACAATGTCCGCAAGACATTTTGAAATTCATTGCTGGAGCAAGTCGCAGCAGCGCGAGTTGTCAGCACTGCCAAAACTGCAGATTGCAAGCAAGGGGGATTTCTATTAAGTTTATTTTTTCTTGGTAAAACGGTAATTCACCACATTGTTCAGATTTGAAGTAGAGACTAGTATCACCTGTATGTCTACCCAGAATTGACACTAAGACACCAAATAAACCACAACAGCTTAGACTATGAAAATATGAAATATGAAAGCTTTTGTGAAGTAGTTTCTTAATGTAGTTTCTTAATGACCCCTTTACACATAAAAAGGAAATTCTCAGTAACCAGATCCCAAAATGATTCTTGCCTGACAGCAGTCATTAGCAATCAATGAAGACCATTAGTGACACATTGTGGAATGATATTCAAGAAGGCATTATATCAGTGACAACTTCACCTACTGAATGAAAAATTACACCTTACTGACAACAGCAATAGGCACTCAGAGTAGGACAACTGGGACTGGTAAATATACAACTATTGGAATGTGTCTAAATATCGAAAGGTATTCCCCACCTATCCCATCAAAAATCATACCTTACTTGCACAGCAGTAGGTGTTCAGAGTTGGGCAACTGGGACTTGTAAATAAACAGCTATTTGAATGGGACTAAATAGAGAGAGCTTGTCCCCATTGACCTCCCCACCCCTAGTTAATAGCAACTCACTTTCTTCTTAAGTCAGACCTTGTTAATGAATAATCAAATCCATCACATTTAAGAGGGAAGTTGCTACATGCACACGAGCACACAATCATACATGTATACCAGAATGTTACCTTTACCTTGCACTAGAGTTATGGGGTTGAATAGAGAATGGAAAAAAACGAATTTTGGAACTACACAAAAGGATAGATTGAAATATGATCGTAAGTTATATTCCGGAGAATCATTTGGCCCCATATGCATATAATTAGAACAACAGGAGGTAGTAATGTGAAGTGCTGGATTTACACTTTCTGCTCCCTTGTATCTTCCCACTCACCTCCCTCTTCCCCCATCCCCTGACCTCATTTTAACATTCTTCCTCTCATGTTCTGGGTCATGCAGTAAAAGGATTCTGGAAAGGGGGTGGTGTCAGTTGTGAGGCCCTGAAAGGGCGGGGGGGAGATGTGTGGTTCACGCTCTAGGGCTGGTTCCTGTGATACTGTATTGCAGACTTCTGCTGATCTTTAAAGAGTTGTCTCGTCGGTTTCCCGATCAGAGTGGATCTTAATATATAGCCAAATCTCACACAACTATGTGTGTGCCCAGCAATTCAGGCAGATGGATAATCCATAGCAACTGATACATTGAAGGCATTGCTGTAGGATAAAGATACAATTCTGCAAAAGTAAGCAGTATCTCATTTTGCATTTGGCAGATAATATGGATGCCTGATCAGAACTCCCAATTATGGGTGTGTACTGTGACCAACTTCAGAACAAGACCAGCAGAGTGCCCACCATATGAATTGCTCATGATAATACAAATCAATATGGCACACCTCTGCTTATATTATGGCAAGACGCAGGGGTGTGTTTGAATAATGATAGAACATTCAAATTTTTTCAGCTAATAACTATTTTGTAAGTGAAAGGTCATAGTCCCTTTCAATATTACTTATGCAACAACGTAGGACTTGGTTGAGTAAAAAACCATTAACACTGCAGCTGGATTGGACAGCTACACCAATCCTTTTTTCAAGTTACCCTGAGATGGAGGATTTACGGCCTGGTATTACCCAGGTACCGAATGGCATCCACAAAGGTCTTACCAAGGTCTGAAGTGGGAGAATGGAAGAACAGGCACCCGCCCTTCCCCTCTCGCGCTTGGCCTAGAGGATCACGGCCTAGGCACCCGCCACGAGAGGAGTTTGCCTATCCACCAGACGACCAAATACCCTGGTACAGGAACATACGGATGTGCCCACCTACCTGCCCAGCAGCCCGCCCTGCCCATGCCGACACCTGCGGCATGGATCAACTCGACTAAACCTACACGTCGTTAGAGATGCCATGACGACCTAGCCAACGGTCAGCACACCTGTGCACACATGCACACCGGACACTCCCACACCAATCCACACGAAGAACATACTCAGTGCTATGACATAGGCGACAGACATACCCACGGACGTGCATCTTTATTATTTTCCACGTAGGTTCTCAAAATGCAGAAACGCAAGACGCATAATGAACTTATCTAAAAAGGCTTGCTCACGCTTCTTCTAAGAACTATGTACGATAATGAAGAATATAACGGAGACACGATACTGAGGATAGAGCAATATGATACCGTAACCTAAAGAGCTCTGCATCAAACGGTTCCACCTATGCACCAGGCCCAAGTAGGCCGCAAGCGAAAGTTTCCATGAACATTGAATGAGTGAGAGCTCGGTTGCTGACCCTGCAGAATGAGCCCGGCGAAAGCACACCGCCAAGGGCACGATGTTGCAATCTCGCACGCTGCAAGCCGACGCCAAGGTCGCACCTGCAAGATAAACCAGGCACACAGTGGGAAAAACAATATTAATTGTGCTGAATTCTGCCTCAAACACGGTCCCACCTCACGTGACAAAGCCAAACCTGACAGGATGCCAAGCCCAGGAGGAAGGAGACGCCTGAATCCCACGTTTCAAGACACAGGCAGATACAATTAAAAGACTCATTGGACATCTGCAGCAGTGGGAGTAGTTGACCTCCCAACATATGAATAAATCCTCACATTGTTTACACCTACCCATAGTAAAAACATTGTTGCAAATGACAGGTGCACCTCGAGCTGGGAACAGCGATAGTCCCAGACTGGGAGGCTCGCGAGTGGACCAATCAGGACATGGGGCTCTTATCATTGACGCCATTAACATTGACCAATCCTCAGAGGTCTTCATGTAACAATTTTCATGTATCAAATTGAAGGGACAGCCCAAGTATATCACCTGACTAACCCTCAACCACTAATACCGTTCTCTATATGTATGCTATATTAACCCTACCACACGAGTAACCAATCCAGAGTGGAAATAGGTTTTTTGCTAAACTTTGTAAGATGACGCAAGTAGCGCATCATACTAAGGTAAAAAGGGCCTGCGAGCCCCACGATTGTGTGTGTGTCAGGACGGACGCGTACGATCCTTGACCCATCCCTGCCGTTTTGTCTAATAAACAGCAGAGTCACCTTGCTTCTTGCGTGTGTCTCATACTCTATCTCTTTTGGGATATACGGGAGGAGTTGGGGCCTCCCTGCCCAGAGGTCTACGGACGGCCCGGCCGACCCCGGCAGAATTTCCCCCCGACAAGTTGGAGGCACTGCTGAGATCTGTTTAATATCTGCTTTTTATTTATTTTATTTTTTTTCAGGTACTCCCGTTGCGAGGAGGCCCGGCGGCGCGGCCCCCTCTGCCGTTGCCCCCTTCTGAGGACTACAGGACCATCGCGGAACTGCGAGAAGACCGGACAGCGCAATCCGGATATTGGCCTTCGGGAGCCGGTTGAGAAGTATCCCGCCCGCGGTTGGCGAGTGTCCAGATGTGGTCCAGACGAGGGGAGGTGGCAAGCTGCTTGGAGGGGTGCACGCAGTCGAGCGGCCCCGCATCAAGGGAACTTGGTGAGCATGCCACGCACAACAAGCAACGTGAAATTGTGAGGGAGGCGGGAGGAATTAAAAACGGGAGGTGGGAGGTGTTGCACAGGTGCGCGGCGAAGGTTTGACAACTTAGTGTTGGCAATGAAATGAATGGTAGCCGAACGAGTGCGAGAGCAGTCGGCTACGTTGCGCGAGAGAGGGGGGTGGAGCACGAAAACATCACGTGCGGCCGCTCGTAGACACTGATTGGCCTAGGTCGCAACTTCGTGTAAGGGTGTGTGTGTGGTTTCCTACGATTTGGCATTTATTGATCAATGAGTAGATGAGGATCCCTATTGTTCGAGCAAGAAACTCGTTAGGTAGATGACGTTTCCCTGTAGGCGGTAGCTAGTTAGTTGCCCAATACGGAAGATAATTGGCTGGTTAAGCCCTCCTGTCGAGGGGCGTATCACACGCGAGGCGACGCAGCCTGCGCAGTCCGATTATATTATTGATTACCTTGTTCCAGGAGTGACAGGAAGACAGCTGTGAGGTTAACGGGGGTAGATTACAAGTGTATTTTGGACTTAAAGAATATATGAAGAACTTACCAGTAGCTCGAAGAGATCGGTGACGTCACCAGTAGGGCTTTCATAGGATATCCCGAGCACAAGGCATCTTTCTTTCTGAGAGTGGTGGGGAAGAGAACTGTGGTAAGGGAGTGGAAACGGAGATAAAAGGTAATGAGTTGATCGGGGAAAGGCGAAACGGGGGACGTGGCTGCGCACGGAGAATGCCGGCCACGGCGAGTGTAGAAGAAGGAGGAGGAGCAAATGAAAATAGGGCGACTGTATAAGAACGTCACAAGGGGTACGCAGCCGCAGGGGGCTACGTGCGCCTCGGCCGCAGGGGGCCGTAAGGGTGTTGTGTAAAGGAAGAAAGAAAGAAGAAAATATACAAATGTAAATACTATATTTTAATAATTTTCCTTAGCGGACTATCGCAAGTCCCCAAATTTACGGGGCCAGGTAAAGGTAAAAGGCTGTGTATTGTAAGTTTTAGCAAGATAATAGCTACCAAATAGGGGAAGGATAACAAGTGGAGCGCTACTATGTCACACGGGACAGGATCGGGAGGGTGGGGGAACACCCTCACTACCCCACTACAACACATATGTACCACACTGTCACCCCATAGGGAGAAACTGATCAAGTATAGCATAGAATGGACACAGGGGATGGACAACAAAATGATAACACCATGGCCGCCTAATGGTAGCTTCGATCCATATACCCAACATTCACTATTAAACCATCTGCATAATACATACAAAGGGAAGAAGTTGACAAACCACGTGGAGGTGTTTAACTTATGGAGGATGTTCCAAGGGACCCGACCAGGACCAAATGGAATGTTCACTGTGGGGGGAATACCGGAAGAAAAAGAGATTAAGGAGGAAGGAGAGAATGGGAAAAAGGGGAGTGAAGACCCAAAGAACACGGGGAACGGACAAGAGGGAGGAGAAAAGAATAATAGCTCAAAAGAAAATGAAATAAAAAAGGAACAGAGCAACGATATACCCCTAGCAAAGGTAGTGAAAACAGAGGGAGGGGGGTTGTACCCTTTAAGAGAATTAGGAGAAATAGAAAGAGGACAGTTAAGGGCGGCTGAGGGGTACTCGAACCCGGCATACAGCCCGCCACCATATGTGGCTCATAGGAAGATGCCAGCAGGGGAGGGGAGGACTGGAGAAGAGCAAACTGTGGAAATAGGACATGATGAGTGGGTAGCTGCGCAGATACTATTAAAATTACGAGGTTCATTAACAGGAGAAGAGAAGGAGGTAGTACGGAAAATAGACGAGGATAATACCAGGGAGAGTGGAATGAGAGGGGAAGAGCTGTTACGGCAAAAGGAAGAGATTTTGGAGGAACGACTAGCAGAGTTAAGGGATGAACAGAATGAACTGATCAAACAGCTCGAGAGGGAGGAAAGAGAGAGAGCGCGGGGAAGGAAAGAAGGTAAGAACGAATTGGAAAAAATAAGGGAACGAACTGAGGAGCAAAGGAGAGAAGCTGAAAGGGTAAAAGCAGCAGCAGAAAGGGTATCAAGAGCAGTGCTACGAGAGAGGAAAAGGGAAGAAGAAGAGAAAGAAAAAGAAATGGCAATGTAGAAGAAGAGATTACTATCAGAAACGACTAAGAAATACGAAGAAGGGAGGGTGATAGAGAGTATATTAGAAAGGGAGAGGGTGAGATGGGAAAGGAAGAAAGAGGATGAAAGGATATTGGAAAAGGTGAGTAGCAAAGTAATGGAGGAATTAAAAAGGAAAAGGGAGGAAATTGGTAGAGAGATGGAGGAGAGAAATGAAGGGGAAAGAGAAGATAGGAGGAGGGAGAGTGAAGTAAGGGTGTATGTGTATAGAGACGCAGAAGTAGCAACAACATCAGCGCAAAGGGGAACGGTTGGTAAAAGAGAAAAGGGAGAACTGGACCTAATAGACTTAAAAACAGTAACAATCAAGGGGAAAAAGACAGAGTGGGGGCTGCCGTTTGTGAATGACTTTTGTAGTGAGGAAGAAGAAGGAATGGAGAAGGAAGGAAGAAAGAGTGAATGGGAAAGTCTAGATAAACTATACACCACCCGGACCAATACAGACTCACCATGGATCTGTAGGAGAAAGGATGAATTGGAGAGAAGTGAGGAGGAAGAGCAAGGGGTAGCGGAAAGACAGACACATGAAGCCACACCGTCACCATCACACCCTCTCCCATCCCACCCCACATGCTCAACCACCTCACGCTCATTACGTACAATCAAACTTGCGCCCTTCACAAACGAATTGACACCCTATGCAGGTCGGCTTAGAGACCTCCCTAGACGCAGGCAGGAAGGACGAATACACACGCCCACATTAAATACAGGAAATGATGGAAGAAGGGGAAAAGATGGAGAAGAAAGAGTTATGAGTAGGGGAAATACGGACGAAATTGACGATGTAGGAGAGAGGGAAGAAGAGGAGGGGTGTGAGGACTCGATTTTATGGAACCCAAGGGATAAAACGAGACACAACTTAATGCCACTTCTGGAGAGGGGAGGGGTTAGACCACAGTACGTCCCTTGGAAGCATACAGACAAAGAAAATATAAAATGCAGGCTCCCATCATTAAGTGGAGGTGCGGGTAAATGGATATATGAAATGGAAAAACACACCGCAGGACAGAAACTGGCAGTGGGAGATGTAAAGGGCCTTCTAATATCGATATTAGGGGATGCAGCGGATGACATTTGGAAGAGAGCGGGTAACAATAGCAAACACATCGCACGATGGGGCACCATTCGCAAACTGCAGACATGCACTATGGCATGCACTGAGGGTACAGTACCCAGACACATCAGACATAGGAGCAATTACCTCACGCAAGATGCGTGAGAACGAAGATCCTGTTGATTATATCCAGGAAATCCAAGAGAAGTGGCGCATGGAAACTAGAGAACAATGGGACAAAACACCAGCAATATTTTATCATATACTAGTACAAGGGCTCCCAGAAGGAGTTCAGAAACAACTGAAGAAAGTAGTGGGAATGGAAGCAAAAGCATGGCCAGAAATACAACTGACAATAGTGCATCATTGCAGGACATGGCAAGGAAAAATGAAACAAAAGGAAGAGGACAGGAAAACGGAAGAGGCTAAACTAGTACAGAAAAAACTTACTAAATACACAATGGAAGGGGCACTAATAACTACACCTACAACAATAACCCAAAGCCCCACACAAGTAGTGGCTGCACAAGATCCCTCCCAAATACCACCTTCACAGACTATACCACAACAGGTGCCGCCACTCCAACCATACACGACCAACATGGGAGGAGGATACTCAATGCCAGGAGCTGGGTATTATAATTACAACAGGGGAAGAGGAGGAATTATGAGAGGGAGAGGATACGGATATAACACACAACAGCAGGTGGGAGGACTTAGAAATTCCTACCCCACTGGACAACCAGTATACCAGGACAACACAGGAAGCTTTCCATGGCAGAGTAGGGAACCACCGGTGTGTTGGAGTTGTGGATTAGTAGGGCACATGTCACGCACGTGTAGAGTAAGACCAGGAACACCATCATGGAGCGAACAGGGACAACCAAGGCCCACACAGGAACAGCAGGGCATACAGCAACAGCAGACGTTGCAACAGGGAAATGAACAGCAACAACTAATAACACAACAACAGCCACAGACATATTCACTGCCACAACAACAGGTAGCGATAACACAACAACCCCAAGCACAACAAACACAACTGGGTAGGGTGACGGTCCTGGGACACAACCCTTATACAGGAAATGGTCAATCGTTGTACCCTCTATAGGACAGCCCACAGACGGCCTTGGTGTGTCCCATCCTGTCAGTAACACCTAATAGTGCGGAGGAACCACGCATAGAGGTAACGATAGGTGACAAAAAATTATCATTCCTTGTTGACACCGGGGCGACCCGGTCTTGCATAAGGGAAGGTAAATTTAAGATGTCGGGCGAAGCCATGAACACCCAAGGATTCTCTGGGGCTAGAGGGTTGGTTCCCTTAACTGATAACATTCCCTTATCTATAGGAGATTATGACATGTCAGTCCCACTTTTATATTATAGTGCCTCACCAGTAAATATACTGGGGAGAGACATCATGAACAGGTTGAATATGACGATCTCCTTTACGGAGGACGGCATAATTTGCTCTACTCCAGGAATTAACATGCTCACAGCACGACAGATTATGCAAGCATACTGCGGACAGACAGCGATTAGGGCTGAGCCAGTAGATGGTGAACTATTCCAGTACGGGACAGGCATGGCATTTGCATGGATGCCAGGGATAGAGGGAAAGATCTGGAGGAGGCCAGCCGCCTATTTGTTCAGACCAGAAACACCAGTGAATGAACCAGAAGGAAAGGTGGGTCCAGTGGACATTGAGAGCATTATAGCAACAGCTGATTACAAAGCGGTACATGCCCAAGACAGAGAAGGAAGAGCATGGAGGGCAGTAATAGCACCAGCAGAAGGATGTAGACTCACCCAGGTGTCAGATGAGTAGCTGTTCTCAGAAGAAAAGGAGGAAGGTGAAATGGTGTTTATGATGAGTGTGGAAATATGGCTAAAAGTGGCGTACAAACAAGTGGCACAGAAAATTGCAATGTCACTTGAGGCACCCACATCCACCCCAGTTCCCTTCTTTGAGGAGGATATGACAAAAGTACCCACATCATTATGGACTACCGGCCCCTATGACGTGGGGTGCATAAAAAGTATAGGGGGAGTAAGGATAAAATTGAAGAAAGGTGCAATACTCCCCAGAGTGAAACAGTACCCACTATCAAAAGAGGCAGATGAGGGCATATATGAAACCATAACGGCCCTTATAAATAATGGCATATTGGTCCCCTCAGAATCACCATGTAACACGGCTGTATACCCAGTGCGCAAGGCTAGAGGGGGGTCTTGGCGCTTCATACAGGATCTCAGGCCCTTGAACAACATAGTAGAAGCAGAATACCCTATAGCCGCAAACCCGGCCACAATATTGTGTGGCATTCCAGCAGGAACATCACGATTTACAGTGATCGACCTTAAAAATGCTTTTTTCTCAATACCATTGCACCCAGACTCACAAGATTTGACAAGCTTTACTTACAGAAACACAAAGTGGAAACACACCAGATTGCCACAAGGGTACTGCGAATCACCCTCAATATTCAACAGAGTAATACAGATGGATTTGGGTAACATTGAAGTGGAAAGCACAGTGTTGCAGTATGTCGACGACATAATAATTTGCAGTACAAACGAAAGAACATGCAGAGAGGACTCATTAAAGATGCTGACAATACTGGCTGAAAAAGGTTACAAGGTAGACATGGAAAAGTTACAGTACTGTCAAGAACAGGTACTTTACATTGGTCAGCTCATATCCCAACATGGAAGAAAGATTGCAACACAAAGGGTACAGGCCATTTCAAAAACGCCAGTACCACAAACAGTGAGGGAACTGCAGCAGTTCCTGGGTCTGTGCAACTACTGTAGAGCATGGGTATTTGATTATAGCTCATACATAGGACCCCTGCTTGAGGCGTTAAAGGAAGCTAATAAAGGGGAGAAAAAGTTGGGGTGGACAATGGAAATGAAAGAGGCTTTTGATGAACTGAAAGATGCGATATCAACTGCTCCGGTACTGGCAACCCCAGACTATGAGCGACAATTCTTTATATTTTCACATTGCGACTCAGCAGTAATGAAAGCAGTGTTGGCTCAAAAAACAAGCATGGGCTACAAACCAGTAGCATTTTACAGCGACCACTTAGACCCTGTGATGTTAGGTCATTTCCCTTGCGAACAAGGTCTCGCCGCAGCTGCTTTTGCGGTAGAGAAAGCATCAGCAATCACCATGGGGTGCCCGACTACACTGTTTGTGGAACATGCACTATTTGCAATATTGAATAAACCTAAGTCCACCCTAACCACGCAAAGGGCATCAGGTTATGAGATCATCTTATCCAGAGCTGAACTATCAATTGTTAGATGTAGCACGGTCAACCCTGCAAGGTTCCTAGCAGAAGTACTTGAGGAAGGAGATTATGCACACGATTGTACGCAAATCACTGAAATGTACTCATGTACTAGAAAGATTGAAGAGAACGCACTAGAGGGAGGTGAGCTCCTGTTCATTGATGGGTCATCAACTATCGATCAAAGGGATGGTATAAGGAGGACTGGGGCAGCAGTGGTAAAAATGATGGAGGTACCGGTGTGTGTGGCAATGAAATGTGTACAACTACCACAGCATTATTCCGCTCAAGCAGCAGAACTAATTGCACTAATCTTGGCGTTGAAGGAAAGCTTTGACAAACGAGTGACCATATATTCCGACAGCGCATATGTTACGTCCACTGTCCACTCAGGGCTGTCGAAATGGAGAAGAAGAGGCTTTAGGAGAGCTGATGGCACTCCAGTGCAACATGTCCTCCTATTGGCTGAACTAATTGAAGCAATAAATGACCCCCAAGAATTAGCTTTGGTCAAATGCACCGCACACACCAATGGTGAAGACTACATTTCAAAAGGGAATGCAGCAGCAGACGCACATGCGAAGTATGCTGCATATTTTGGTGAGATATGGAACCCCCCAGAGTCAGAGAGAGGGAGAGGGAGGGGAATGGCTAAGGAGATGTTGATAAGAGAAGGGTACACCCATCTCCCAGCCACACAGATAATGGAGCTACAAGCGGCTGCACCAATGGCAGAAAAAGAATTATGGGTAAAAAGAGGATGCACAATGTCACCAACTGACGCACTATGGCGCCAGGGTGACACTGGAAAGATTGTAATACCACTGGCACTATTGAACACCGCCCTGAGCCAACTACACCACCCAGCCCACACAGGCAAGGAAGTAATTGCAGCACGAATTAGGGAAGACTGGTTCTGCCCTGAGTTAAATTCTCATGTGTCAAATTTTATCAGCAATTGTCTCACATCTCAACAGTTTACGGCTGGTCACACTCTGAAGGTGATAAGAGGTACTATTCCCCGGCCAGAGGGACCCTTCCGACATCTCCATATTGACTATGTTGATATGATCAACGTATGTCAAGGAAATAGGTATATGATTGTAGTAGTATGCCCATTCTCGAGGTGGATTGAAGCAGGGCCCTGTTCACACCCAGATGCATTCAGAGCAGCTAAATTCCTAGTGAGGGAGGTCTTCCCCAGGTGGGGAGTGTGCGAGGTACTGCGGTCAGATAATGGCCCACATTTCGCAAACGAAATGTTCCAGCACATCACATCCTTACTGAACATCAAACATAAATTTGCATGTGCATACCACCCACAGGCCAACGGTATATGTGAACGCCTGAATGGCCTATTAAAGGAGGCAATTGCAAAAATACAGCAAACAACAAAGAAGAGTTGGTTGTATTGCCTTCCACTAGCCCTATTTGAGCTAAGGAATAGACCAGGTTCCGACCACCACCTCACCCCTCACGAGGTGGTTACCGGACGTCAAATGCGCCTTCCCCTAACGCCAACATCAAGAGCATTTACCGATCACGAGAGTACTGCAAATGTCCTTGGTGATGAAATGTACCAATATGTGTCTTCTTTGATTACTAGTGTAGTGTTTGTGTCTCAACAGCTCGAGCGGGGCGGGTCTAACAGCGATCAACAAAAAGACGCGGATAAAGAATTGGAAAAGGAAAGACTGTGCAAAGTTGCTAAAGGTGACCACGTACTACTTCGCAATTTCAACAGAAAGTGGAACAGCCCACGCTTCACTGGCCCCCATCTGGTAGAGGAGGTATCAACGAGAGCAGTAAAGCTACAGGACAAACGTGCCTGGAACCACCTACACGACGTAAAGATCTACAAACTCCAGACCCGCCCCAGCGCCACCGACAGGGCCACTGGAAGAACAACAACAGCGTCACCAACGGAGGAAGAGACTTCTACTACAACTAACGGCCTAAGTGTCCCCATACCCTGCCACCCCTCAGATTCCCCAGAGACAACTACTAGAAAAGAAAGGGGTGATCCCCATATCGCCCACCCCATGGTTACACGATTAAAGAGTAAAGAGACTTCCGCCAGTTGAGCCCCAAACCGTCTACCCATTGACCCCCTACCCATTGTAGTAATAACTGAACTGAAGGACATTGTCTTGCACATATACACATGTAAACACCTGAATGTTCTCTTTCTTTCTCGCACATGCAGGTACTGCGTATTATTGTACTATTAAGAAAGTAGATAACTAACCAATTCACTGCCCAGGAGTAGATGGTACCCTCAGACGATAATTACCTGGAAGAATTGTCACACCAATTTGTATATGAAATAAAAAGGCCAACGTACCTGAAAAGAAGGAGGGTACGTGTCTACTACACAGCATTCCTCTTGGCCATAGAACATTCAATGCCCCACCTCCAACCATACTTGCCTGCCCTAAAAGATAGATCGCTTAGATTGGCGTGGGAACAGCTCTTCGTCTGGGCACTGAATGACTACTTGATAGGGAGAGCTTAAAAACAACAACTAACATTAATAACGAGCATATTAAGAATTTTCAGGCGGGCAACTGTAACGTCGCAAGAATAAGCTGCCGGACTGCAGCAAGGTAAGAGCAAAATGCCGGTGAAATTAGCATTTGTAATAAAATTGATGGGGATTTTAATGACCACCGGATTCTTGGCTGCCTCTGTATGGCAGTACAGCTATGCTATCAATATTATTGCTGTACCCAAACCTAATACACCCCCATCCCCAGCTGCAACAGGTGTTACGTCAGGTGGTACTAGTAAAATCCCACACAAGGAAAATAGAGTTAAATGCAGCACATACTCAGATAATAAAGGTATTGATGATTACATACAAGATTCAGCACACATCTCTAACAACATATGGTACCAACACATGACCCACATAGGTAAGCAGACAACAGAAGACAGCTGCTAGGTTTGCTCATTAATCCCATACGCCATGAGCGCTTCTCGAACATTTGTTGCCACGGAGATAGATGAAAAAATAGCACAATGTATAATATACCTGGCACTGTTCCAGACGAAAGGAAGATTTCAAGGGACAGTGGTGCAACTGGTGTGGAAAACACGAGATACATATCCATATGAAAACAACTTCCTCAAGACTTATTTGAGTTACCACAAGAGCAGTTTACATGCTGAAGGATTCAGATACATAACAAGTGGTCCTGAAAAAGGAGAAACAAAGAAAGTAACACTACAGTACCTACCATGTGATTGGTACGCCACTGAAGTCCCTGGTAAGAACGGATGTTGGGAAAGACCACTGGTGATAATAACAGGGAAGGTGTACATGAACAACAAATGGGACATAGGAGTGGTTGGTAGCAACATGGTAACAAGAGAAAATATTTCAACTATTGATGGACACAACCATAGATGTTGGATGACTTGGGTAAAGTACGTACCCATGCTCACGTGGATGGAGAAGGATGAAGACCCAATAACAATACTGCCGCTAACTGCGCCTAAGGTATGCTACCAACATAAAGGGGAGGTGGACGTAGGATACAACACCAACTGTGAAAGCGTGATGGAGCTACCTGAGGGGGGAGCAGGAACAGCAGTAGTAATGGACCATTACTGGGCCTGTGGAGAAAAAGCATACCACACACTGCCCCCTCTGTGGAATGGTATATGCACAATAGTGCACGTTAATGTACCATCACTAGTGGTACCCCAGAAACATGTCAATATGGCGAACTTCCCCAAAATGGATGTAGGGAACAAAAGGAAGAAGAGATCTGTACAACCTCAGAAGGAGCCAGAGAGCAAAACCGACGGAAATAATACTGTCCTGAATAGAAAGAAAAGACAAGGAGAACCTCTGACAGGAAATTACCTATGGGGAAGGTCGGAAACAGCACTCACTTCAATTCCACCAGAGCACAGACTATTCAGCAGAGCAGCAATGTTCTTCTCCTCAATAATACATCCAGGACTACAGGCTTACACAAACGCAAAATGGCTCCAGATAACTCGATGGGAACTAATGATGACTATTAATTCTACGGTAAATGGATTCAACGCAATAAAAGAGGAACTGCGAGCTGTGAGGATGGTAGCACTTCAGAACAGATATGTACTGGACCTCCTCACAGCAATGGAAGGAGGAGTTTGCGCTAAGATAGGACAATCATGCTGCACATTCATCCCTGCCAACGATGCTGACAATGGTACACTGACAGAAGCAGTTTTACAATTGGCCCAGATGCACTCAAAAATGATAGATGAAAGTAAAGGTGTGAAAAAGCATGAGAGCTGGTTTTCAATATTATGGTCATGGATGCCATCTTGGCTGTCAAATGGACTGAAAATTATAGTTGGATGTACTATTTTGGCTGGAGCTACACTGATCATAATAAGATTTTGGAAGGCCCGGAAGGCACGCACCACAGACGAGATGACCGAAATGGTTGGTATGCACCTCTTGATGCCAACAGATGACGGCCAACACACAGGCACAATCATAAAAGAGAGAGAGAAGTTGCGCAACCAGATCATCACCAACCACCTGGACCCACCATCTGTGAAGCTCGAAAACCCAAGAAACCCAAGGAGCTACATAGGGAAATGGGTATACTGCACTCCTGGAGGAACCTGTATATATATGTATTGGTCATTTGAAGACCATGTTAACCACTATGGACATTTGGGAGGAATAACTAAAATATGGAGAGTAAGAGGAGATAAAGAAAAGGATATGTTTGTGGTCGACAAGTCGACCAGAGGGGGGACTGAAGTGGGAGAATGGAAGAACAGGCTCCCGCCCTTCCCCTCTCGCGCTTGGCCTAGAGGATCACGGCCTAGGCACCCGCCACGAGAGGAGTTTGCCTATCTACCAGACGACCAAATACCCTGGTACAGGAACATACGGATGTGCCCACCTACCTGCCCAGCAGCCCGCCCCACCCATGCCGACACCTGCGGCATGGATCAACTCGACTAAACCTACACGTCGTTAGAGATGCCATGACGACCTAGCCAACGGTCAGCACACCTGTGCACACATGCACACCGGACACTCCCACACCAATCCACACGAAGAACATACTCAGTGCTATGACATAGGCGACAGACATACCCACGGACGTGCATCTTTATTATTTTCCACGTAGGTTCTCAAAATGCAGAAACGCAAGACGCATAATGAACTTATCTAAAAAGGCTTGCTCACGCTTCTTCTAAGAACTATGTACGATAATGAAGAATATAACGGAGACACGATACTGAGGATAGAGCAATATGATACCGTAACCTAAAGAGCTCTGCATCAAACGGTTCCACCTATGCACCAGGCCCAAGTAGGCCGCAAGCAAAAGTTTCCATGAACATTGAATGAGCGAGAGCTCGGTTGCTGACCCTGCAGAATGAGCCCGGCGAAAGCACACCGCCAAGGGCACGATGTTGCAATCTTGCACGCTGCAAGCCGACGCCAAGGTCGCACCTGCAAGATAAACCAGGCACACAGTGGGAAAAACAATATTAATTGTGCTGAATTCTGCCTCAAACACGGTCCCACCTCACGTGACAAAGCCAAACCTGACAGGATGCCAAGCCCAGGAGGAAGGAGACGCCTGAATCCCACGTTTCAAGACACAGGCAGATACAATTAAAAGACTCATTGGACATCTGCAGCAGTGGGAGTAGTCGACCTCCCAACATATGAATAAATCCTCACATTGTTTACACCAACCCATAGTAAAAACATTGTTGCAAATGACAGGTGCACCTCGAGCTGGGAACAGCGATAGTCCCAGACTGGGAGGCTCGCGAGTGGACGAATCAGGACATGGGGCTCTTATCATTGACGCCATTAACATTGACCAATCCTCAGAGGTCTTCATGTAACAATTTTCATGCATCAAATTGAAGGGACAGCCCAAGTATATCACCTGACTAACCCTCAACCACTAATACCGTTCTCTATATGTATGCTATACTAACCCTACCACTCGAGTAACCAATCCAGAGTGGAAATAGGTTTTTTGCTAAACTTTGTAAGATGACGCAAGTAGCGCGTCATACTAAGGTAAAAAGGGCCTGCGAGCCCCACGATTGTGTGTGTGTCAGGACAGACGCGTACGATCCTTGACCCATCCCTGCCGTTTTGTCTAATAAACAGCAGAGTCACCTTGCTTCTTGCGTGTGTCTCATACTCTATCTCTTTTGGGATATACGGGAGGAGTTGGGGCCTCCCTGCCCGGAGGTCTACGGACGGCCCGGCCGACCCCGGCAGAATTTCCCCCCCGACAGGTCTGTGCTGATATCAGGCTTTAAAGCCATCTGCAAAGGAGATCATTCTATTAATGTTAATGGTTTTCTTCCATAAAGTGAAGGTGTGCAAGACTGATCCCTTGGCTGAACCTTGAAAGCTCTAATGCATCTCCCTGTTGTAAATCTACGCATGCACCAGCAGTGCAGTAAGTGATCTCCAAACAAGTGCAATATCGAATATTGAAGTCAGAACAATACATTAATTTACAAATATGACAGAATTGGAATTCATTCCCATGCATGCAGACAAGACAGTGACCTAAACCCAGTGCAATAGATCACTCATCATGTCCCAGTACTATGATCATAAACCAAATGCAATGTTTTAAAAACCAGCATCCTACCTATATGTATACATGCACAATGTAATTCACAATGATTGCAAAGTTATGTTTACAGACACAGTTACAACATGGATACTATAAAAATCATGAAATGACTTCTCAGCAGAGTCTAGAAGTAGAATCCTCAGCATCATTCAGGAATCATAATCTCTATGTCGCAAGTCTATGATAGTAAAGAGAAAACAGTCATCAATTAAGAAATTGACAATAGAACAAACAACATAGAGAACAGAATGATTTCATTAATCAAGTAGAGAAAACAAGAAATAGCAGGTCCCATCCTCTTGGCCAACAGGCCTAGATCCATCAAACCGGAAGAATTTTCAACCGTTTTTTGCAAGGGCCATTAAACAGCCACAAAATGGGCGTTTTCATATATTAAACTATGCATATGCTATTATAAGCATTATAAATGGTGCTCTGGGATGTTTTACTCTTAACAAACAGCTGTAACTAAAGGACAAATTCTGCTATGATAATATACCCGAAACCAAGGCTTTTAGTGGAGAGAAATGTTCTTACAAAACACGGTTCGATGCAATGATTTCACTCAAATCAAATTTCTTCCAGGTGAAAAGGATGATAAGGATGAACATTCCATGCACTCTAGACAGCAAGCGCGGTAGACAATATAAACCTTCTTACTATTTTTCTCTTGTAACTGCCCTGGAGTGATGACTGATTACAATAGCATGAATGGAGGCATCTGGGTGCATTCTTGATCTTGTGTCTGATTCTCACATATTTTTCCATACTAAAGCACAAGTAATTACTATATACAGTGAAAACAGGGTCGCAGGAATGCCCCTCCTCACCCCCGTGAACAGGACAGGCTGAAGGGCTAGAAACGCTCAAAGGTACTCATCCTTTTTCAGACAAACCCCAGTGCACCATTGTCTGACACATACATAGAAAGGTATCTCCTCAGTCAGCCTTTCATACCTAATCCAGTGCATATCCTCTCAGAAACAGGGTACTCAATGGAGATTGTGGATGGCAATACCCTAATCGACTGCCTTGATTAAGCGCTAAGAAGCCACTATGCTGGCGTCACTAGTGATACCATGACGTAGCAGCGTTAGTCACAAAGAATATTCGCAGCCCTGCACAGCATTACACAAACACACATTTGCATACACAAAAATATGCATACACAGTTCTATAGATACAGGACTGAAACATATACATACTGTCAAAGCTTTTATTATTTTTCTCATTAACCAAATGCAGTAATGCAGAAACGCGAGGCAACAAGAGATCCTGAGCAAGCTTGCAGATGCTTATGGAGAATAACCCCATGAGACTACAGGAGTATATATGGAGCCTGGTAGGACCACGTATGACTAACCTATAGGTAACATAGCACACTACGAGCATGTAGAAATCACATTAGTCTCAGGAAAATTACAGAAGGCCTCAAGCCACCGAATTCCAGACAGAATTAGTAAGGTCAGGCTACACGAAGGGCAGATCGAGCTCACAGCCAACGTCAGAGATAAACAGTCACATTCCAAACTCCAGACGACAAAGGGACCAAATGAAGGAAAATTTAATAAATCCTCATACATGCAGACCCAGGAGCTAAATTTTGTGGTCCATAACCATGTGATGCAGCCGAACTAGGCAATGGGCATTCACCTGTGGTGAGAAGAAGTGCCCTTCTCAGCAATCCAGATGAGAGATGAAACACGTATTGAAACGTGTAAATGAACGCTCATAGGCAAAGGTGGTATACTACAGATACAATTAAGACACATAGTCATTTCACATCACCTTGAAGAGGTGCACAGAGGGCTGAGAACTGGGTCCCAGGCCTGAGGAGACCAGATCCAGCCAACCGTGAGATAGAAACCCAGGGGTGAATGAGAAGCGGCAAGAGCCAATGGGAAGCCCACTACTATGCATAGATAGTTTCTTGGGTACGGGACAGGTCAGCCACCTGACATGCGAGGACCAATAGAATAACCTCTATAGGGGATGCCTATATGGGTTACCACTCTCAAAACCCAACCAGCAACGGGAATAGGTATACAGAGATGCCTAAAAGGACCTGTCTATACTATGTATATACATTTACATCTGGGCACCAGGCAGAGCAGAAAGTCCAAGGGGAGTTCAGAAATAGGCCAAATGGATCCACACAGCTGTTCTCAAATGCAGTCAGATACCAAAGGACATCTCACAGGGTCAGCTTCAAAGGAGACTTAGCAACTAGGATACTCATAAAATAAGAAATGCTACCCTATGATAAAGGTATTGAAGAAGAGAGCCATACATTGTCCACCTAAAATCGACAAATCGAAGAATGCAACCTCCAGCATATGAACTATTTGCAGAATATCTTCCTGAAAACCTGAAATAGTTTTACAAATGTATCACAGGTCAAAGAAAACCGTTCTACATTCCTAAAATTTAACATAAAGGAAAGTGAAGTGTTTCAGGCAGCTAGGTGGCTCTGCTGTATTTATCCTGAGGTACTCTATCAATTGAGCCTATTCTCTCTACCCGGGTATGTAAATAAACCTGTGTAGAAAGTTCCCAGGACAGAGAAGGTATTCATGAAAGAAAAATGGTTACTGGAAGAGGGAATCAGGTTGGAATTAGATCTGCATAGCCAGGCAGCTTTCCCACATTCAAAAAAACATAGCTTCCTGCAACCAAAAGGAGCTTGGTCTACAGCTCTTCACATGCTAAAACTGACAGTGAAACTATGATCAAAGAATTCTGAAATAGGGGGAGGGGACCAGAACCTGCAGCGCAAGGTCTATGTTCCCACTGAAACCAATATGTTTGTCATATGTAACTCTCATCACTCGCAAGGGGAACTTCAAACAAGGGAGAATGGGAACGGAGGTGGGAATTGATCAAGCACAGATAGCCATGTTACTACACCCAGATAAACGCAAACACTGATAACATCTTTGTTTCAGAAGGAACCAAAGTAGCACTTGTTCTACAGCTTCCCATAGGCTGTGGCTGTGGCTGCCACCTGCCCTTTGTTCTTAATTCAAGAAGAGATGGAAGAATGACAGACAGGCACCCTGAATTGCAAACCCAGACATAGAGAAATCACCTAAGACTGAACAGTAGATTCATCATGAATTGTAGAAATAGAAAAATCCATGTTCTACCTGTCTTAGAAACATTCAAATAGTGAAACCCATACGCTAAGAAAACAAACATAAAAAACAAAATAAATGTTTGCTCCGTATTTGAGAGGACAGCCATATCAAACAATTACAACACAGATCGCTTTATGGTTTTGTTTCTGTTCTGCTGGAGCTGCCAAATCCTTCTTTATCCTTTCTTCCAAGACCGCTGCAACTCTTTGCTTCTGCTTATCTAATGCCATCTTCCTCTCTTTGACATCATCTCTTCTATGAGGCTCTTCCTAGCTGTGGGCACATCCCAACTGAGACTACCCTGGGATCCTACTGAAACCTTCCCTCAGTTCCCTTCAACCATTTCTGGCTACTCTAACCCCATCCCCTTCTCAGGACTGCAGCTTCAAAGGACCTCTGACATGCAACACCTTGGTATGTGGCTAGCCTGTGTTAAGGGTGTGCTTCTTTGAATCATGGTTCCAGAATCTCTCCTGCTGAGACTGTCCTGGGCTACAGAAGAAGTGTTACCCACCACTTTGTGGATCAAAAGAAGCTGCTTTCCTGGCCATTGTCTTGCTTTCTGAAGCCAAGGCAAGCCATAATCCACATAGCCTTTCCATACCTGGCATGAAGTCATAGGGTTCACATGAGTATGATAGGCCATTTCATGTGGCTTTAATAACTGTGAGCACTATCAGTACCCATACAAACTGGGTATGGCATATTCTGAGAGATTGACCTGTCACCAGATGGATAGGCTCACAATTATTGTGTTTTTGGACCAGAGGTGCAGGAGTTCAATGCAACCTCTGTCTGCAGTGACCAGCTTTCAAACAGGGCACATGGGACCACTGAATCTGCTCTGTGCCACAGAAGGACAAGTGTTGCAGATCATGAGACTGATACGACAAGCACATATGCATACTATGTTTTTGGCATGATTGAGCTTTGTAAAAGAGCAGGGTTTTGATCAGCAGACCACCCTTTCTGAGATGCATTACCCAACAATTATATTATTTAATGTATAATCAAAAAAAGCCATGGCTTCTACAGCCTCAACAGATGACAACCTCTCACATCTGACCGTCAATTATGACTTGTATTTATACAAATAAGGGGAAATAATTGAGACCCACTTTACAGAATTTAGACATACAGCCTAATGACACTAAACGGTTAAAAATGAAATGTGGTGAGTACATATGTTTGTACTCCATTGTTGGGCCATTTTTGTTGCTGATTAATAATTGTGTGGGTCATTACTATTGTCTTTATTTTCACATATACCCTTATTAAAACAAATGAATTGCATGATGCCTATATGGTAAGTTTGCATACACATATTCACATATGTGATGCGTTACTGTATGTACTTCTTAACTTCGTTATGTCACTTGTAGACTGTTTGTCTTGCACATAACTGACAACAGATGCATTTTTGAACAATGAAGAACAGGATCCGTGAAAATAATGTATTTATGTTTTTTCTAAGTATGTTTCTTGCTGTAGATCAAAGAGAGCATAACAAAGAACGAGTCAGAGGTCTAGAGGGGGTAACATAGCTCGTCCCTGGTGGCGACAGGTTCATCCATGTTTTAAATAGCTTGTCTGTTCTATTATTTACAGTGTTTCTACTAATCTTAGACCAGCAGCATACACGAAAGGGAGACTGTAACAAAGATACCTGACAACAAATCCAATTCCTTTTCAGATCCCAGACAAATCTCTAATGACATAGATTGTTCTGTTGTGCTCCGACTTGTATCATGCCTATTCCTGCGTATATTCAGTTTTTAATTTATAAAAGATAGCCAAGCTCACTAATGAAAACCAAGTAACTATCACAAGCACCACAAAACTGGATTAAAACATGTATTGTTGTGTTTCTGCTATGCAAACGTACATGTTGTCTGAATTCACAAAATAGTTTTCGAAGTTGCAGGAGCAAAATGTTCAGGCAGGTTATGTTATGTCATGTTAATGTTTATTTATAGAGTGCATGGTCGCCACTAAGGGCATCATGGCGCTATTTAAGAACTGTTCGAGCAAAAGAAGGGAGACGACTAGAAGAAATGGGTTTTAAGAGATTGCCGAAACATAAAGTATGCCTCGATCTTATGTAGTGAACGAGGAATGGAATTCCAGAGCTGAGCTGCTGCGACCGAAAAAGAGCGGCCACCAATGCACACAGCGCTTAAATGAGTTACCGAGATCAGCCGGCCATCAATAGAATGAAAAGCCCGGGCCAGAACATATGGACGAAATTTAGCCTGAAGATATTCGGCTCCACAGCCATAGAAAGGGCTAGAGCATCTGCTGACAGAACGTGAAGGAAAGGAAACACACCTTGCATCAGTGAAGTCACAAAGTAAATCAGTGCACACGCAAACACCTTGTGTGGTGGAGTTGGGGTGGATTCATTGCATTTCGTTGCTCATATTTCCTTAGCAGAGCAACACAACTCCTCCCTGTGACTTTTTTCCCCTGCCCCTGATGCGATCTGGTACAGTCCTGACACACGTGAATGTGAAAGATGGGTCCGTTCAAACCTCACCTACAATTTCAGTGTCCCAAAGAAACACTCGTGCAATGCATGCAGAGTTTTGAGTGTGTTTTACCTTTCCACATTTTTGCTGGGCTGGAAATGGGATACAGACAGAAACAATCATGACTTATTTAGATTTTGGCTCATAGTCCTAGAAAATCCGAGAAAATGGCATTGGTCTCTAAATTCTGCGCTTTGGCTATTTGCCCCCATCTCCACTCTCTTGGACCCCTGAGTTGTTTAAGCTCTTGCATGCCACTTCCTGAAATTGTTTTTGCTTTTAAGTTTAGCTACACATATTCTCAGACTAATTAACTCTCTGTTATTATGTTTTCATTGGGAATTGCATGTTTTGTTAGGTGAGATGTACGATGGTTTCCAATGTCATATTGCTCCCTCTTGCTTTAAACTGGCCAACAAGTTAACTTCAGCTGCCTGTGAAAAGGTGTTTTGAACTTAGTCATCAGCATCTTGATTTTGAGCTATTGAGACAGGGTCGGGGGGCTCGACACTACCGGGGGTAACACGTACTATCCCGACCTGGGGTAAGCAGCCTTCTAGGGTGTATGCCAGAGCCGACCTTACCGCACACGCGGAGTGTTGGAGTGGGAGAGCCCCAGTCCCTGAACCCACTTTAGGTGCCTTGATTGTATTTGTATTTTGTTGGTATGTATAAAGCACTGTGCAGTAGGTTACAGAATATACAGGTCAGAACATGAGCTTATCTGGTCAATGAACAAGAAAACCAAGCAGGAGAAAATGGTAGGAGATGAGCTTTGAGACGAGAACGGAAAATATGGAGAGCAGGGGCAGAACGGATGTCAGTTGGGAGACAGTTCCAGAGTTTACGGGCCATAAGGGTAAAAGAATGGAAGTGTGAGGGGCACAAGGAGGATTAGGGGAAGTAAGAAGGTACAGGTGTTGGCGGGTGTGGACTGAGAGCCAAAAGAGGCCCTGGAAATAATGTTCAAAGTGGCCCCATATTACACATGTTCAGCAAGCCCAGTCCTTTCCCTATGAGAATATTTTGAAATAAAATATGTTAGCACACAAAAGAGGCCCAGGGTACAGAGGTCTACTGGTAAATCCGCTGTAGGCCAGTCCACCCCTGGATGTTGGGAATGGAGAGAGGTTATGTAAGGCGAGATCAAAAAAGAGAGGAACGAGTCCCTGATAGCACTTGAAGACAATACAGAGAAAGTTAAATTGGAGACGATAGTCATAGGAAAGCAGAGAAATAGTAAGAAGTGATGGAAATATAGATGCAATTGTTGATTCCGGTACCACTGCCAATCACCCAATGCCTTGCACCCCCTATGCCAGCCTGAGTTATTTTTGCTTTATTTTAGAACTGGAATGACCAGTATGCCAAGCAGTACTAAGAGAATTATCTGGAAAGAGCAGATGAGTTCCAGGTCGATTCTGACACTCCGGCTCTGGTCAAAAGAGAAGAACATTACTCATTGCAGCTCAGAACACGAGGAACGCCAAAGCCACATCCCGTGGAGAAAAGACCAGAGACTGTTAGAATTGGCACACAGTAAAAGGGCTCAGGACTAAGGGGGAGTTATGTAGTGTTGAGTTTTATTAACCTAACCCCGGGGGAATATTTTGAGGGAGATTTGGCCACTGAGTCAGGGGGAATGAGGACACAAAGGGAGGAGGAGGGAAGAGCTGAACCAGAAAGTCACAGGTATAAATGACATGTAGGGGCAAGTCAAATTGAAAGTAGTTCAGGTGTGGTCAGGAAGGGTGGAGGCAGACAATCTGGAGTGGATTGTTGAAGAGTCTCCGGAAGAGCTGGATAGGAGTGCAAGTGAGGCATTGTGTAAGAGAGAGTGGCATCTAGTTGAAACAGAGTAGAAGTGATAGTGGGGGCGATATGTGGGTGTGAGTGTATGGGGTGGCAATAGGTAGAGTAGGGCGAGATTGTAGAGGATGGAAGGAGTGCAGTGTGACGGTTTAGAAAGTCAGAGTGCCAGAGAGGGGAGAGATAGAGACAGGTGAGAGAGAGGAAGGAGCTGAAGAGAGGGAGGTTGGGGGTAGGAGGAGGTTGTTGGTGGAGGAGGAACTTGGTTGAGATAGATGAGTGTTCGAGAGATCGGGTGACAGACGAGCACAGAGAAGGGAACGAGAGACAGAGAGAAGAGGAAGGGCGAAAGTGAGAAGGAGATGGCGTGAGAAGGCTGGAGGGATTAGGCACTGAGAGAAAAGCAAGAGGCAGGGAGAGACAAGACAGAAAATGGAGAAGGAGAACAGAGAAGAGCAGGGAGTCAGGAGGAAAGATCAGAGATGGGGAGCAAAAGGGAGCATGTTGAAGAGAGAGAAAGAAAACGTGTCTGGTAGGCACCTTTCAGAACATCACCAAGACCATTTGTGTGGGATTCCTAGTTTAGGACAACTTTAGAGACCCCGAGAGGGTGTTCGTAGGGGTCACCATTCTTTAGGATTCACGCAAATCATGGGTGCTAGGGAAGCAGGAGGGAGGGAGATCACAGGATCGAGAGGGACCAGTTAGTACGTTCCAGTATTAAAGTTTACTTACAGTCTCGAGAATATCATAAAATTATTTTAAAAGTGCTATTAATAAACACCCTTTATAAGGGAGAGGGAGTGGGGAATGAAGTAAGGGAA